>NC_072420.2:41607154-41916154 GCF_028858775.2 Pan troglodytes
TCCTGTTAGGGGGCTCCAAAGAATGTTTCCCATTCTCGCTCTTGCCGTCTTTGCCTTAGTCCACCTTTTTAGTGCCAGGTCAATCAGCAGCCTTATTTAGGTATGAAGAAGGGAATTCATTTGTGTTCACTGAGAAGACTTGAAATGCCCTGGGGAAGACCTGAGGAGGGGCTGTTTTGGTCCTTACCCAACGCTCTCAAATGGTGATTCTGACAGGAACCTGGAGCTGGCAGGGTGAGAGTTCCTACCCCTGGAGCCTGGCTCTGTTGAATTCCTAGAAGAAGAGTAATGAACATGGGCTGCAGCAATGGCTTCGGAGGGTGTTTGCATCTACCTGAACTCTGCAATTACATGGCACAGCCTGGTGTGGAATCCAAAGAGCAGCCCTCGGGATGATCATGAACTTGGGTGCTACCTCAAGTTGGGAGCAGCTGAGCCCTGCTCATCACCCAAGGGTGGGATCACGTCAGGGCCATCCTGCATACACAATGGGCTGTTTTTGCTGGTCGGTATTGATGCCCTTTATACATGTGGTCCTGAGCTCAGTGACCACCCAGGTGGTCAGCACTTGTTGCCCCTTTTATACCAGGAAGCTATGAATGGCTGCAGAGAGACAGGCTGTAAAAGTCAAGTCCAAATACAGAAATTCTATGGATTGTAGCTGCGGAAAAAAAAAAAAAAAAATCCCTTTCAAATGTGGTACTAGGGAGTGGGGGAGGAATGTTGTTTTCCCTTGGGAAATCACGACTCCACAAATTTCATTCACAGAGGTGATAGGAAAATATAAAAGCTGGGCCAAGTGGACAAAAAAAAAAGGCAACAAGAAGTACAGCCCGTTTGATCACAAAGTCAAGGAGGAGCAGCTTCAGGCACAGGGTTGGGGGCGGGGGGCTTCCCCGCATGAAGCCAAGGAATGCAACGTGGATCTCACAGAGAAGGACCCAGGCAGGGGCAGGGGAAAGGACAGCTGTGGAGGAAGTGACCAGGCCCAAAGCAAGTGATGGTGCAGGACACGTGCAAATTCCACAGCCACTGGATGCTAGCACAAATAAGTGTGAGAAACACACTCCCGGCTGGGGTGTGAGTGCCTGAGAACCACAAATGTACCTCCGTCCTGCCTGCATTCATGTATCCCTATTGCATTCAAGTTGCCAGTACTCACCACCAAATACATCTACAATGCCCAATTTAAACCAATGTACTGGAAATGTCATTGAGTGCCAGGGGTTACACAGAACCTGCAGCCCAAACCTCTCCAGGCTCCTCAAGGAAATATCTGGCTCCAAACTTTCTTTTAATTACTGAAAATCCCAGATGCTCCACATATAAAGAGATTAACAGATGCTCCAGGGGACAAGGTCTGTGAACATGCAATTACCCTACAAATTCATAGTATTAGTTCTTGGTTTAAACAGATTTCCTTCTTTTACCCAGTTGAAAAGCATCTCTGGAAGTCAGAAGTAGTAACTAGGTGTTTTCCCTCCATTTCATCTCTGCCCCCGAATAAAGAAAAAAAAAAAAGTCTCTCTGACTTATTTTCTAGCTCCAGGTCAAAGGACAAAATGGAAAGAACATTTTGAGGCTGTATTTTCTCATTTAGAACCTTCTTACCACTTCTCGAATGAGCATCACGTTGCATAATAAAAGGGTTTCCCCCACCCCTTACCTGCGTTCACAGGTAGGGCCGACTCTTTCTTTCCTGCACCTGGGGTCACACAGAAGATTCTCAAGTGGGGCTTCTACTTGCATTTCAGAGCTAGACAGGGCTGGAAGAATGGTGATACACGCCTGACCAATTTTATTGTCATCTGTCAAAGAGCCCACTAGCCCTGTAAGAGGGAGACAGGTGATGGGAATAAAGAAGCTAGAGTTTCAGGGCTGCCATCACGGTCTGGGATTTCATTGCAATATTCTGTGATTTTATGGGAATGCAAATAATGGATACGAAGGAAGACAGAGAATGAGAGACCTGCAGAGGTAAGAGTAACTCACCTGAAGTCAAAAAGAGGCCAAGGCCCAGGCTATTTTATGATTTCTTATCAACTTTTATTTTTATATTCCAATCACAGCTGCCAGTGGGATTAATTTTAAGTGTATATTTAACTCCTAACAGAGTGGAGCTTGCCACAGTCTCTACCATAATGAGATAATTGTAAATTACTCATACAGGAATAAAAATGATCTGGTTAAACGATGTAGATTAGCTGTCTAAACTGTCCAAACTCACTTTCTTTCCTCCTTTGAGGACTTTCCTCCTTAGACTCCTATATAGTGAGTCTCTGTGTGTGTGCACCAGTGTGTGTGTGCACAAGCATGTATATTTCTGTGTTTGTGTGAGTGCTTCTCTGAGCAGTAATTCCACCCAAGGAGTCTGCACTGTGCTAAAACCAGTGGGTGCTTTAAAAAAAAAAGAGAGAGAGAGAGAGAGATGGGTGTTTCAGGGATCGCTGAAATTTTTTTCATGGTATTAAGAAATACAAATATTCCTCAAAACTGAAAAAAAAATTTAGAATAAATCTATTATCTGATAGGGTAGGAGAGGGAATTTGTTGAGTCAAGTGTGATTAAAGCTGAACCATCAGATTTACATCCTATACAAATTGTCAACTTCTAGAAAGGTCACATGAAGATTTTTCCAACAGAGCAACTACATTGAAGTTCAGCTGGAATTGCACTAAATCTAAATTTTCCACAATGTTCTAGAGAAAAAAATGTAAACTCCTGTTTGTTTTTTCCTGCTCTTACTGAACTCATGGTCTCAGCCCTGCTTGGATCTGGGGGCCGTTTAAACGTCTGATAGAATCTATGGACTTTCTTCCCCAACAGACCCAATTTAGATACAGATTTCAAGAGTTTATGAATCTTTTGAACCAGATACATTGACCATTTAGAAAGTTAAGAACTCTAGACTCATTCTTTAAACAAATATGTACCAAGCATTGACGATGTGTGAGTCCATTACTAGGTACCAAGTACACAGAGATCTCAGAAAAAGTGGTCTCTGTTCTCAGGAAGGAGAACAAGGGCAATATGCAGATAAGCAAATAGTATATAATAATATAAGCAGCAGATAAGCAAATAATAAATAAGATAGCTGCTAATCATAATGAATTCTAGGAAGAAAGTAATCTGGAGTGGCTCACACTGCCCCAGGAACATGATTATAAGATCACATTTCTCTAAATTTTATGTGTAATAGAGTTTTTGGGTAGAAAACAGCTTTTAAATACTAGAATTGACTCCACAGTATCATATTATTATTCTAGATCAGTAGACTCTTAGGATCCTGAGTCTCCCACAAGGGAAGGAATCTCCCATTTAGTTTCTCTCCATTACTCACAGATAATCCCACCTTCTTGAACTCTTTCCAGAAAGAACCAAAAGGATGCAACCTCACACGACACCCTGCTCCATTTGAACACTCCCAGTTGTTAGATCGATGTCTTTTACTTATAACAACTTGAAATTTGACTTTTTATAACTTCCAAACAAGTATATTATGATTAATCCTAAATTATCAAATAAACTGAGTCTCACCCATCCTTTTGTAGATCCTTCCCTAGGCTTCTTTTTTCTAGGTTAGACATTCAGTTTCCATAGTAATTCCTGAATAATTAATTCACCATACTTCTCATTCCAATCTTTTAAAGCCCTGGAGCTGAACTGAGTAATGCAGAATATTCCATAGCAATCACCATCTTTGGCATAAAGCATTTTATTTATATTAAGCCTCAGATTGCTTTTATTTTCTTACTTAAGTCAGTACCCCACTGATGCTATTGAGCTTCCCAGTAATTAAAACCACCTCAGCGTTTCTGTTAACTATTCTTAATCCAAGTCATCTCCTTTCTACTGGTTTTTTTTTAATCTAGCTTCTTGAATTGAATGCTTAACTAATTTACTTGTCTTCTTTAAATATTTAAGTATTTATTATATAAGACTATTATTTAGTAAGACTAAATATTACATATAATTTTATTTGTTCAAATTAAATAAAACCATTTAAGGCTATAAATGTACCAGTAAGTGCTGCTTTAGCAGCATCCCACCAGTTTCTTAAGCAGAGTTTCACTGTTGTTCTAACTACTTCTTAATTTGCATTGCAAATTTTCTGCTAACTAAAGAGGTATTTAGTAAAAGCATAATATGCATTTGCTGTATCATCTGAGAATATTAAATTCTGCTATAAAGACAAGGACAAAAACAGGATGGATGACACCCCATGTGTATTAGTCTTCTCACGCTACTAATAAAGACATACCCAAGACGGGGTAATTTATAAAGGAAAGAGGTTTAATGGACTCACAGTTCCACATGGCTGGGGAGGCCTCACAATCATGGTGAAAGGCAAGGAGGAGCAATGTCATGTCTTACATGGTGGCAGGCAAGAGCACGCGTGCAGGGGAACTCCCCTTTATAAAACCATCATATCTCATGAGACTTATCTACTATTATGAGAACAGCATGGGAAAGACCTGGTCCCATGATTCAATTCCCTCCCACTGGGTCCCTCCTATGACACATAGGAATTATGGGAGCTGCAAATCAAGATGAGATTTGGGTAGGGAGAGAGTCAAACCATATCATTCTTCCCCTGGCCCATCCCAAATCTCATGTTTTCACATTTCAAAACCAATCACACCTTCCCAACAGTCTCCCAAAGTCTTAACTAATTCCAGCATTAACTCGAAAGTCCACAGTCCAAAGTCTCATCTGAGACAAGGCAAGTCCCTTCTGCCTATGAGCCTGTACAATCAAAAGCAAGTTAGTTACTTCCTAGATACAATGGGGATACAGACATTGAATAAATACACCCATTCCAAATGGGAGAAATTGTCCAAAACAAAAGGGCTACAGGCCCCATGTAATTCCAAAATCCAGCAGGGCAGTCAAATCTTAAAGTTCCAAAATGATCTCCTTTGACTCCATGTCTCACATCCAGATCATGCTGATGCAAGAGGTGGGCTCCCAAGGTCTTGGGCAGCTCTGTCCCTATGGCTTTGCAGGGTACAGTCCCCCAGATGGCTAGCATTGAGTGTCTGTGGCTTTTCTAGTGTATGGTGCAAGCTGTCAATGGTCAGATCTACCATTCTGGGGTCTGGAGGACAGTGGCCCTCTTCTCACAGCTCCACTAGGCAATGCCCTGGTAGGGACTCTGTGTGGGGGCTCTGATCCCACATTTCCCTTCTGCATTGCCCTAACAGAGGTTCCCATAAGGGATCCACCCCTGCAGCAAACTTTTGCCCGGGCAACCAGGCATTCCCATACATTCTCTGGAATCTGGGTGGAGGTTCTCAAACTTCAATTCTTGTCTTCTGTGCACCTGCAGGCTCAACACAACATGAAAGCTGCTGAGGGTTGGGGCTTTCACCCTCCAAAATCACAGTCCAAGCTGTACCTTGGCCCCTTATAGCCATGGCTGGAGCAGCTTGTATGCAGGGCACCAAGACTCTAGACTGCACATAGCAGGGGCCCCTGGGCCCTGCCAGAAAACCATTTTTCCCTTCTAGGCCTCCAGGACTGTGATGGAAGGGGCTGCCATGAAGGTCTCTGACATGTCCTGGAGACATTTTCCCTATTGTCTTGGTGATTAACATTTGGCTCCTCCTTACTTATGCAAATTCCTACAGCTGGTTTGAATTTCTTCCCAGAAAATGGGGTTTTCTTTTCTATCACATCATCAGGCTGAAAATTTTCCAAACTTTTATCCTCTTCTTCCTATTGAATTCTTTGACACTTAGAAAGTTCTTCCCCAGATACCCTGAAACATCTG
The DNA here is from genome assembly GCF_028858775.2 of Pan troglodytes. Lineage (NCBI taxonomy): Eukaryota > Metazoa > Chordata > Mammalia > Primates > Hominidae > Pan > Pan troglodytes. Next base: position 41,612,928 of record NC_072420.2, read on the forward strand.
TCTCAAGTACAAAGTTCCACAGATCTCTAGGGCAGGGGCAAAATGCCACCAGTCTCTTTGCATAGCAAGCATGACCTTTACTCCAGTTCCCAACAAGTTCCTCATCTCTATCTGAGACCACCTCAGACTAGACTTTATTGTCCATATCACTATCAGCATTTTGGTCAAAGCTATTCAACCAGTCTCTAGGAAGTTCCAAACTTTCCCTCATCTTCCTACCTTCTGAGCCCTCCAAGTCTCTAGGAAGTTCCAAAGTTTTCCACATTTTCCTGTCTTCCTCTGAGCTCTCCAAACTGTTCCAACATCTGCCTGTTACTCAGTCCCAAAGTTGCTTCCACATTTTTGCATATCTTTACAGCAGCACCTCACTCCCAGTACCAATTTATTGTATTAGCCTGTTCTCAAGCTACTAATAAAGTCATACCCAAGACTGGGTAATTTGTAAAGGAAAGAGGTTTAATGGCTAGGTAGGCCTCACAATCATGGTGGAAGGCAAGGAGGAGCAAAGTCACATCTTACATGGTGGCAGCCAAGAGCACGTGTGCAGGGAACCCCTTTATAAAACCATCAGATCTTGTGAGACTTATTTACTATCATGACAACAGCATGGGAAAGACCCGGTCCCATGATTCAATTACCTCCCACTGGATCCCTTCCACAACACATGGGAATTGTGGGAACTATAATTCAACATGAGATTTGTGTGGGGACACAGCTAAACCATGTCTTCATAGAAGAGATGGAAAGTCTGGGCTTAGACAAGTGGCTTCCCTGGGATCACAAAGCTGGTGAGCAGTTCAACAGGATTAGACTCTAAATCTCCTTTGACCTTTTCTCTTCACTATGATGGGAATGGAAAGTATCATCAGAAACGATAGAAAATGTCTATAAAAGGAACACTGGCATGGGGCTTGGGACACTCACTGCCTGTGTCTGCTCATCCCTCAATGAGTTAAATCACCTTAAGTGAGTCATCTGATCTCTCTGAATCCACCTGCTGTTACGTATAGAGAGCAAAGTAGTTGGACCTAGGTGATGGCTAAGGCCCTTTTCAGCATTGACATTTTTGGTATCTCCCAAAATACAAATTGGCAAATTTCATTGGGATTTGCTTTTAGAAGTGGCTTCTGTTAGTCAGTCCCCCCACAGATGGTCAAGTCCATGCTGCACTGCACAGGGCTTTGATATAAAGGAGCAGAAATTTCCTGTCATTTATGTAAAATACATCTTCTTGGCTTGGAAATCAAAGAGCTTTTTTAACTGCCAATTCTACCCTGTCCATTTGGGAACTGATGAGTGTTTGAAATGTTCCCATGATTTAGGGAATTTCCTGGCCTCTCCTAGTGCTCAGTGTGGGGGGCTAGCCCTGCATTCCTGCATCCTGAGGTGTCAAGAGAGGGGCCACCTGGATTCTGTCCTAAGTGGAGAGAATTGGAGGACGGCGGGGGGCGGGGGGATAGATAATCATAGAAAGATAATTTCAATATTCAGCTTTTCACTTGCTTTCTCTGTTTCATGCTTCATGCTTCCTTAGTATGAGACAAGTAAGCATTGGCTAGGTGAAGAGGTAGGGAGGGAGTTTTTCTGTTGGATGAAAGCTTTGTGGGACAAGAAGCAGCATAGTTAGGCATCAGAAATGTGTGTAGTATAGTACTTGAGGTAGTGCATGTAAGGCAATATATACGTTGCATGACAAGAATAGAAACAAGCTGGGTCCAGCCCTGCAGGGCCAGGTCAGCAGCATGAGAAGCCAGTCTGTGCTGAAGGCAATTGGAGGCATGGAGAGGTTTCAAGCAGGAGAGCCATATGACCAGATTCCCATTCATGAAAGAGCTCTGTGACTGCTATAAGCATTTTACAGTAGCTAGTCTGACAGCCTGGGAATTGTTTAGGAGATAGTTGCAGCAATTTTAGTGAGAGATAGTGCAATTATGCAGAGTTAGGGATATTGCAGGAGTGAGAATAAGTTGTTGAGGTTGACTTTAGAGCTCTGGTTTGGGAGCTAGGGCAGTAGTGAGGCCATTCATTGCTATCACAGAGGACTCAAAAATAGAGAAGTGAATAACTGAGTTTTGGAGAAGTTGAGTTACAGATAGGGGTGCAGCAGCTAAGTGACACTATTTGGCAGAGTGGAGCACCTTCAGCAGATAGAAGGAAAGATGGTGGCTGATAGCAGAGGGAGCAGATGAGAGTAATGGGAACACAATGTAGACTTCAGTGGGTGGTGGAATAGATGCAAGGTATAGAGTGGGGACAGCAAGTGTAGACAAGTTGGCTTCTAAAAGGAGGAGAGACAGAGGGACACATGGGGTTGGGAAAGTTGCTGTTTTGTTTGTGTTTTTGTTAATAAAGGAGATTGGGGTTGGTTTAAATGCTCACGGCAGTGTAACAGTAGAGAAAATGACCCTCACGTCATTACTCAGCTAATGTAACAGCCTAGCACCAAACACATGTCTAAGCATGGCATTTGGGACTTTTCATAAATCAGCCTACTATGGGCAGAATTATGTCCCCAAGAAACATATGTCCAAGTCCTAACCCCTGGTACCTGTGAACATAAATTCACAGGCTACATAAGGCAATTTAACTGGAAATAGGGTCTTTGCCGATGTAATCAAGATGAGGTCAGAGTAGATTTGGGTTGAGTCTAAGTGGAGTCCTAAGTGGAGAGAATTGGAGGGTGGGTGAATGGATAATCATATAAAGATAATTGCAATACCCAGCTCTTCACTGTCTTTCTCTGCTTAATGCTTTTTTAGCATGAGACAAGTAAGCAGTGGCTAGGTGAAGATGTAAGGAGGGTGTTTTTCTGTTGGACAAAGGTGTCCTAAATCCAAGGAGTCCTAAATCCAACAACTGGTATTCTTACAAGAGGGAAATTTGGACAATAAGATACACACAGGAAGTAGGCCATGGATGACAGAGGCAGGGATTTGGGTGAAGCTTCCACAAGCCAGGGACACCAAGGATAACTGGCCACCCCCAGAAACTCGAAGAGTTTTCAGAGACAGCATGGCCCTACGGCTCATGAATATGGGACTTCAATGACTTCTAGAGACTCCCAGCTTCTACAACTGCAAAAGAGTGGATTTCTGTTTGTTTGGGTTTTGTTGTTGTTGTTGTTTGTTTTTGTGTTTTGTTTTGTTTTGAGACAGAGTCTTGCTCTGTCACCCAGGCTGGAGTGCAGTGGCATGATCTTGGCTCACTGCAAGCTCCGCCTCCCAGGTTCACGCCATTCTCCTGCCTCAGCCTCCCAAGTAGCTGGGACTACAGGTGCCTGCCACCATGCCTGGATAATTTTTTGTATTTTTAGTAGAGACAGGGTTTCACCGTGTTAGCCAGGATGGTCTCGATCGATCTCCTGACCTCGTGATCCACCTGCCTCAGCCTCCCAAAGTGCTAGGATTGGATTTCTGTTGTTTTAAGCCAGCTGGTGTATATTAGTTTTTTCCAGAGGCCCTAGGACACTCTGTCCCACCCCTCCCGAGTGTATGAACCTGGCCCCGCAGCCATACCTGGCACTTTTCATCCCCAGCGGCTCCCTCCAGGGTCCTGCCTCCATGTCTACTGATTTCTTCCCACCTCCTGAGATGTCCTTTCCCCACCTTTTTGCCTTGAAATTCTTTCTGTCCTTCCAAACCAAATCTATGTTAGGCTTAACGTCTCTCTAGAGAACCCATCTGTAGCTCCCATGGCATCCTGCTGATGGGCACCTGTCACCCTTACCTCATCGTGTTTCGCACAACACAGCTCTGATGTGTCCTCAGCCACACTGTTAACCTCTGAGAAGAAGGCTAAGCCATTTTTATCTCTGCCTCCCCACTGCTGCTGAAATGGTGGATCTTTCAGGGTCTAGCCAGGAAAACAAAATCCCCATCAGATAATTTAATAGAGGAATTATCTATATAATAACTGGGAGAATTAAATGCAAAAGTATTTAAAGAATTAAAAGCACACACAGCGGAAAGGGAGGCAACCCAGAGATTAGCAGCACAAGGAGACTGGAGAAACAAATGGAGAGGACAAGGGGAGGAATGGAACTACCAGCAGGAGGGGAAACCACAGAGAACATGCATCTGGGGCCAGAGGCTCCACCCAGCACAGAGGGAAGCTGAGGAAAGTCCCAGCTTCTCCTTTCCCCTGACTTCCCCAATCCAACCCAAAACCAGCAGATGGGGGCTGCAGGCCTGGTTATGGGGCCAGCCCCACTGTGTTAAGGAGCAGAGCATAAAACAGCCCAGAAATAGATCCAAGGGCAAGCAAGTGGACCGCACAGATGGCAAAGGCTGGGATTTCTCAGGCAGATGAGTCAATTTTTAGCAAATAGCTAAAAATGCTGTAACATGGTTGCCGTCATAAGAGCCAGACAGCAAAGAGGATGCTGTAGACACATGGTGGAGCATTTGGTGAGGCCCTGTAGTTGGTGGAATAATCCCCCCCAGCAAATGCCCTCACCCCAATCCCCTGTGGATATGTCACGTTATATAGTGAAAAGGACTGGCTGATGTGACTGAATTAAGGATCTGCTGTTGGCGAGATGATCTCTGATTATGCAGGGAAGCCCCATGGAATCACCAGGGTCTTTACAAAACAGATGCAAGAGGTCGGTAGGAGATGTGGCCAGAGAAGCAGCGCTCAGAGTGATGCAAAGGGGCCCTAAGCCCAGGAATGCAGGCAGTAGTCTCCAGGAGCTGAAAAAGGCAAGGCAGCGGGTTCCCCCAGAGCTCCAGAAGGAACCACGCCTGCCAACTCCTTGATCTCAGCCCCCTAAGATTCACTTTAGACTTCCGATCTCCAAAAACTATAAGAGAATAAACTTGTATTGTTTTAAGCCACAAAGTTTGTGGTGATTTGTGGCAGCAGCAACAAGAAACTAGTTAGTACGCATCCTTCATGAGGAGTCAGACTTAAGGAGAGAGGGGTTTCCGGATTTAGTGTGAACCAAGGGCTTACGGTCCTAGTGAAGGTGGTAGGTGCTAAGGTGAGAGAAAAAACAGAAAGGAAAAAGGAAGGAGAGGAAAGGCCAGGAAGGAGACTTACTTACCTGCTGGTCATGTGCATCCCAGAGGTAGAAAGGATTGGGTGGGCAATTGTGAGGCTAGACTAGGGAGCCTTCAAACTCCTAGCTGAAGAATGTCTATTTTACGTGGCTGTTAGAGAAATATTAAACTCGGTAGAAATCTGGCCATGCATAAAGATCCACCCGCCACTGCCTGGAATGGAGTAATTGCCCAGCGACGCTGGTATTTGTGGTTAATCTGAATTATTTCGGCAAAGTGATCCTGTTTTTGTTTTGTAGATTTTTTGTTTTATTTCTTCCTGACCTGTATTGTTCAACACTTGCTTTGATTTTCCACTAGAAGACCTAATGCAAATCTGGATTTTTCTTTTCTTTCTTTTTTCTTTTTTTTTTTTTTTTTTAACTAATATAAGGTAATTTCAGTCAAAAACCACTAAACGCTGATAAAAACTCTAGGTGAACTCTGTATCTTTTGATTCCTTTTAGCCTAATGGCCACTGATTACTGTGCTGATCTAGGAAGCTACTTATTCGTTTTACCACCAGGCAGCCAGCATGGAATTCCATTGCACTGGTGTGCTTTGTTTAACTTTTTAAAACTCCTGATGCGAAGTCTCCTGAAACTAACCTTATTTTGTCTAAAATTACAGTTAAATCCACTTAATCCACATGGTTCTGTAAAACCATTGTCTGTAAGTTATTTTGATTTTTTGAAGTGCATTTGCTTTATTTTGAAAGCACAGGTCTAACCAAATATTTCTCTAAGAGTTCAATTTGGAATCAGGGCTAACAGAGCTGACTGGAGGATCATTTTCACATCACAACCTTCTGAGTCCTGGGAACACACAATGTCACCATTGTCAACATTGACTGGTGCATTTGTGATGGACAACAGGTTGGTTCATTACTGCAAACAGGCCCCAATTAGTTTGCTAAATGTGTTGTTATACCTGCATATGTTTTTTTTAAATGTCTCTCTCCAACCACTCATTTCACCCTTTCAAAATGTAAAAGATTTTATAACAGGTTCCCAAGGTCACTGATGGGCACAGTGTACCTAAGTTTCCTATCCCTCTTTTTAAATTTTTCTTGTCTCCTACAACCATTTTATATCAGTGATTTAAAGTATGTTGGCATTGAAATTGGTTAGCAAGTTGATCTTTCAATATATTAAATCAGCTTGACATCTTATGATTATAGTAACTATTATCACTATTGCTTTAGAAACATATAAGTGAATTCAGATTTTAACAATACATTTTGTGATAAATACAAAATTAAATGAGACTATCTACTGAAACAGGTGAAGAGAACTAGAAAGTACTAAATTACAGAGTCCATGGCCAAAAGCACAAGATGGCATATTTTCCATCAACCAACTCAGTTGAGCTTGGCACATAGTAGGAACTCAAGAAATACTTGTGTAATGAATAAATTAATGAACGAAAATGAACTAAATAAAAATTAATTGCGATGTGGAAGAAATAATTTATCCATGACATAAAATTGTAGCTCATACTCTTCTTGGCAATATTTGTGCTTATGGAGAAAAAAATAAAATAAAATAAGGAATCCTCAATAAATTGTGAAACATTCCAGCTCCAGATATGACATGTTATGACCTTTCCATTGCTTTTAACTTGAGCATATTATCTGTGGTGCAGCTGAAGCGCTCTGAGATCAGCTTTCCCTTCTGCCAAGCGAGTCACAGTCATTGGTGACAGGCAGGAGCTCTCAGATCTGCCATGAACAAGATTAACTGAAGTACAGTTCCAAAAGAGAATTGGAGACCACCAAACATACAATGTTTTTTAGAAGAAAGCAGAGAAGTGGGGGAAATCTTGGAAAATCTGTTTTTACATCTGAAGAGAAATTAACAGGAGTAGCATGACAAGGACTGCTGAGATGGACAGAGGTAAATAAGAGCATCAGGGTTTCCTCATATTAGCTAAAGCTTTATGATCCAGATTCTCTAGGAATTGGGCTCCACTTTTTGACTCCTTTGGTTTTTTGTTTGGTTGGTTGGTTGGTTTTGGAGTTTGTTTGTTTGTTTTCTTGAGATGGAGTTTCGCTCTTGTTGCCTAAGCTGGAGTGCAATGGCGTGATCTCAGCTCACTGCAACCTCCGCTGTGCTGTCCAGTGGCCTCCGCTCCTCCCCTGCCACCTGCTTCCATGAGCTCATAACATTCCAATGGCAAATCAGTGATTCCGGAAGAGGAAACCAAGCCTCAGTGCCTGAGAGGCGCCTTTGTCTATCCAGGAGAGGCTCAACTCAAATTCCTTAAGAAATTGGGTGTCCATGGAGACTAGGTTAACTACTAATTCCAGGTGGCAGTTTCTCAAGGAAGTTACTCAGCCTTTCTCATTTCGGGGAATTCATGTAATATGTTGTGTCTTTGGTTCTCCTTCTGATGCGTGCAGTTCTGAACAGTGCGTCCTTGAGGGAATTGTCATGCCTAGCTCAGACCCATTTTCACAGTTTTCTGCTAGCTCTGCTGGGTGACTCACGAACCTCCATGGCTCACCTGGGTCACCTCGGGCTCCTGCTCCTCTGTCCAGCAGCACAGTCTTGCTGCCTCTAGGCTGATGGTCACTCTGAGGGAAATGGGGCAGGAAAGTACCTGAATTCAGAACCACAGGTGGTCCCCGGTGAACTTTCACCCTAGCAGAGTGTGACATTCAAAGTAGAATATAAGCTCCATGACAGCCAAGTGCCTAGGACAGCCAGGTATACAGTAGAAACTTTAAAAATATATATATGTATACATGTCTAAATATATACATATTTTTATAATATATCAATATGTTTTTAAATATAAATTATATATATAATTTTTGTAACTTTTCTTTTAATTTCAGGGTTGCACATGCAGGTTTGTTACATAGGTAAACTTGTCTCATTGGGGTTTGTTTTACAAATTACTTCATCATGCAGGTATTATTATCACCCAGCCTATTATTACCCATTAGTTATTTTTCCTGATTGTCTCCCTCTTCCCAACCTCCACCCTCCACCCTCCTCTGCCCCAGTGTGTGTTGTTCCCCTCTGTGTGTCTATGTGTTCTCATCATTTAGCTCCCACTTATAAGTGAGGACATCGTATTTGGTTTTCTGTTCCTGTATTAGTTTGCTAAGGATAATGGCCTCCAGCTCCATCCATGTCCCTGCAAAGAACATGATCTCATTATTTTGTATGGCTGCACGGTGCATATGTATATGGTATACACATAGACACATACACATATATACATATATACACATATATATTTATATGGCATACATATATACATATTTACACATATACATATGTGTATACATATACGTATGTGTAGATATGTATATGGTATACATATATGTGTAGATATGTATGTATATGGCTCATGATAAATATGTACCATATTTTCCTCACCCAGTCTGTCACTGAAAAAAAAAATGTATTTACTAAAGTTTCCTTTAAAGGTGAGCTCTCTCTTGCATCTCTTTGTTCCTTCTTTCTCTCTTTCTCTCTCCTTCTCCCTCTACCCCCTGGCACCTAACCATCCCACTCTCCACTCTACACATGGTACATTCATTTCCTCAGGCTGTTTTAACAGCTTATCATTACCTTGGTCTTATGACAAGAGCTATTTATTCCCTCACAGTTCTAGAGGCCAGAAGTCTGAAGTCAGGGGTTGGCAGGGCTGGTTCCTTCTGGAGGCTCTGAGGGATGATCAATGCCCTGATTTTCTTGTACCTTCCAGTTGCTGCCGGAAGCCCTTGGTGTTCCTTGGTTGGAAGATGCTTCACTCTAACCTCTGCCTCGGCCCTCACATATTCTTCTCCCCCATCTGTCTGTTTTCTCCCCTTCTCTTCTTTTATCTTTCATTTAAGGGCCCCCTTAAGCCAGGATGATCGCATCTGGATATTCTTAATTACATCTGCAAAGACCCTTTTTCCAAATAAGGTTACATTTTCAGGTTCCATTACTATGATCTTTTGGGGGCCACAATTTAACCCACAATACTTGGTATCTATCATATATAAAGCAATACGATAGTTCTGATTTTTCTCTGCAAACTCCCCCAAATTCCTCCTAACACTGCTTGAACTATTTCCGTCTCTTCTTTTCCACTTCCCCAATTAATTCATTGTCCTGTCCCGTGTGAATTGATCCACAGTATCTGGGCTCTTGGCCATTGACTGTCTCTCAGCCAGCCAAAAGGAAGTTTCTTAACAGGCATAGGAAGGGAAAGGCTGCAAAAATAAAATTCTCTGTCAATGGTAATTTTTCCCACATAAACCAATAAGTAAGCAATTCAGAACACCTTTTCGAATACTGATGACAATAAATACCCACACTCCAGCCTAATTGATGCAGTATTTTCCATGGTCATCTGTCGCAAAAGCTGGAACCTCTGCACACTTGAATGTCAGCATCTCAGGAATTAACACCTTTAGGATGACCTAAGGGCTCTAATTTGAAAGCCTTCTTAGATGATTGAAATGCAGTAATGAATGTCCAACTTGCTATCATCTGTTGAGGAACAAATGATGGACTTTTATGTTATTTTGTGGCCAAGTGCAAATTTCAGCACAATTGCACTAGAAAATAACAGAATCAAACCTTTGGAGGGTCTGTGTGTGTGTGTGTGTGCATGTGTGTGTGTACGTATGCATGTAGATATCTATTTAAATGTATATATGCATACATACGCAATTTGTTACTAGTTTGTTGAAATACCAAAATTTTTTCTCATATTTTTCCTTTATTTGGTTCATATTCTATTAATTAATCTTTCCATTATTTTCTTCTGCAATGTTTTTCACTCTCAAAGAATTTCGGATTGAGGGTCAAAGTAAAAAATACAGGCTCCCTTTAAAATATTGCTTATAACAATGATATCTATCACTCAACTCCTATCAAGATAGGAGGCAAGATACTGGGGGGAAGTACCTTCTCTTTTGTAATATTTTTTCTCAGTGTCCTGTTAAATTTCTTGCTCCCTTAATTTCCCCATTACATTTTTATTGCTTTATTCTTTCTTATAGCAGTTTCCTCATATTAGGTGCCTCTCAATTTTTTTTGTCTATTATGACATGCTGTGTTTGAATGAATGGCTCTATTGTGACTCATTTCAGATTTGAGCATATCTATTCAAGGGCCAACCATGAATAAATCTATTTCATGTCTATTTAATTTGCATATGGGATATTTTATCATTTCTTTGACGAATGGTTCTCAAAGTGGAATTGTGAGTGGTATTTTGTAATGTTCTTTTCGATTATTTGAAATAATCCAGAGTTGTGGAAAACAAATAGCAAATGTACTATAGGGGTTTATGGTTACAGTGGTGTCCACATTCTGTAACCACAAGGGTAAAGAGAATCGAATGAATTCCTTCCCTATTATTTTCTTAAAATCAGATTCCTAGAGATCAAGTTCACTTATAACAAATGAACGTTGGTTGTTATTAGTTTGTCTGCACGCTGCTATAAAGAATTACCTGAGACTGGGTAATTTATAAAGGAAAGAAGTTTAATTGACTCACAGTTCCGCATGTCTGGGGAAGCCTCAGGAAACTTACAATCATGGTGGAAGGTGAAGGGGAAGCAGACATCTTCTTCACAAGGCAGCAGGAAACAGAGGGAGCACAGGGGAAACTGTCACTTTTAAAACCATCAGATCTCATGAGAACTCCCTCACTGTCATGAGAACAGCATGGGGGAGTCTGCCCCCGTAATCCAATCACCTCCCACCAGGCTTCCCCGTCGATGAGATTTGGTTGGGATCACAGAGGCAGACCATTTCACCAGTGTTCTGGTTTTACTTATTGATATATGAATTAAAATGCTACAAAAGAAAAGGAAACATCCTAAATGAGAAACTCAAAAATCATAATTTTACAAGATAATAGCACGTTAGGATGAGGGATCTGCGAAAGAACCCCTGTGGCAGTTCCAGAGGACTGTGAGGTTCTTTGGTGTTCCTTGGTTGGAAGGAGCCTTTTATTCTAACATAAGCACTTCCAGTGGGGACCAAAAGGAACAGAGTGAGGATGAAATAACAGGGGGCATTTTGGACCCCCAAATTCTACTGGCAGGAAGCAGGTTGATAAAACTCTTCAACTGAAAAGGGGATGATGACTCAGGGCAAAACTGAGAGCCCAGAGGGCAGAGCTGAGAGCCATGGGGGACCCATCCCAGGCCTTGGAGCCTAATACAGTTTACCTGGATGGACTTCAAACTTGCTTTGGGCTGGTGACTTCTTTTCACTTTCCATTTTCTGCCACTTCCCGTGGAAATGTCTATAGCTGTTAAGCTATGCCTGTTCTTTCACTATATATTGGGGGCAGGTACCTTCTCTTTTTAATGTCACGGATCCATGGAGGGGGAATAATTGTGCCCAAGACCTGGACTTCATGGTTTACACATCTGTACCTGATTTAGATGACAGGATTTGGTGTGCTTAAAAAAACATTTTTTTGAGACAGGGTCTTACTGTGTTGCCCAGGCTGGAGTGTAGTGACATGGTCATGGCTCACTGCAGCATCAAACTGCTGAGCTCAAATAGTCCTCCCATCTCAGCCTCCCGAATAGCTAGGACTACACGTGTGTGCCACCATGTCTGGCTAATTTTTCTACTTTTGTTGACCTGTTTTCATGGGATTCTCCTGCCTTGGCCTCTCAAAGTTCTGGGATTACGTACATGAGCCACCATACCTGGCCTCTGATTTGGTATACTTTTGAACTGATGAGATTTTGATGAAATTTTGCACTCTGAGTTGATGCTGTCATGGGATGAGGTATGTTTTGAGGATGTTAGGAAGTATGAGAGATGGACCTGGATCACATAGACCTGAGGGAAGACTGTGGGAGACAGAATATTGGCCCCCATCACTTAGACCACTGGTGTTATGTCCAGGAATGTTACATTCCATGGCAAAGGAGACCTTTCAGATGTAATTAAGATTACTAATAAATGACCTTAAGATGGAAGGATTATACTGGATTATCCTGGTGGCCTCAATGTGTTCACCAGAGCCCTCAAAAGTAACAGAAGAGGAAAGCAAAAGAGAAAGTCAGATTTGAAGTGTGAGAAGTACCTGATGGCCATTGCTAACTTTGATGGTGGGGAGGGCATGAGCCAAAGAATGTAGAGGCTTCCAGAGAGTGAGAGTGACCCTGGCCAATGGTCAGAAGGAAAACAGGGACTTCCATCCTATGGCCGCATGGAACTAAACTCTTCTAACACCTGAGTGAACCTGGAGGGAAATTCTTCCCTACAGCCTCCAAATAAGAGCCCAGGCTGGACAGTATCTTGATTTTGGCCTTGTGAGGCCCCGAGCAGAGAGTCCAGCCATGCCATGCTGGGCTTGGGAATCTACTGATATACAGAACTGGGAGATAATAAATTTATGCAGTAAGTGATTAAGTTGGTGGTAATTTGTTACAGCAGCAATAGAAAACTAAAATACCGTCTCAGCCATTGTGAAGGAAAAGGCCCTTCTCACTGGCCAAGACAATTCCATTGCTGACCCACCGAGAGCAGGAAGAGTAGCTTATAAAGACCCGTTTGCACAAGTTGTAACCCTTGTAACACAGTCATCATGCAGTGCAAAGTATCCCCACCTCCTTAGTTTAAAATATATGCACTCTCAATGACATTTGAGCTCATGCTCGACATTTCCCCTCTAGCATTCACTGTTGGGTAAAAAATTTTACTTGAAATAAGAATAAAGCTCTAGATTTTTATTCAAATTATTTTCCCAAGCAAACTATAAGCCTGGGGCTTTCTCCCAGCCTGGGGTCAACATGGCTCAGTGGAAATTGGGATGAGGGAAGAGGGAAATTGACATGGGGTAGGGCTTGGGAGACCTACGACCATGGTCAAACAGGATGGAACAGCTGGATTTAAGTTGACACTAAGAGGTAGAGCCAGAAGCCATTCCCTGGGGCAGTAATATGTGGCTGTACTGTTGGGCAATTTTTATGATTATTACAACTTTGTTACCCGCCCTTGCTAGCCCCCACCCTTGCTCCATTTCACTTTATAGCACTTACTAATTTCTAATTCTCCAGAGTGTAAATGCTACAAAGACAGAGAGTTCTGTGTGTTTTATCCATTGCTGTTTATAACCAGCCTCTACAGTAGGATATACAGCCAGTCCTTCATAAAATATTCATTAAAAAGAAAAGATGAATGATCACATTTGAAGTTCAAAAAGACTGGAGGGAGGAAGATAGATTTGAGGGGCTACTTAGGGGTCTGGCATTTGGTAGATGGTCATAATTAGACTGAGGTAGAGGAGATGGGTATGGTTGAGAGGTATGCAGGATGTAACAGCAACAGGTCTTGGTAATAAATGTGGTGGGCTGGTGAGCCATGGTGTCACGGTAAAATTTTAAAAACTATCAAAAACTGAAGGTATGTGTGTGACATCTGTCTCCATATATTATACATACAGTTTATTGTGAACTTTACTCTTATAAATGACTGTAGCACACAATTTTCAAATAATAATAACAAAAGTAGTATTCTTTATTATAAATTTCACATAGCAAATTGATTTTCACTACTCTAATGTTCTAATTCATGTTGGCAGAATTCATATCTATAGAGACCCGATGTTACAACTAATGAAGTTTAGTTCTGACATGAATACTAGTTGATATTTTTGTTTGTATTAAGAAGGGAGGCAAAAGTGAAATCTGAAGACCCACGTCAGAACTTCACTTATTGGTCAACGACAGGATCTATTTTGCTGCTGAATGGGTTAATAATTTTTGAATTATAGAAGTCCATTTCCTCAACTTTTTGTGCTGTTCTCATCATAATGCCTAAAGACATGACACACAAGTTTAATCTACATTTTTAACATTTTCTCCAATTTTTTCTTAAGTGGAGACAAGTAACAAAGCAATAAATAAAGCTCTGGTTTGTAACATTTGCCAATTTTCATGGTGAATATACTTCCTCCATGGTAAATTTCAAACTATCGACGCAAGGTCACTGAGGGCAGAGAAGGGAAGAGATGCATAGCAGCACTGTTAAGATCTCTACATATGAACACCATAGATATGAATAATCTCAAATGCATAGATGATAGGAAAATGTAATAAAATAATTAGGAAGTGATGTTTCTTCATATATATTATCTTTGCTTTAGTATAATTGACTTAATTGTAAGTTAATAACATTTAACTTTTAATAATTAAATTTGTATAATTTGTTATTTAACAATAAGCCACAAAATTCCAGAAGGTGTAACAATCAGCTATCATGAGCCAATACAAGCCAGCTCCAGCTCATGACTATCACAGAAAGGGAGGTTCTAAGAAAGATGCCAGAAGCTTGGCTTGCATAACTGTAAAGAGGGTTCTACCATTTTGAAAGGTAACAGTGGAGAACCATATCAGCATGGGGTGGGGTGGCGGGCATTGGGATCATGAATTTAGGATCAGACATGTCAAGTCTGACATGTCAACAAAACTTCCAAGTGGAGAAGCCCAGTTCGCAATTGGATATATGAGTCTGGAGCTCAGAGGAAAGACCATAGGTGGAGAAATAGAGTAATGAGTCATCAGTTTACATGTGGTAAATGAAGCTGTGGGCATGGGAGACAGTTCCTAGGGAAAGAGAACACAGGAAAATAAGAAAAGCTTGGTCCAGGCCTTTAGAAACTACGGTTAATGGCCAGCTAAAGACAAGACTACAAATGAAGTAGAGGTCAGTCCACCCAAGGCATAAGAGGAAACCCACAACCTCTACAATGAGATCTACAAACCACTGCTCAAAGAAATCAGAGATGACACAAACAAAAGTAAAAATATTCCATGTTCATGGATAGGAAGAATCAATATGATGAAAATGGTCATGCTTCTCAAAGCCAAAGCAATTTATAGATTCAATACTATTCCCATTAAACTACCACTGAGATTCTTCACAAAACTAGAAAAAAAACACTATTTTAAAATTCATATGGGGCCAAAAAAGAGTCCAAGTGGCCAAGGCAATCCTAAGTGAAAAGAACAAAGCTGCAGGCATCACACTACCTGACTTCAAACTATACTACAAGGCTACAGTAACCAAAACAGCATGGTGCCAGTACAAGATCAGAGATATAGACCAATGGAACAAAATAGAGAGCACAGAAATTAGACCACATACCTACAGCTATCTGATCTTCAGCAAACCTGACAAAAACAAACAGTGGAGAAAAGATTCTGTATTTAATAAATAGTGCTGGAATAACTGGCTTGCCATAGACAGAAAATTGAAACTGGATCTCTTTCTTACACCATATATAAAAATCAACTCAAGATAGATTAAATACTTAAATCTAAAACCCAAAACCATAAAAACCCTAGAAGAAAACTTAAGCAATTCAGGATATAGGCATGGGCAAAGATTTCATGATGTAGAAACCAAAAGCAATTGCAACAAAAGCAAAATTGACAAATGGGATCTAATTAAACTACAGAGCTTCTGCACAGCAAAAGAAACTATCCTCAGAATAAACAGACAACCTATAGAATGGGAGAAAATTTTTCCAAGTTGTTCATCTGTCAAAGTTCTAATATCCAGCATCTGTAAGGAACTTAAACAAACTGACAAGCAAAAAAAAAACCAAAAACAAACAAACAAACAAAAATCCCATTAAAAATTGGGCAAAGGACATGAACAGACACTTCTCAAAAGAAGACATACATGCAGCCAATAATCATATGGTAAAAAGCTCAACATCACTGATCATTAGAGAAATGCAAATCAAAACCACAATGAGATATCATCTCATTCCGGTCAATGGCTATTATTAAAAAGTCAAAAAATAACATATGCTGGCGAGGTTGTAGAGAAAAAGAAACACACTGTTGGTGGGGGTGTAAATTAGTTCAACCATTGTGGAAAAGAGTGTGGTGATTCCTCAGAGACCTAGAGGCAGAAATATCATTTCACCCAGCAATCCCATTTGTGGGTATATACCCATAAGAACATAAATCATTCTATTATAAAGATACATGCATGTGCATGTTCACTGCAGCACTATTCACAATAGCAAAGACATGGAATCAGCCCATCAGTGATAGACTGGATAAAGAAAATGTGGTACATATACACCATGGAATACTATGCAGCCATAAAAAAGAACAAGATCATGTCCTTTGCAGAGACATGGATGGAGCTGGAGGCCATTATCTTTAGCAAACTAACACAGGAACAGAAAACCAAATACTGCATATTCTGACTTATAAGTGGGAGGAAAATGATGAGAACACATAGACACATAGAGGGGAACAATGCACCCTGGGGCCTACCTGAGAGTAGAGTATGGGAGGAAGGAGAGGATCAGGAAAAATAACTAATGGGTACTAGGCTTAATGACTGGGTAATGAAATAATTTGTACAACAAAGCCCCATGGCAAGGATTTCATGTCTAAAACACCAAAAGCAATGGCAACAAAAGCCAAAATTGACAAATTGGATCTAATTAAACTAAAGAGCTTCTGCACAGCAAAACAAACTACCATCAGGGTGAACAGGCAACCTACAGAATGGGAGAAAATTTTTGCAATCTACTCATCTGACAAAGGGCTAATATCCAGAATCTACAATGAACTCAAACAAATTTACAAGAAAAAAACAAACAACCCCATCAACAAGTGGGCGAAGGATATGAACAGACACTTCTCAAAAGAAGACATTTATGCATCCAAAAGACATGAAAAAATGCTCATCATCACTGGCCATCAGAGAAATGCAAATCAAAACCACAATGAGATACCATCTCACACCAGTTAGAATGGCGATCATTAAAAAGTCAGGAAACAACAGGTGCTGGAGAGGATGTGGAGAAATAGGAACACTTTTACACTGTTGGTGGGACTGTAAACTAGTTCAACCATTGTAGAAGTCAGTGTGGCGATTCCTCAGGGATCTAGAACTAGAAACACCATTTGACCCAGCCATCCCATTACTGGGTATATACCCAAAGGATTATAAAACATGCTGCTATAAAGACACATGCACATGTATGTTTATTGCACCACTATTCACAATAGCGAAGACTTGGAACCAACCCAAATGTCCAACAATGATAGATTGGATTAAGAAAATGTGGCCCATACACACCATGGAATACTATGTAGCCATAAAAAATGATGAGTTCATGTCCTTTGTAGGGACATGGAAGAAGCTGGAAACCATCATTCTCAGCAAACTATCGCAAGGACAGAAAACCAAACACCGCGTGTTCTCACTCATAGGTGGGAACTGAACAATGAGAACACATGGACACAGGAAGGAGAACATCAAATACCGGGGCATGTCATGGGGTGGGGGGTGGGGGGGAGGGAGAGCATTAGGAGATATACCTAATGTTAAATGATGAGTTAATGGGTGCAGCACACCAATATGGCACATGTATACATATGTAACAAACCTGCACGTTGTGCACATGTACCCTAAAACTTAAAGTATAATAAAAAAAAAACAAAGCCCCATGACACAACTTTATGGGTATAACAAACCTGCACATTCTGCATGTGTACCCCTGAACTTAAAATGAAAATTAACAACAACAAAAAAAGAGGAACCCTGAAATAATGTGGTGCTATGGAGCCAAGAACAGACACTTCCACAAGAAGAAATCAACAGTATCGAACAATACCAAGAGGTTTAAGTAGGATGGAAACTTGAGGTTATCGATGACATTAATAAGAACATTTCAGTGCAGTGTTGGGTTGAATTCAGATCACAGAGAACTGATGACTAAACAGAAAGTGAGAAAATACAGACAGAAAATATGATTTTATTTTCTTTCCCAGAGGTTAACTATAAAAGGGTGAAAGATATAGACTCAGATATGGAGTAATGTAGGGTTGAGGGAAGGCGTTTCTTTTATGGGAAATAAAAATTCCATTCAAGTCCAAAAGCCAAGGGGTAGTGATAAAGGAGCTGAAAAGACATTGTGTAGGCAGTTTAAGGGTAAATGAGGTCTCGGTGAAATTTCCTTTTAATAAAAAGCAGCCCCAAAATCATTTCTTTTCTAACAAGAAGCACCCTGAAAAATCAAGCTGCAAGCAAAGATAAGCAAGCTGGAGACTTGCATAGATGAATGTTGGCAGCTGTGCCAATGTTAAAGGGATACCTGGAAGTCAGGTAGGTGTATTCAACATGGAGATTCCTTCTTGCCTTTTTCTTTGTCGCCAAGTGTGCAGGTAAAGTGGCACCAGCTAGGTAAAGACTCCATTTGCATAATAAAAGATTAGGGTGGGTTGGCCAGCCTCTTCCCAGGCTATGTAAATGGCACACCTGGTCCAACCACTCCTCTAGATTCTGTGTAAATGAGACACTGCTTCCCCAAGCTCATCTATGAAATCAACTGCATCTCGCCCCAAACCCAAAAACCTGCTCAGGCTCTCTTCCTCTGCACAAGGAAGCTCTCTCTTCTTTCTTTCGCCTATTAAACTTCTCTTTTTTTCTTTTTCTTTTTTTGAGACAGACTCTCACTTTATCACCTAGGCTGGAGTGCTATGGCACGATCTTGGCTCGCTGCAACCTCCGCCTCCTGGGCTCAAGCGATTCTCCTGCCTCAGCCTCCTGAGTAGCTTGGATTATAGGTGCCCGCCAGTTCACCCGTCTAATTTTTTGTATTTTTAGTAGAGATGGGGTTTCACCATATTGGCCATATTGGTCTCGAACTCCTGACCCTGGGTAATCCACCCATCTCGGCCTCCCAAAGTGCTGGGATTACAAACATGAGCTATTGCGCCTGGCCTAAACTTCTACTCTTAAATAAACTCCTTGTGTGTCCACATCTTCAATTTCCTTAGCATGAGACAACGAACTTCAAGTATTTCTCTAGACAGACAACACCACTTCAGTAGGACCAGTTGCAAGACGCAAGATCCATTGGAGAATGAAAATAAGTGACGGTATCATGAGAACCTGGGAGGAATTTGGGAGCCAAGGCACAGGGAAGCACTTGGCCTTAAATAAGAGGAAGGGACTCACTGTAACTCAGAAGCTGAGAAGAAGGGATGTAGATAGGTTTGTATGTGTAATTTCACAAATAAAATAGAATATCTATTTGATTATTTTTTTCCTATAAAATAGGAGCTAGATCATCTCCTGAGAGGGTACAGGGAGATTTTTGAGACACTTGAGGAGGGTGAGTATCACCTTAAATTATTTCAAGTTATTAATTAGATTTGGCTACTTAGTAATAGAACCAATGTTTTCTTCCTTTGAAAATTGTGTTAACCAGCAACACATTTTAACCAAGAATAGTTTATTTAAGAAACGCAAAGTTGGTTTTCAAAATTAGAAAATCTGTAAATGTAATTCACAACATTAATTAATCAAAAAATTTAAAAAGAATGATTATCTTCACATATGCTGCAAAAACATTAATAACAATGAGAACAATCTCCAATAACACAGGATTAGGTAGCTACTTTCTTAACATGATAAAATGTATCCTTCTTAACCCATAAACCAAGCATTCTAATCAAAAGTCAAGAACAAAGTATCTACATTTTGAACTTACAGTTCCACTTCTGGGGATTTATCCTACAGCCTTGCATGACAATATGCTCTATTTTATCAATCTTTAAGATGTGTCTTGGATATTGGGATGAATAATGGATGTGACATGATTTAATTGGTGGCATTTTTTTTTCCTTTTTAGTGACCCATAAAATAAAAGTGTGTGTTATTATTAAGGCATCTTAGATTATATAAGATCAGTTTGTAGAAGATTTTTTATTATGGTAAATTTCTGATAAGACTGGAAGCAAAGAAGCAAAGCATCCATCAATGTGTATAGTTGTTATCATTCATGCAAAAAATAATCAATGTTAGTAGTCCATATTAGATACCTACATTATTTCTATGTTAATGAATGGATATATTATGTGTCTGTACTGATATGTACCCACACATATACCTATTTGCTAATATATGTGTATAATAGCTCTGCCAGGATTGTGGTAACTTTGGTTGCCTCTAAAGAAGGGAGGTGATGGCTGGAAGAGAGAACTGGAGGAAAATTTTACATTCCCTTTGTATTTGTGTAAACACTGTGCCTTGTGAATATATCATCTAAAATAAAATACAATTGAAAACCAAAAAAAAAAAAAGAGAAAAAATCAGCTGTAGACATTGTAAATCTCTGCTTTGTGTACGCTTCACAATTATGCTTACCTTTTGATAGAATATATACAGATTTTAGCCCCTGGGCCTGGGGAATAAGAAGAAAAGGAAGTTTCTTTATTCTGAGTCTAGATATGCCAGGAAATCTTCCACTCGATGACTAAATGTTTTCTCCATACGCTCTGTGATATATTTAGTATCATGAAAACTCTTTAAAAGAATGATTTGGGGTGACTGGACTAACATTCCTTAGAAATGAATGCCATTCTTCAAATTCTCGAAAAATCTTTATTTTCTGATTACAAAAGCAATTCTTTTTCAGGAAAAGCAAAGAAACATTATAGAAGAAATTGCTATAATAAAAAAAAAATGGAAATACATTTTAGCCAAAGTGGGAGTTAGGGATGTATTCAGGTTCAGGTATGCCTCTTCCAAGGAGCTTTTGGCATTTTAAAGAACAGTGATGTTGATAAAGTCATCTTGACCCAGCTAATGTCAAATGGTGGCATCACAATTTGTGTCAAAATGTCTCACAAATCAAAAACCTGCATTAAACTATCCTGCCTCCTACGCATATGGCGTGCCATGACTGGTTCCACACAAGAGGGCCAGGTCTCTGCAATTCCTTGAGGCCATCCCTATATCCCCATCACTGAGCTCAGTACCCGGCACAGGGAGGTGATCAGGAAGTGCTTATTGAATGTGTGAAGAGGTGGCATGGGGTGGTGGAAATCCTACCAGCCTAGTCATCAGGTACCCTTCAGTCCCAAAGCCTGCAAGTTGTAGTCTTGAGTAAGTCACCGAATGCCTCTGAGCCTTGGTCTGTTATCCATAATGGGGGTATAATGACACTCTTCTCGTTGTAACAAAAAAAAATTTAATCTACACAAAAGGGATAACACAGCTCTAGGAACAAAATTGGGCACACTGAGTGTTTGTAATGATGATGACTACTCTAGGGAAGGAATGTAGGCTGAAGGAGTGGAGTCATTGTGCACAGTTGCACTGGGGCTGGTAGGGGTGATGATGGCTGTTTTATTAGGGAATGGGGGTCCTTGGGCAAGGCTCTATCCAGTCACCTCTGCAAATATGCTCAGTCCATTGCAAAGAGAGACACTGTTAAATAAAATAAAAATATGTATTCTTTGAGTATCTGTTTAAAACTAGGAGGACATTCATATACCTTGTCTGCCAAAGGCCACTGGAGAAACCATATCTGAAGGATTGGTATGACAACAAGCTCTCAGATGCCAGTTTCACCCAACCCTTCAACCTGCAGTCCTGTGATTCTCCTGCAGGATCCTGGTCAAAGGCCCTTCTCATCCCCACAACATCTTATCTCTCTTGCATCATCTTCCCCCAGGTTCTCAGGAAACAACCTCACCTTTTATTTCACAAAGAAATCAGAAATAGCCTTATGGAGATAAAATCCACATACCATATGATTCATCCATTGCAAGCATATAATTCAATAGTTTTAGATATTCACAGAATTGTGCAACTATCACTTCATTTTTAGAATATTTTCATCACCCTAAAAATGAACTCTTATAAACTAAGTATTTGCAGCCCTCCAAAATTCATATGTTGAAGCCCTAAGCTCCAATGAGATGGTATTAGGAGGTAGGGACTTTGGGGGGTAATTAGGGTTAATGAGATCAGGGAGTGGGGCCTTCATGATGGGATTAGTGCCCTTATAAGAAGAGACACCAGAGAGTTTGCTCTCCCTCGTTCTCTCTCTCTGCATGGGGGACACAGTAAGAAGGCAACCATCCGCAAGCCAGGAAAAGAGCCCTCACCAGGAACCAAACTGGCTAGAACTTTGGCCTGGGCATTGGACTTCCAATCCTCCAGAGCTGTGAGAAATAAATTTATGTTGTTTAAGCCACCCAGTCTATGGTATTTTATTATAGAAGCCCAAGCAACTAAGACAGACCCCATGAAAAACTTACTCCCCATTCACCCCTTAGCCTCCATTCCCAGCCCCAGGTAACCACTAATCTACTCTATGTCTGTATAGATTTGCCTATTCTGGACCCTTCATATACATTAAATCAGACAATATGAAAACACTCTGCTGAGTAAAAGCAGACAGTTACAAAGGACTGACCACATATTGGTCTGATTTCATATATGGATGTATGTTTTTATTTTTCTTGGGCATACATCTAGGAGTGGAATTGTTGGGTTATAACTGTATGTTTAGCCGTATGCTAAATGCACCACTTTACATTCCCAACATCAGTGTATATGTGTTCCAATTTCTTCGCATCCCCACCAACACTTGTTACTGTCTGTATTTTGGGTTTTGCTATGCTAGTTGGAGTGAGGTGTTAGCTTATGGTTCTGTTCTATATGACTTGCCTTCTGGAACACACTTATCTCCTGATTTATAATTCTACTGTCTTACTGTCTACCAGGTCCTTCTGTTATCAAGCAAAGAGGATGCTTTGGTTAGAAACACTCTACTGAGGTAAGAATGGCATGCAAAAAGCTGTACATATTTAATATATACCATTTGGTGAGTCTGGAGATAAGTATGACCTGTAAACCATCACCACAATGTAAATGATAAACCTATACATCAACTCTAAAATTTTTCTTGTACTTGCTTTATTTATCATTATAAGCATACCTTGTTTTATTGCACTTCACTTTACTGCACTTTTCAGATATTGAGTTTTTTACAAATTAAAGATTTTTGGCAAACTTGCACCCAGCAAGTCTATTGACATCATTTTTCCAACAGCATGCACTTACGTCATGTCTCTGTGCCATATTTTAGCAAGCCTCAAAATACTTCAAACTTTTTCATTATTTTTATATCTGTTATGATGATCTGTGGTCAGTGATCTTTGATGTTACTCCTGTAATTGTTTTGGGGAGTCACAAACCACATCTATACAAAAAACGGTGAACTTCAGCCATAAATGTGGTGTGCATTCTGACTGCTCCCCTGACTAGCTGCCTGTCTCTCTTCCTCTCCTCAGGCTTTCCTATCCCCTGAGACACAACAATATTGAAATTAGGCAAATTAATAAACACTTGCATTGCCTATCTGTAAAAATAACTCCTCATCTGTTAACTCAAGTGGTTTCTTGAGAAGGGAGCTGCTCCTGGTTAGACGCTGTGAACATTGTTGAAATAACAACAAAGGAGTATTACATAAACTTAGCTGATAGAGCTGTGGCAGGGTTTAAGAGAGCTGACTCCAAATTTGCAAGAAGTTCTACTGTGGGTCCAATGCTAGCAAACACTATTGCGTGCTACAGAGAAATCTTTCATGAAAGGAAGAGTCCATTGGTGTGGCAAACTTCACTGTTGTCTTATTGCCACAACAACCCCAGCCTTCAACAATCATTACCCTAACTGGTCAGCAGCCATCAGCATCAAAGGAGGACATTCCACCAGAAAAAAAAAAAATATGACCTGCTGTATTAGTCCATTTTCACACGGCTATAAAAATACTTCCTGAGACTGGGTAATTTATAAATAAAAGAGGTTTAATTGACTCAGTTTCACATGGCTGGGAGGCCTCAGGAAACTTAAGAATTATGGTAGAAGGGGAAGAAGACACCTTCTTCACAAGGTGGCAGGAGAGAGAAGTGCAGGGGAAACTGACACTTATAAAACCATCAGATCTCAAGAGAACTCACTCACTATTATGAGAACAGCATGGAGAAGAACCACCCCCATGATTCAATCACCTCCCTTGACATATGGGGATTACAATCCGAGATGAGATTTGGGTGGGGACACAGAAACAAACCATATCATGTGCTGAAGGCTCAGATGATCACTAGCATTTTTTAGCAATAAAATACTTTTAGTTAAGGTTTCTACATTATTTTTTAGACATAATGATATTGCACACTTAAGAGGCTACAGTGTGGGATGAACATAACTTTTGTATGCACTGGGAAACCAATACATGTGTATGACTTGCTTTGCTACAATATTCGCTTTATTGTGGTGGTCTGAACTGAACCTACAATATTTTCATGATACGCCTGTATTTTGTGATAAGAGCATGTAGCATGAGACTTTGAACAACGTGCATCTTTGATCCCTAGATCTCAACCCTCACATGCCCTCTAGGACTTCCTTTCCATTACTCTTGATCCTTCTCATCTGTATCATCTACCATGGAAATATTCCTTTTCACTGGTCCTTCCTCCACAAACATATCCAATGTAGCAGAGATTCTGAGGCAAACGCTGGAAGAATTCTAGTCCTGCCTCTCTACTTTTGAGTTGCAGGCCTTGTGCTTTGTTTTTTTATTATCCATATTAATTATACCTACCTGGTAACACTGCTGTGGGGATGATACAAATCGATACATCTAATGCCTGGCATATAATAAGTGCTGAGTGTTTGCTATTATGTCATTATCTTTCAAATTGCATTCATAATTTGAATAAGTAATATGTGCAAATGGTACAGAAATTTAGATTAAAATGTTCTGCAGTTGGATGTAAGTTTCTCTCCAATCACCTTTTCACAACTTTACCTGAGAGGTGAGAACTGTTACCCACTGCTTGAGGATTCCCCCAGAAATGGATATCCTATACTTACCTGAGAAGACCGTGGAAGTGAAAATTCCTACACATAGTAGCCTCCTAAGCACAGCACCCTTTCTCTTGATTTTTTTTTTCACTGAATATCTATTTTGGAGCTGTTTCAATGTTAGTGCCAAAGACTTATCTCATCCCTCTCAACACCTGCTACTAACTGAATGTGTCATAATGGATTTAAACATTTCCTAATATAGGTACTTAAAAATTTTTTTCTACTAGTTTTTTTTTTTAATCCTGCAAGGCCTTGTCCAGACATAAATTTTACATATGTGAATATACCTGTACATTAATGACTAGAAGAGAAATTTCCAAGTCAAAGGACAGTTGCACTTTAATTTTATAATGGTTGTAAATATGATATTTGTCAGGCCTCTGAGCCCATGCCAAGCCATCACATCCCCTGTGACTTGCACGTATACGCCCAGATGGCCTGAAGTAACTCAAGAATCATAAAAGAAGTGAATATGCCCTGCCCCACCTTAACTGATGACATTCCACCACAAAAGAAGTGTAAATGGCCAGTGCTTGCCTTAACTGATGACATTACCTTGTGAAAGTCCTTTTCCTGGCTCATCCTGGCTCAAAAAGCACCCCCACCGAGCACCTTGCGACCCCCACTCCTGCCCGCCAGAGAACAAACCCCCTTTGACTGTAATTTTCCTTTACCTACCCAAATCCTATAAAACGGTGCCACACTTATCTCCCTTCGCTGACTCTCTTTTCAGACTCAGCCCGCCTGCACCCAGGTGAAGTAAACAGCCATGTTGCTCACACAAAGCCTGTTTGGTGGTCACTTCACATGCACGTGCATGAAATTTGGTGCCGTGACTTGGATTGGGGGGCCTCCCTTGGGAGATTAATCCCCTGTACTCCTCTTCTTTGCTCCCTGAGAAAGATCCACCTATGACCTCAAGTCCTCAGACCAACCAGCCCAAGGAACATCTCACCAATTTTAAATCATGTAAGCAGCCTCTTCTTACTCTCTTCTCCAACCTCTCTCACTGTCCCTCAACCACTTTCTCCTTTCCACTCTTCAATCTCTCCCTTCTCTTAATTTCAATTCCTTTCATTTTCTGGGAGAGACAAAGGAGACATGTTTTATCCGTGGACCCAAAACTCCGGCGCCGGTCATGGACTGGGAAGGCAGCCTTCCCTTGGTGTTTAATCATTGCAGGGATGCCTCTCTGATTATACACCCACATTTCAAGGGTGTCAGACCACGCAGGGACACCTGCCTTGGTCCTTCACCCTTAGCGGCAAGTCCCGCTTTTCTGGGGAAGGGGCAAGTACCCCAACCCCTTCTCTCCTTGTCTCTACCCATTCTCTGCTTTTCTGGGAGAGGGGCAAGTACCCCTCAACCCCTTCTCCTTCACCCTTAGAGGCAAGTCCCACTTTTCTACGGGGCAAGAACCCCCAATCCCTTATTTCCATGCCCCAACCTCTTATCTGTGTGCCCCAATCCCTTATTTCCATGCCCCAACCTCTTATCTCTGTGCTCCAATCCCTTATTTCTGCACCCCGACCTCTTATCTCTGTGCCACAACCCTTATTTCCACACCCTGACCTCTTATCTCTGTGCCCCAATCCCTTATTTCCACACCCCAACCTCTTATCTCTGTGCCCCAATCCCTTATTTCTGCACCCCAACCTCTCTCTGTGCCCCAATCCCTTATTTCCATGACCCAACCTTGTATCTCTGCACCCCAATCCCTTATTTCCACTCCCCGACCTCTTATCTCTGTGCCCCAACCCCTTTCCCACTTTTCTGGAAGGTAAGAACCCCCGAACCCCTTCCCTCCATTTCTCTACTCTCTCTTTTCTCTAGGCTTGCTTCCTTCACTATGGGCAACCTTCCACCCTCCATTCCTCCTTCTACTCCCTTGGCCTGTGTTCTCAAAAACTTAAAACCTCTTCAACTCACACCTGACCTAAAACCTAAATGCCTTATTTTCTTCTGCAATGCCACTTGACCCCAGTACAAACTCGACAGTAGTTCCAAATAGCCAGAAAATGGCACTTTGAATTTTTCCATCCTGCAAAATCTAAATAATTCTTGTCGTAAAATAGGCAAACGGTCTGAGGTGCCTGACGTCCAGCCATTCTTTTACACATCAGTCCCTTCCTAGTCTCTGTGCCCAGTGCAACTCGTCCCAAATCTTCCTTCTTTCCCTCCCGCCTGTCCCCTCAGTACCAACCCCAAGCGTCGCTGAGTCTTTCTAATCTTCCTTTTCTACAGACCCATCTGACCTCTCCCTTCCTCCCCAGGCTGCTCCTCGCCAGGCCGAGCTAGGTCCCAATTCTTCCTCAGCCTCTGCTCCTCCACCCTATAATCTTTTTATCAACTCCCCTCTTCACACCTGGTCCGGCTTACAGTTTCGTTCCGTGACTAGCCCTCCCCCTCCTGCCCAGCAATTTACTCTTAAAAAGGTGGCTGGAGCTAAAGGCATAGTCAAGGTTAATGCTCCTTTTTCTTTATCCCAAATCAAATAGCGTTTAGGCTCTTTTTCATCAAATATAAAAATCCAGCCCAGTTCATGACTTGTTTGGCAGCAACCCTGAGACACTTTACAGCCCTAGACCCTAAAAGCTCAAAAGGCCGTCTTATTCTCAATATACATTTTATTACCCAATCTGCTCCCGACATTAAATAAAACTCCAAAAATCGGAATCTGGCCCTCAAACCCCACAACAGGACTTAATTAACCTCACCTTCAAGGTGTACAATAACAGAAAAAAGTTGCAATTCCTTGCCTCCACTGTGAGACAAACCCCAGCCACATCTCCAGCACACAAGAACTTCCAAACGCCTGAACCACAGCGGCCAGGCATTCCTCCAGAACCTCCTCCCCCAGGAGCTTGCTACACATGCTGCAAATCTGGCCACTGGGCCAAGGAATGCCCACAGCCTGGGATTCCTCCTAAGCCATGTCCCATCTGTGTGGGACCCCACTGAAAATCGGACTGTTCAACTCACCTGACAGGCCAGAACCCCTGGAACTCTGGCCCAAGGCTCTCTGACTGACTCCTTCCCAGATCTTCTCGGCTTAGTGGCTGAAGATGACACTGCCCAATCGCCTTGGAAGCCGCCTAGACCATCACGGACGCCGAGCTCCCGGTAACTCTCACAGTGGAAGGTAAGCCCGTCCCCTTCTTAATCAAAATGGAGGCTACCCACTCCACATTACCTTCTTTTCAAGGGCCTGTTTCCCTTGCCTCCATAACTGTTATGGGTATTGACGGCCAGGCTTCTAAACCTCCTAAAACTCCCCAACTCTGGGGCCAACTTAGACAATACTCTTTTAAGCACTCCTTTTTAGTTATCCCCACCTGCCCAGTTCCCTTATTAGGCTGAGACACTTTAACTAAATTATCTGCTTCCCTGACTATTCCTGGACTACAGCTGTATCTCATTGCCGCCCTTCTTCCCAATCCAAAGCCTCCTTTGCGTCCTCCTCTTGTATCCCCCCACCTTAACCCACAAGTATAAGATACCTCTACTCCCTCCTTGGTGACCGATCATGCACCCCTTACCATCTCATTAAAACCTAATCACCCTTACCCCACTCAACGCCAATATCCCATCCCGCAGCACGCTTTAAAAAGATTAAACCTGTTATCACTCGCCTGCTACAGCATGGCCTTTTAAAGCCTATAAACTCTCCTTACAATTCCCCCATTTTACCTGTCCTAAAACCAGACAAGCCTTACAAGTTAGTTCAGGATCTGTGCCTTATCAACCAAATTGTTTTGCCTATCCACCCTGTGGTGCCCAACCCATACACTCTTTTGTCCTCAATACCTTCCTCCACCACTCACTATTCCATGCTTGATCTTAAAGATGCTTTTTTCACTATTCCCCTGCACCCCTCGTCCCAGCCTCTCTTTGCTTTCACTTGGACTGACCCTGACACCCATTAGGCTCAGCAAATTACCTAGGCTGTACTGCCACAAGGCTTCATAGACAGCCCCCATTACTTCAGTCAAGCCCAAATTTCATCCTCATCTGTTACCTATCTGGGCATAATTCTCATAAAAACATACGTGCTTTCCCTGCTGATCGTGTCCTATTAATCTCCCAAACCTCAATCTCTTACAAAACAACAACTCCTTTCTTTCCTAGGCATAGTTAGTGCGGTCAGAATTCTTACACAAGAGCCAGGACCGCACCCTGTAGCCTTTCTGTGCAAACAACTTGACCTTACTGTTTTAGCCTACCCCTCATGTCTGCATGCAGCGGCTGCCGCTGCTTTAATACTTTTACAGGCCCTCAAAATCACAAACTATGCTCAACTCACTCTCTACAGTTCTCATAACTTCCAAAATCTATTTTCTTCCTCATACCTGATGCATATACTTTCTGCTTCCTGGTTCCTTCAGCTATACTCACTCTTTGTTGAGTCTCCCACAATTACCATTGTTCCTGGCCTGGACTTCAATCTGGCCTCTCACATTATTCCTGATACCACACCTGACCCCCATGACTGTATCTCTCTGACCCACCTGATATTCACCCCGTTTCCCCATATTTCCTTCTTTCCTGTTCCTCACCCTGATCACGCTTGATTTATTGATGGCAGTTCCACCAGGCCTAATCGCCACACACCAGCAAAGGCAGGCTATGCTATAGTACAAGCCACTAGCCCGGCTCTCAGAACCTCTCATTTCCTTTCCATCATGGAAATCTATCCTCAAGGAAATAACTTCTCAGTGTTCCAACTGCTATTCTACTACTCCTCAGGGATTATTCAAGCCCCCTCCCTTCCCTACACATCAAGCTCCAGGATTTGCCCCCACCCAGGACTGGCAAATTAGCTTTACTCAACATGTCCCGAGTCAGGAAACTAAAATACCTCTTAGTCTAAATAGACACTTTCACTGAATAAGTAAAGGCCTTTCCTACAGGGTCTGAGAAGGCCACCACGGGCATTTCTTCCCTCCTATCAGACATAATTCCTCAGTTTAGCCTCCCCACCTCTATACAGTCTGATAACAGACCAGCCTTTATTAGTCAAATCAGCCAAGCAGTTTTTCAGGCTCTTAGTATTCAGTGAAACCTTTATATCCTTTAAGGTCCTCCATCTTCAAGAAAAGTAGAATGGACTAAAGGTCTTTAAAAAACACACCTCACCAAGCTCAGCCACCAACTTAAAAAGGACTGGACAATACTTTTACCACTTTCGCATCTCAGAATTCAGGTCTGTCCTTGGAATGCTACAGAGTACAGCCCATTTAAGCTCCTGTATAGACGCTCCTTTTTATTAGGCCCCAGTCTCATTCGACACCAGACCAACTTAGACTGTGCCCCAAAAAAACTTGTCATCCCTACTACCTTTTGTCTAGTCATACTCCTATTCACCGTTCTCAACTACTCATACAGGCCCTGCTCTTGTTTACACTGCCGGTTTACACTGTTTCTCCAAGCCATCACAGCTGATATCTCCTGGTGCTATCCCCAAACTGCCACTCTAAACTCTTGAAGTAAATAAATAATCTTTGCTGGCAGGACTATGCTGAATCTCCTTAGGCACTCTCTAATCAGATGTCCTAGGTCCTCCCAATTCTTAGACCTTTTATGTCTGTTTTTCTCCTTCTCTTATTCCATTTAGTTTTTCAATTCATACAAAACCGTAACCAGGCCATCACCAATCATTCTATACGACAAATGTTTCTTCTAACAACCCCACAATATCACCCTTTACCACAAAATCTTCCTTCAGCTTAATCTCTCCCACTCTAGGTTCCCACACCACCCCTAATCCCGCTTGAAGCAGCCCTTAGAAACATTGCCCATTCTCTCTCCATACCACCCCCAAAAATTTTCGCCACCCCAACACTTCAACACTATTTTGTTTTATTTTTCTTATTAATATAAGAAGACAGGAATGTCAGGCCTCTGAGCCCAAGCCAAGCCATCGCATCCCCTGTGACTTGCACGTATACGCCCAGATGGCCTGAAGTAACTGAAGAATCATAAAAGAAGTGAATATGCCCTGCCCTACCTTAACTGATGACATTCCACCACAAAAGAAGTGTAAATGGCCGGTCCTTGCCTTAACTGATGACATTACCTTGTGAAAGTCCTTTTTCTGGCTCATCCTGGCTCAAAAAGCACCCCCACCGAGCACCTTGCAACCCCCACTCCTGCCTGCCAGAGAACAAACCCCCTTTGACTGTAATTTTCCTTTACCTACCCAAATCCTATAAAATGGCGCCACCCTTATCTCCCTTCACTGACTCTCTTTTCGGACTCAGCCCGCCTGCACCCAGGTGAAATACATAGCCATGTTGCTCACACAAAGCCTGTTTGGTGGTCTCTTCACATGGACGCGCATGAAAATATTAACATATTGTAGATAAATAATATTATTGATATAGTCTTGAACATTATAACCATATAACCATAAATACAAGCATATGTAATTTAAAAAAGTATAATTAAAATTTATAATAAATATTAGTAAATGTATCCTTAAAAATATACCAATTGGCGATTTCCATGTTTTAATTTTCATTGTTATCATTCCTTTCTAATTTAGACTTCAGGTCTTTCTGTCTAGAGGGGCCATGAGCCAAGATAGCCACTCTTCAGGAAAGCCCTGCCAGTTGGGCTGGGGGTTAGGTTTGGCTATGTCAGTCAGGTGAGACACAGAGGGAAGGTGAAACCAAAATGCATGCAACAGAAGAAATTTATTACTTACAGGTCCCAGAGAGGTTAAGAAGCCTGAGGTGGAGGAATGGGGTGGTGCAAGGGCAACAGGAAGTTCAACCAGCAAGTGTAGAGGGGCAGGGGCACTGGTGGGACTATGTTTTTATTTATTTATTTTTATTATACTTTAAGTTTTAGGGTACATGTGCACAACGTGCAGGTTAGTTACATATGTATACATGTGCCATGTTGGTGTGCTGCACCCATTAACTAGTCATTTAACATTAGGTGTATCTCCTAATGCTATCCCTCCCCCCTTCCCCACCCCACAACAGGCCCCAGTGTGTGATGTTCCCCTTCCTGTGTCCATGTGTTCTCATTGTTCAATTCCCACCTATGAGTGAGAACGTGCGCTGTTTGGTTTTTTTGTCCTTGTGATAGTTTGCTGAGAATGATGGTTTCCAGCTTCATCCATGTCCCTACAAAGGACATGAACTCATCCTTTTTTATGGCTGCATAGTATTCCATGGTATATATGTGCCACATTTTCTTAATCCAGTCTATCATTGTTGGACATTTGGCTTGGTTCCAAGTCTTTGCTATTGTGAATAGTGGCGCAATAAACATATGTGTGCTTAGTAACCCTATTTGGAGGCTGCCTCGAGGCACACAGGAAGGGAGGGTGATTAAAAGGCTGGGGAAAGCTTCAGGGCTGAGAAGAGAAGAAGGGAGATTCCTTCGGCTCTCCCTTTGTCTCTCTAGGTATGCAAATGCCCCCAAAACTAAGGACTAAAAGGACTGAGTTTCCAAAACACAAGTCCTTGGCTAGCATTTCCCATAAGACACAGATTAATCTTCACAGCACAACTGTATCAGAGTCTCATGCCTCTGTCCAGAGCTACTTCCAATTTCATGCCCAGGTTTTCTTCATTTCATTGAAACTCTTGGTCATTCACAGAGGCTTGTTTTGGAACCATTTTGCAGAAGCCTCTGAGAACAATGCAATTTCTAGTGTCTTGATGCTAGACAGGGTCCCTTATATCCACCCGGATTATAGCAGGAAAAAGAGACCCTTGATTTTTGACACTCTTTTGTTCTTTCTCTGACTCTTGAACACGTGGGCAATTTACCCCCATTCTTTTTTCTAAGAACATTTTTCAGTATAAATTGTGGCATGGAAAATGGTATGTTTCTTCTGGTTCCAGATAAGGAAAGCTGTAAATAATTCAAAGTTCCTGCTGTGCAAAATTACCCAAACAGAAAGTACACTTTTTGATGCTTGGCACTGAGGATGGTAAAACAAGAAATTGTGCCAATTTTCCTACAGGTGAAATTTTAGCTTCTTTATAACATAAGCACTTTGACTCTGAAAAAAGTAACATAATGAGATTTTGTGCAAGGTGTGCCAGAATTAATATAGGGCTATAGAAATAATAGCCCAAATTTACCTTTCATCCACACACAAAGACACAAAATTACTGAAAGTTTGTGCTGAGAGCATTAAGCCACACCCCAGGGCTCAAAGATTGTGTCCCCTAATAGCATTTATGTTGCCACAAATGTCAGTGTCAGCACTTCAAACTTATGCGAAAGCTATTATTTTGTGGCATAAAATTCTGATGTATATGTTATTTGAATCTCTATAAGCCACTATAATTTGAAGCATCAATGTGACCTATTTTTCCCCTCTTAATTAACAGGTCATCATAAAATGGGTTGTGTCTATTTTCACCTGGCCCACTGTGTGTTGTGAGTGCCACCAGAGCTATCTTGCTGTACCTCCACAGATTGTAGGATTTTCTTCCTTTATGTTGAATTTAGCACTGAAACTGGCAAAGCTTCATTCTCAAGAATGAAAAGGTCATGGAGAAAGAGGAGGAGAGAAGCCACTTTGCTGGACTTTCCTCCTTGGGACACTTGTGCTGAGGGCATGTGATGGAAAGAGAAATAGACTTCTGGTCTCCAGTTTGGGTGCCATATACAATGAGGGCTGCTTCTCTGGGCACCAGAACAGTGACTTCTGCACACGCTCAGCCATCCCAGAGCTTGTCCCTAACGATCCAGGAAGGGATGGGGCATTGGGATCTATGAAGACTAAGCACAAGCACTAGTAGGCAGGAGACAAATATACTTAAGAATCATAATAAAATGTGTCTATAAACAGCTACTAAATATAATAAAAATGTAGTGTATGACTGGAGTTTGTTTCTGGCGATAGTGATCAACTCCTCTCACCAGAGGGCTGGGTACATCAGGTGTCAAAAATTCAGTCTCTTACTTCCCCAACTCTAGTCTTTTGCCAGGTTTCTGGTTGCTGTACGGTTCTGAGCAAATGTCAAAAGGCCAGAAGGATGAGTCTCCACAGGGGTTAATGAGTTTAGATGATGGCTTTCAGAAAGAAACAGACAGAAAGAAAAAGGAAGGAAAGAAAGAAGGAAGGAAGAACGGAAGGGAGGAAGGAAGGAAGGAGAAAAGATAGGAAGGAGAGAGTGAAGGGAGGAAGGAATGAAGGAAGGAAGGAGAAAAGATAGGAAGGAGAGAGTGAAGGAAGGAAGAAACAGAAGGAAGGAATTAAAGAGAGGGAAGATAGGAAGGAGGGAGGGAGGAAGGGAGGAAGGAAGAAAAGAAGGGAGGGAGGGAGGAATGGAAGGAGAGAGGGAGGGAAGGAAGGAAGGAAGGCGAAAAGATAGGAAGGAGAGAGGAAGGGAGGAAAGAAACAGAAGGAAAGAATTAAAGAGAGAGAAGTTAGGAAGGAGGGAGGGAGGGAAGATACAGAAGGAAGGAATTAAAGAGAGAGAAGATAGGAAGGAGGGAGGGAGGGAAGAAGGAAGAAAGGGAGGGAGGGAAGAAGGAAGGAAGGAAAGGAGGAAAGAGGGAGGGAGGGAGAAAGAAAAAAATGTTAAAACACTGCATCCTATAAAATGGTCTCCACAGTTGCATGGGAGGAGTGTCACAGGCTTCTCTGACTGTTGGAGACAAAAGAATAAATCTTCAGATATTTTACATGCAAAGATCCCCCTTTGCTCAAGGTCCTCTTGTCTGCCAAGTGTGTTGGTCAGCAACTGGCATCCAGGCATCTGCTTGATGTGTTTATTTCACCTTCACATGTCTGTTCTGACAGTGTACCTTCAGCGGGCCTTTCCATGGACCTTGAAAGCCCTAGGTTTTTCCCTGATGAGCTTATAACATTTTGTTGTTGCCACCTTCTTTCAATTCTTCCTTCTTTATTAAACTATAAATTCTATGGGGAAAGGGTTTCTATCTGTCACATTCACAGTTGCATGCCTTGAGCCTACTGGTCAACCCTCAGCAACACTTGTTGAATAAATGAGCCCAAGATATCTCATTGTACAGCTTTAGGCTCATCTACACGCAGGTTCTATATTCTGAGATGAAAGAGGATATTGTATTTCTTTCCTAGATTCTTCCTGGGTTGGCCGTATACCCAGTGCTATAGTTTGGATGTTTGTCCCCTCCAAACCTCAAGTTGAAATTTGATCTCCAGTGTTGGTGGTGCCTAATGAGAGGGCTTTGGGTTATGGGGTGGACCTCTAAAGAGTACATTAATGCCCCTTCTGGGACAGGTTGGGGGTGGGAGGAAGGGGAGAGTGAATTCTAGCTCTATTTGTTCCCCTGAGAGCTGCCTGTTAAAAAGAGTCTCTCATCTTCCCCCTTCTCCTGATTCCTCTCTCACCGTGTAATCTCTACATACACCAGCTGCCCTTTGCCTTCTGCCATGAGTGAAAGCAGGTGAGACCCTCACCAGAAGCTAAGCAGATGCTGGCGCTATGCTACTTGCACAGCCTGCAGAACTGTGAGCCAAATAAACTCTTTTCTTGATAAATTATCTAGCCTTAGGTATTCCATTATAGCAATATAAATGGACTAAGACACTCAGCTATCACAAATATGACTTGGCTTGGGCACTCAGGATCTTGAGAAAAGGCTGTTGATCAAGTCATAGAGGGGCTTCCTCAGTTCTCTGCCCCTGACAACTTACTTAGCCTTGGGTCCCAAGTGCTGTAAGTTTATCCTAGGTGGAATGGAGAGTCTTGAAACTATGTCACCTAACAATGATTTCAGGCAGGGCTATGTCCACTGCCCTTGGAAAAATGGAACCTTGAGTCTAAACTTTTCCATAGAACACACTTCACCTTCCAACCTAAAACAACGGAAGTTTTCCAGTTGGAAATTATCCCAGAGGCAGAGGTACAGATTTCCCTTTCAGTATCTTTTCTGCCACTAATGGATTAGAAGTTCCCAGGACTTGGATTGTCCTAAGTTGTATAGTTATGGGGCAGTTACAAGTGTGATAAATACCATGTGATGATAATGGGTATATGATCTTCCCTGAGCTTCAGATCAAATTGGGTAAACTTTGAAAATATCTACTTATTACCTAAAAAAAAAATCCAGGATGAGTTTCTTGTTACATGACAGAATCACAGAATAGACTGCTTGATAGCCAGTCTTTATAATTTACTGTAATTGTCTCTGTCAATCTCTGGAGAAAAGGGGACGTGGCACCCTGGCTGAGTCTGAAAGTCTGTTTTGTTACCAAATTCCTGACAAATGGACTTGGAGTGAATGCCCCCTCTCATTGGGATGTTTTGCATGGACAACAGGATTCAAACTTGGTGTCTGGTATCTTACCATCAGTTTCTCCCCAGTGAACATTTAATCCTTCAAGACAGAGAGTAAGTAATATATTTAATATGTCTCACCTTCAAGCTTTATTTCATAAATTATAAACACCTGCTTTTTAGTGACTGCTACTTAGTCTCTTTTATTGTACCAATTGTTTTTTCCATCATAAAGAATTCAGGACACATTTATCCCAAAATAGTGCAATTTGAAGGAATCATAGAATGGCTTTCCCTTAATTTTTAGCATCCTTGTTAATAATTCCCCAATGCCAAGAGTGTGCTACAACTGTCCTTGCCTGACTCTGCAGATAGAGCTGCTGACTGTGGGCTATACATGGCAGTGGCAGAAAGAATCCAATCCACACAGATGTCCTTCCTTTCTATACTCAGGACAGGCTGCCATGATAAGGACACAGAGCTGCCATGCACAATGAGTGCATGCACTCATGCACACACGTGACAACCCCCTGGAGACTGATTTAGAGGGACCTGAGATATAGATCCACCCCTGATTTGTCTCAGGGTCAAATTCCCACCCTAACATAACCTCTTGGTGGGGATATTGACTCTTCAAAGCAGAACGGTGGGAGAAGTATCTTAATCAATAGCTCTACCAACTCAGCAAGATTTCTTGATTACATTTGTGGGCATAATCCTAATGGGATATGACAGAGGAATGCTTCCTGCTTTCTGGACAAGCAGCAGTGCTGGTCTTCTATATGACAGGAGAATCCACGTCACATGGGGTAGTCACAGAATGAGAAGAAAAGGTAGTCAAGATCCTTTAAGTCATCCTTAAGGACCCTGGACCCTTGGAAACTGTCAGATATAGGAACATGTTTTTGTGTTTCTGAAGTTGAGGCTTTCTGAATATATTTGTCTGGAAATTCAGGAACCTGGGCTCACAGAAAGCCTTGTGAAATTAATTTACAGCTGCATAAAGGGTGAAAGAACTCCAGAGAGATCTACCTTTCTCTGGGGGCATATGTTTACATTTCATGGGAAAATGAGCCCTGTGAACTTGAAGGCACCTCTAGCTTATAAAAGTGGACATGAGGGCCTACCTGGCCCTAGAAAAGATGTATTTACTTTCCAATAGGTTAGAGTGAGAATCCAGGATCCTTTCTCTTGTATCTCCAAGGAACAAAGGTTTTTTTCATCCTCCTTTTGGGAGGTTTGAGAAGGTGGCTGACTCTTCCTCCTCTAGATAAGGAGATAAAACCTGTTCCTAAACTATGATGTAGACTTTGACATTTGCATGTGTAGGACATTTGTCTCGGCTTTTATCATTCTTAACCCCAGGGTTAAGAATCAGGGTGTGAGCCAGTTAGAATGGCAATCATTAAAAAGTCAGGAAACAACAAGTGCCAGAGAGGATGTGGAGAAATACGAACACTTTTACACTGTTGGTGGGACTGTAAACTAGTTCAAACATTGTGGAAGTCAGTGTGGTGATCCCTCAGGGATCTAGAACTAGAAATACCATTTGACCCAGCAATCCCATTACTGGGTATATACCCAAAGGATTATAAACCATGCTGCTATGAAGACACATGCACACGTATTTGTATTGCGCCACTATTCACAATAGCAAAGACTTGGAACCAAGCCAAATGTCCAACAATGATAGACTGGATTAAGAAAATGTGGCACATATATACCATGGAATACTATGCAGCCATAAAAAAGGATGAGTTCATGTCCTTTGTAGGGACATGGATGAAGCTGGAAACCATCATTCTCAGCAAACTATCACAAGGACAAAAAACCAAACACCACATGTTCTCTCTCATAGGTGGGAATTGAACAATGAGAACATATGGACACAGGAAGGGGAACAACACATACCAGGGCTTGTTGTGGGGTGGGGGGAGGGGGGAGGGAGAACATTAGGAGATATGCCTAATGTTAAATGACTAGTTAATGGGTGCAGCACACCAACATGGCACATGTATACATATGTAACTAACCTGCACATTGTGCACATGTACCCTAAAACTTAAAGCATGAAAAAAAAAAGAATCAGGGTGTGAGGATCCATGTGGTCATTATTATTTGCTTTTTAAATAAATAATGATCATCTCTCTGTAATCTAGAATACCAAATGTTCACAATCAGGATAAAATTATAAAGATGAATATTAAAAACCCAACAGAAATTCAAAGGGAAAAAAATTAGGCTACATTTGTTTCTATTTCAGCTTTGTTTGTGGCCAGTCAAGAAGGAGGGTTCAAAGAGAGGTAATAGGGTAAATGGAGGGGTGGGGATTTGCCTTTAATTTATTTTTGCTGTTGGAGCTAGTTTTTTGCCAAATAAATGGGGTTGAATTGGAGTCTGTTAAATCAGGGTTTCTCAGCCTCAACACTACTGACAATGTGGGTGATAGCTCTTTATTGTGGGGTTGTCCTGTGCATAACAGGAGGTTCAGCAGCAACCCTGGCCTCAACCCACTCAATGCCAATACAACAACACCTCCCCACTTTTGGTAACAACCAAAAGTCCACACCACCCCACTTTTGGTAACAACCAAAAGTGTATCCACACATGGCCAAATGCCCAATAGGGGGCAAAATCACCCCTGTTGAGAACTACTGTCTTAAATGCACATGTGACACCATTATTATTAAGCATTTGACATAGTACTAGTCATGGATGAGATTGGGGGATCTGGTCTTCTGCATGGGCAAATTAGATTATTGCCTACTTGCCTAAAGAGGTCTTTCTAGAAACTTCCATTCAGAAAGAAAGCTCCTGCCATGTGTTCACTCTATTTAAATGATGACTAAACCCTTTAATCCATAGTGTTAGAGCTTACTCTGTGAATACCTGGGAAGGGTATCATAGTCATACAGATCCACTTGCAAGAGAGTGTCAAAGTAGATGATCAAGGCAGCAGAAGCTTTTGTTGTGATCAGCATTTGATAGAGGAGAAGGCATCAGATCACAGTGGGAAAAGGATGCAGAAAGCAAAGACCAGAGGTACCAAAAATCAGATTCACTTAATACAAAATTTTGCTAAGTATGAGCACCATTGAGCATTGAAATATGTAAAAACAGAATGCACAGCATTTGAGAATGCTGTTAAAACTCACAGTGCTAACATGGAAAATAGCCCTATTTGTGACCCTTTTTTAAATTGTAAGGGAGTGAGCAGAGAGGTCAGCTTGGGTTAAGATAAGACAGGCAGACCCCTCGACAGCTGAAGGCATGGGAGCACAGGAAGTCTGGAGATTGGGGCTGACATAGGGAAGAAGATACTCCAGGAAGAATGAATGCAAGAGCACCTTGCCTGGTTTGAATTTTCCTTAGAAATGTCTCATTGTCTGGACCCAAGATGTGGCTTATATTGAAGTTATTTATCTAAATTCTCCTCTCCTCCACTGGATTCTAGATTTTTGTGGGCAGTTCCTGGTCTTAAACATTAATATTTCTGCTGATGTGTCTAGCCCAGGATCTGTCACAATAGGAGAATGGTAAAATAAGTGAGTCCATGCCAAAGGAAACCTGATGTTCATTAGGCCTGGTGTAGTATTTCTGCCACTCTGTGTGGCTGTGCCTCAAGAAGGTCATCCCAATATGGACAGTCATTCACACCTGCCTCCTTAGACAGCCTGTAGGAGGGAAAGAGCTGGGCACCATCATGCCAAGTCCTTGAAGACTTTCAACATGAAGGAGCTAAAATTCCCAAGTATAATAGAATGTGGCTTATAAAGGTATATTAATATTCTGTGCTGCAAAACAGATAACAACAAGTTTAGAGGCTTAAAACAACATCCATTCATTTTCTCAATTGCTGTGGTTCAATAGTCCAAACCCAGCTTAGCTGGGTCCTCTGATTAGAGTCACACAACACTGTAATCAAGCATTGACTGGTTTGTGTTCTCACTGGAAAGCTGGACTGGGGAAGGATCCACTTCCAAGCTCACACAGGTGGTTGGCAGAATTAATCTCCTTGTGGTTGTAGAAATGAGGGCTCCAGTTCCTTGCTAGCTCTTGGCTGGGGACTTCCACAGCTCCTAGAGTCACCCATAGTTCTCTGCCATGTGGTCTTCTCTATAGGCAGATTGATTCCACAACATGGCGTATTGCTTCTTCGAGGTCCATAGGAGAGCAAGGGTGAGTCTGGAATTTTATATAACACAATGCAGTCGCAAAAGAGATATCCCAGCACCTTTGCCATATTCTATTGACTAGATGCAAGTCCCACCCAAACTCAGTGGGAGGGAATTGCACAAAGGCATGGACAGCAGGAAACAGGGATAATTGGGTTTTATCTTAGAATCTGTCTACCATGTGAGAAAATAAAATTTAAAATAAAATTCAGCAATTCTCCCTTGAGTAGCTTCTCTGAAGCTGTTCAGAAGAGATTTAGCAAGCATCACTTGGCAACAATTCTGATTTCCCCACTGGATGGCAAAGCCAAAGGGAAAAGAATGCCCTACAGTATAAATTTCCCCCTTTATCATGCAGTGGTAGCCTTGCAATAGGTCTGTAGGCCAGAGAGCATTAGAAACCAATCTCATTTAACACTTTGACCTACTGCCTAAACACAGTGTCTAATTAATGAAAGGGTGTGTGGAAGAGGGATGAAAGTCCAATCACTTCAGAAACCCTGGATTGAAATTCTAGAGTGTGTATTCCCAACCTTCTGACATTCCTGTGCAGGACCAAATGCTGCCTTGACATTTATGCATAGCTTACATCTTCTTTTATAATGAAGGGTAACACCTAGAACCTTCTGCCCCTGGAAACCTGGTATGTCTTTCCTTCATCCATTCTGACCAATTTCTTTTGGATTTTCCTTGGAATTTTGCTCTGTCCTCATGAGAAGTAGATTTGTTTTGTTTCAGTGGTGTTTGCCCAGACCCTATCCTTATCTACTGTTTGACTAAGCACAAAATGTTTTCTTTATCAGGTAAATGTAATTAAGAGGCCAGTCACTCAGCAAACTCAATCATTTCTGGCTGAAGGCTAAAAATAGAGGAAGAAAAAAATTCTTACAAGCCCTAAAATAGAGGAAGAAAAAAAGAGGAAGAAAAAAATTCTACAAGGAAGCAAAAGTGAATCACATTCTAAACCTCTCTGTGCAGTGACCCTTTAGTGAAGGAGGAAGGAGCCACTATTTCTACCTACTTAGCAGCAAGAGATTCTAAGTTAGCTCCTTTTCCTTCTTGAACTCCATCCCCATAAAAGGGTTATTTGAGTTTACTGTACAAATTAGAATTGTTCCTTCTCCCCATCTCCCACCCCCAATTGCCCTCTGTCCCTCAGCAGTGCCACAAATGAAGATGTGCGTCTGGCTTGCTGCCCACCATAACCCCTGCATTGTTTTCTTCTGATTCTCACAGTCGTCACTTGCAATTGTCTTTCATCCTGTTGTGTATCAACTGTATGGTTCTTTTCTTACTTTGATCCTTATTCTAAAAAACAATCACATATTTCCTCAATTTTGACAGCATGGACTTTAAGCCTTGTAAAGGTCTTTGAAGATCTCAACCCCCTCATCTTACAGTTAAGAGTAGTGGTGATGAAGCTATTGAATCATTCATCAAGAGTCATAGTGACTTTAACCAGGAGTGGAAGAGATCGCACATGAATTTTTTTAATTGATTATACACTATACTGGCTTCATGGGAGGGTACAATAGAGACCTGGTCCCAAAGTAGGATCCCTGGATTGCCAGATTTGTTGTGACTGCATTATAAGAAGACACTGTCAAGTCTCAGAAAAACCTGGAAGATGCTATAGTCAGGGAGACCCCTCTGGGGCCCAATCACTGTCCCCCACACCTGCATCACAGTCCCCTCAACCTACATCATGTACATGTCACCATCTTTCTTCTTTTCCTAGAACCCAGGCTTTCTTGCAATACCAGTGCCACACTCCTCCATCTACCAACTCTGCTCCCCAATCTCTGATATCCTAGTGAGTTCATTAGGTCCACATTCTACCACTGCCCCACTTTCTTAACTTGAAACACCACACTTTAGCCATGCCTCTACCATCCGCTGCCTGATAATTCCTGTTCCCTGTGCACCACATGACTATCAGATCTATCATTTATGGAATGCCTACCAGGTGCCCAGCATTGTGCTTGGTATTTATCATCACTAATTTATTTATTACTAATTTAATTGCCACCAAAACCTTATGAAAATGGATCTTATCCCCATTCTAGACATGAGGAGACTGAAGTTCTGAAAGATTAATGACTTGTTCACACTCATCCATTTGTTGTGGTGCCACTAGGATTTGAATCCAAGTCTGACTCTGGAATCCATGTTCTCTCTACTGCCCCAACACAGCATCCCAGTATGCCTTGAATTTTCTGGAACATTACTGATTTCAAACACTTGTCCCTTAGGACTCCTGAGTGTACACACACATATGTCAGATTATTTATTCTCAATTATGTTTAGAAAAGAGAGTACCTGGCAGGGGACAGTGGCTCATGTCTGTAATCCCAGCACTTTGGGAGGCGGAGGTGGGCAGATCACCTGAGGCCAGGAGTTTGAGACCAGCCTGGCCAACATGGTAAGACCCCGTCTCTACTAAAAATACAGAAATTAGCTGAGCATGGAAATATGTGCCTGTAATTCCAGCTACTCAGGAGGCTGAGGCAGAAGAACCTCTTGAACCCAGAAGGCAGAGGTTGCAGTGAGCTGAGATCACGCTACTACACTTCAGTGTGGGAAACAGAGAAACCGTGTCTCAGAGAAGAAAAAAGAAAAGAGAGTGGCCATATCTATGTATAAAACTAGTGACACACAATTATTCTGCCTTTGCTTTAGTGCACACATACACACACTCAGAAATACGCGTGCATATGTGTAATACATTTCATATTTTGAACAAGCAGATATTTCAACACTAAGGAATCCTAAAAATAAACAAAGGTCTGTTTGCAAAGACTCATACGATTACTGTCATCTGTCTACCTTGCACTACAAACAATTTGAAGTCACATTGATTATTTGTTTTCCCAATTTTCTCAAATATTTAACAACTCGCATCCTTGTGGGGGGATGTTGAGGAACTAGAGTGGTGTTTTCTGATTTTGTTTTTTTGGTTTTTTTGGTGGGTTTGTTTTTTCCGTCTTTGTTTGTTTATTTGTTTGTTTTTGTCTTGGTCTAATTGGCATTATATCATGTTGAAACATTTTGAGATTTTTTTGAAGTTAACTTTTTTTTCCTTTCATTTCTGAGTTTCACTCCCTTGTTTATCGTTTCCAGCATAATTTTTTTTTGGTATACCTCTAAGTAGTCCTTTGTGAATCTACACTGGATGTTTCCTGTTCTTTGTGTTGTTTCTAAAGAAACTGCAATTTTCTGGGCTCTAATTAAAGTGCCCCACAGGATACTTCAGTTTTCTTCTGCTTCATGTAATATTGTGCAATTTTTTTTATTGTGCTTTCTGCTCCTCTTTATGGATACTGAATTCTCTTCTACTGTGTTCCCTTAAATGCCCATAAGAACCATAAATGAATGTATGTTTATTATGCCTTTCAAAGTTTGAAATATAAATGTTGGATTTCTACTCTTTTGACATCCAACACTTAACATGTAGTGAGGATTGCATATTCCCAGCTAATGTGATGAGTCAATAAAGGAGGATTAGACAGTTCTGCTGATATCTACTACTAGAAATGGTGCATATAGGCAAAGGCCAAAATGAAAGAATTCTAATTTTCCTTATAGAAAAGTAATAATATCTTCTGCTTCCAGGAAGATGTA
The DNA here is from genome assembly GCF_028858775.2 of Pan troglodytes. Classification (NCBI taxonomy): domain Eukaryota; kingdom Metazoa; phylum Chordata; class Mammalia; order Primates; family Hominidae; genus Pan; species Pan troglodytes. Next base: position 41,656,682 of record NC_072420.2, read on the forward strand.
TTAGGGCGTGTCAGACCAATAACACCACTGCAACAATTTTTTTTAAGCTGGATAAATTACACAACCCATGTTTTTAAAAGATTGGAAAGCTATAGTGCTATGGTTTGTATATGTCTCTCAGAATTCATTTGTTGAAAACTTAATCCCCAATATGATTAATGCCATTACAAAAAGTGCTCATGTGAATGAGTTCCCACTATTACTCTCTTGCCCTTCCACTTCTGCCAGGTGAGAACACTGCAAGAGGGCCCTTCCCAGATGCCAGCATCTTGTTCTTAGATCATTCTCCAGAACTGTGGGAAATTACATTTCTGTTTTTATTAAATGATCCAGTCTCAGGTATTCTGCTATAGCAGAACAAATGAAATAAGACCTATGGAAAAGCCAAAGATTAGAAGAACTAAAGCCCCAGAGACAGAAGAGTTCCTTCTAGTGAGATAGTCATTGCTGGCTGTTTTCTTCTTTTGGCATTATTTGCCAGTTCTGGACATCAGTTAAAGATTAGGCTTATCTTAAACTAAGGGATGCTCTTGGTAGGCTTTGGGAAGTCACATGTGGGTAGAGTGATGGCTTGGAAACTATTGTCATCTCCAAACAAGTTCCCCATGAGACTTCTGAGTTCTCTGACAGTGCTGGGAGTGGAAAAACCTAGACACAAACACAGATTAAAATTTTCTGTAATAATCTAGTGATTAAAAGACTAAGTCCCATTACAGGGAGAAGCCCTGCAGCAGACATGAAGTTGGCCTCCCTCTCAAGCTGCCAGCCGTATTTTGAGCCTACGTGCAGGAAAAATTCAAAGCCTCCGAAGGGCAAAGCATTCGAGTTGAGAAAACAGAGATCTCTCAGTCAAACATCTGGGAAAGTCATGCCCAATAAAAGCAGAGCAAAATATCCCACAGAGGGAGGGGGCCTACATAAAAACACATGGCAGGTCTCTCAAGACATTTGCCAGATTCAGTTTCTGAACTTGTACAAGGTGAAAGGCTAAGGAGCTAAGCACAAAATCTCTAAAGGGCAGAATTTTCTGGGCTAAGGAGATAAACCAAAAACCTAGAAGCACCATATACAAGAAACAAGGACTTGCCAGATGTGAAACAATCCTAAAATTGCAATCAGGCCTTGACCAAAAGCAATTTTAATTGGATTGAGGTGATCAGTTCCTCATAATATATGCCCACGTGAGGAAATTGAATCCTCAGCAGTGGAAGATATTATCTAGAGCACCTGTGATTTATTTATATGCAACACCTGAAATATAATTTTAAAAATTATTAGTCAGACAGTGGGATCTATAAGTCAGAACATGTTAAAAAAAAATAGAGGCTTCTGGTTTCAGCTCTGACAGGTAAAGAGACTAGAAGTTCTCATCCTTTACTTAAATCAAGAGAAAGCTGGAAAAATATAAATCAGTGACTTTCCTTGAACTCAACAGAAAATGGAGGTCACAGGGAAAAAGTAACATCAAAATACTGAGAAACAAATATGGAGCATAATAGTCAAGATCTGCTTATCTGGAACAGAAGCCACTGGACCCAAAAACTGGTGGGGACATTTATGTGGCAATTTTGATGAGTTGTTAGAGGCTAAAGTATAGGCTAGCATGAAAGTGAGAAAGTCCTGGGAGCCACAGTCTTAGGGGATCCTCCACACATTGTGGGCTTCACTTCCTGGAACCACACTGGGTTCTCATATTGAAGCTTTGAGAAAGATGCCCTGGCTCTGGCAGAGGAAAGGCAATCATTATGAAATATAATAAGTCGTCACAAAAAAAGGACTACTCCCTAGTGGAAAAGAATTTGCTAGTACCTTATCCTACCTGTGTGAAAGACATTTCTCTCAGTCAAGCTCCATCTGGCCTCCCTAAGGCCAAAGAGGAAAAAGCATAATCATAAAGGGTCACAGCTTCAAGGAAATAGATTAGGAATACTGCAGTCAAGAAAGACATAAGAAGGAAGTGGAAAAAGAAAGCCAAGTTACTAGAAAAAATACTGTGAAGGTCATAACCTAGAGATACAACCACACTAACACACTGAGATTTAATTATGAGATTACAGAATGCTTTCTCTTCTTCCTACCTTACCACCACAGTAACAAGTTTCTAGTATAAAAAACAATGGATTACAGCTGAAAGAGCTGTAAAATGCAGACATTATATAAGAAGGAATACATAGGGAAGCTTAAAGTCAACAAGTGAGAAAAAACAATGACATTGAAGGAACCAGAATTCTCTGGTACCTACAACTGTAGCAAACATCAAACACAGCCAGACTCCTAACCAGGTTAATGTAAAACAGCACCACAGCCCAATTTACCTCCAGTCCTACTATCAGGTACATTATGTTCAGCTTTCAACAAAAAATTACAAGGCATACAGAAAGGCTAGAAAAAACACAGTCTGAAAAGACAAAGAAAGATAAGAACCAGATTGATATTATATAGATGTTGAAATTATCAGACTAGGAATTTAAAATAACCATGAGTATTATGTTAAGGTCACTAACAGTAAAAAGTAACAACATACAATAATATATGGGTAATATAAACAAAGAGTTGGAAACTCTAAGAAAGGATAAAAAAGAAAAATATTAGAAGAAATACTGTAAGAGAAATTAAGCCCATTTGACGGGGTCATCAGTTTACATGATATGGCCAATGTATTAGTGAACTTTAGTATACATCAATTAACAACTTCCTAAGCTGAAATATAAAAAGGAAAAAAATAGAAAAAATGTTACACAGAAACAGAATATCCAAAATCTGTGGGACTTTAATATTTAATAAAAATAAACTCAGGTTCTCCTGCTTTACTCTCAAAACACAGAACACTTCACCTCTGGGCACCAAGATGTGTGAAAAATTTTCCCCACCAACAACAAATTCTGCACATTGCACAGCAGATTTTCTGGTGGACACCAGCTGAATGCCCTCTAATTTAATGAATTTGATCTACCTGCAGGTAGTATCAGATCTCACAGGATGACGAGTCAGTCCCACAAGATAGCCCCTACTTGAGTTGCCAATCACAAGCACAGACTGTGGCCTGTACTTCTGACCAAGAGGCAATAAATCAGGCTTCCCATAATTTATATTTTAGGTTTGATTACTTTTCTAGAGTGCCTCGACAGAACTCAGGGAAACATTTATGTTTGTCGGTTTATTAGAAAGAATTTTAAAAGGATACAGATAAAAGGCCAGGTGGAAGAGAGGCACAGGGTAAGGCAAGGGAAAAAGGGCAAGAACCTTTCATGCCTTCTCTGGGCACATCACCCTCCAGGAACCTTCATGTGTTCAGCTATCCAAAAGTACCCCAAACCCAAGCCATTTGGGGTTTTATGAAAACTTCTTTATATAGGCATGATTGATTAAGTCATTGATTATTGTTGATCAGCTTAACTTTCAGCCCCTCTTTCCTCCTCAGAGATTAGGGGGTGGGACTGAATGTCTCAACCCTTTAATCATGTCTTAATATTGGTCTTTCCCAGTAGCCAGCCCCTATCTTGAAGCCACCTAGGGGCTGCCAGCCACCAGTCATCTTGTTAGCTTACAAATGATGCCCTATTGCTCCAGAGATTTTAAGACTGTTGGGAGCTGTATATCAGGAAACTAGGAGAAAGACAAAATATATATTTCACAATAGTACAGGGACAATTTCAAAAGTGTAACATATGTGCAATTGTTATCCCATAAAAAGAAATAGAGAACTTAGCAAAATAACTATTTAAAATAATAATGGCCAACAATTTTCTAAAATTAATGGCATACATTGAACTACAGATCAAGGAAACTCAGAGAACACCAACCAGGAAAAATCACCCTCACCCCCCAACCAACAACCCCACAAAAAGGATATCTAGGCATACCAAATTCAAGCTGCAGAAAACCAGAGACAAAAAATAGATCTTGAAAAAATCCGGAAGACAAGTAATGATCTTACCTATAGAGGAATGAAGATAAGAATTTCAGCAGGCTACTCATCAGAAACAATCCAAACAAGAACAGAATAGAGTGAAATATTTAAAAAATTGAAATATAAAAAGAACCAACTTAGTTAGAATTCTATACAAGTGAAGTATCTTTTAAATGTGAAGGAGAATGAAGACTTTCTAGACAAAGACCGAATGAATTCATGGCCAGCAGATCTGTCCTACAAGAAATGTTAAAGTAAGTTCTTCAGGAAGAAGGCAAATGACATAGGCCAGAAACGGAAATCTACATAAACAAAGAAAAAATGTTGGGAAAGGTATAAATAAAGGCACAATAAACTTACCCATTTTTATTTTTCTTAATTTATCTGAAAATTAATTGTTTGCCTATAGCAATAATAGAAAAAGTTATTGAGTATAGCACATGGATAAGTCAAATGAAGTCAATAATGGTGTAAAAGATGGGAGGGAGATATTGGAGGATGCTGCTTTAAGGTACCGCTTTGGCATATAATTTGGCATAGCATTATTTGAAAATAGACTTAAATTAGTAAAAGTAGGTAACAAATGTATTTTGTAAACCCTTGACCAACCACTAAAAAAATTATTAAAGTATCATTGATATGTTAAGAGAGAAATACAATACTTGCTTAAAACCAGAAAAAAATAGAAAAAAAGAAAAGAGGAAAGGAGCAAAATATTACAATAAATAGAAAACAGTTACAAACATGGTAGCTATTCAACCACCACATCAATTTTAACTTTAAATGTGAATAATTGAAATAATTTTATTAAAAGACAGAATGTCAAATTGGATTTTAAAAAGGTTCAACTCTTCTTTGCAAGAAATCACTTTAAATATCAGCAATCAGATAGATTAAAAGTAAAAGGATTGAGAAAGATATACCATTACACAATTAATTTATTACAAGGAGGCTGGAGTAGCTATATTATCTTTAAACCAGGAAGTCTACTCTTCAAAGAAGGAATATTATCAGGGATTAGTAGGAAACTTATGCTATGATAAAAGGTCAACTCTCCAACAATATAATAATCCTAATATGTGTGTACCTAATATAGGATATCAAAATATGTGAGGCAAGGAGAAAATGATAGAAATGAATAGACAAATAAACAAATCCATTATTATGGTTGGTGAGTTCAACACCCCTCCATCAGTAATTAATATATCTAGCAGACAGAAAAATTAATGGGGATATAGATAATTAAAGCAGCACTATAAATCAACTCTACCTAGTTAACATTTATAGAATACTTTTCCTAAAGACATTAGAATTCACATTATTCTTAACCTTACTGAATACAAAGTGAAATTAATACAACTGAAAAATATAATGTCAAAAATCGTGGGACACAGTGAAAGCAGTGTGTTGAGGTAAATTTATACCATTAAGTGCACATACTAGAAAAGAGAAAAATCTAAGATCAATACACTAAGATTCAATCTTAAGAAACCAGACAAAACAGGAGCAATTTAAGTATAAAGCAGAAGAAAAAATTACCGTATTTTGCATATCTTAAACAACAAGCATTTATGAAACATGTATGAAAGATTGCTTACTGAGGTTCCAATCATACAATTTTGGGAAAAGGCAAATTTATAGAGGTGGTAAGCAGAGCAGTGATTTTCAGGGGGCTGGTGGGGCTGAGTTGAATAGATAAAGCACGGGAGACTTTCTAGGGCAGTGAAACTCTTCTGTCTGATACTGTAATGGTGGATGCATGATGCTATGCATTTGTCAAAACCCACTGAACTTTATAGCACAAAGAGCAAATGTACACAAATTTTAAAATCACTTAGGAGTTCAGGGATCCCAGCACAGAATGCAGACTGTAACAAAAATATCAAACTGCATTAAAAATGTGTAAAACAATGTCACTACAGGGAGTAGGGGAAACACTAACCTAAGTAACCCTGGAAATGAGTGGAGTCTCTAAAGCTAGAAGTAAAAATAATGATACATAGCACCGTATGGTTGATAAGGTTGTTTCTCATAGGAGCATAGGTTAACACATGTAAACTATTATACGTGTATACTAGATTTGAACAATTAAGTAAAAGTGGCAGATGGTGGGAGCCAGGTGTCTCACTGTAGGAGTGGAGGATTACAGACAAGCAAGGGAGGAGGCAAAAATGATTCATGTAGTAATAGATTAGCGTTAGAGTCATCAGTAAAAACTTACATTTAGTTTAACATACATACAGATAGTTACATATGGAAAAAAATGTATTAATATGTGTAGAGATCAGCACATATAGCCCCTAATCTTGGTTTCTAATACCAATCTCTAACAAAATAAATCAGAATTCTTCGGATAAATATTTAATTCTAGGAGTGGGACAGAAAATACCCAAGATGAGCCTGCAATTGTGTTACCAGAATGTAAAGAAATGCTCAAAGAAACAATGATGGAGTCGGGCGTGGTGTCACATGTCTGTAGTCCCAGCTACTAGGAAGGCTGAGGCAAGAGGATCCCTTGAATTTGAGGCTGCAGTGAGCTATGATAGCACCCTGCACTCCAGCCTGGGTGACCCCAGCAGACACTTTGTCTCTTAAAATAATAATAAAGAGGTAATCCCAGCACTTAAGGAATCCAAGGTGAGTGGATCACCTAAGGTCAGGAGTTTGAGACCCAGTCAGACCAACATGGCGAAACCCCATCTCTACTAAAAATACACACAGACACACAAATAATCATAATAAAGAAAAAAGGAAAAGAAAAGAAAGAAAAGAACACTGAAGTCAACTGGACAAATTCTCAATGGTCAAAGCCAAAGTAATTTGAGCAAAAAATAAAGTAATATTGGATTATGACTTACATATTCACTAGTCCATACTGATATAAATAAATGATTGAGCAACTAAATAAATGAAGAAGACAAAAATGTCCCATGCAGAATTGTAAATAATGTATGTTGATACTCCATCTTTAAGGAAGTGGAACATAACTCCGCACTTCTTAAATGCAGGCTGTGTATAGGAATTTCCTCCCAAACAGCACAGCAGGAGAAGCCTGGGAAACACCACCTCAGGATCAAGGTTACCATCAATGGAGGAATGTCATGTTGATAATACGTACCCTAGATACATGTGTGAAAATGGCACATTATATCTACACTCTTTTCCCCAAAAACCAATAACCCTGGTCTAATCATGAGAAAATCACCAGACAAATCCCAGTGAGGGAGATGTACAAAATAGCTGACCAGGGAAGGAGAGCCACAGAGAAGTGAAAACTATACAACAGAATTAAGTAGACATTCGGACATTGAAAAAATAATATCTGAAATTAAGAACGTATTGTATAAGTTTAAAACAGAAGACTACATACAGCAGAAGACAGAAGTAATAAGCCCAAAGGCAGGTAAATTGAAATACCCAGAATGAAATACGTCAAGAAAAATAATTTTTAAAAAGCAAAGCATAAATACAAGTCAGGACATAGTTTAAAGGTCTAATAAACGTGTAATTGAAGTTCCAAAAAGAGAGGACAATGGAGGGTGGGGCAGAAGAAATATTTGAAGGAATAGTGGCTAAGAATTTTTCAAAACTGATAAAAGACCTTAACCCATATACTTAGAAACTTCAGCAAACCATAAACAGGATAATTACCAACAAATTCATACCAGAACACATTTAGTTAAAATGAAACCCAGATAAAAGATAAAATCTTTATATCAAGAAAAAAGACACACGACCTTCAAATGGACATTATCGATGATTACAGTCTACCTTTTCAATAGAGTCTATGGAAGCTGGAAAAATGGAATATCTATCCCAGCACTTTGGGAGGCTGAGGTGGGTGGATCATGAGGTCAAGAGATCGAGACCGTCCTGGCCAACATGATGAAACCCTCTGTCTACTAAAAATACAAAAATTAGCTGGGCATGGTGGTGCACGCCTGTAGTCCCAGCTACTCCGGAGGCTGAGGCAAGAGAATCGCTTGAACCCGGGAGGCAGAGATTGTGGTGAGCCGAGATCGTGCCACTGCACTCCAGCCTGGTGACAGAGCAAGCCTCTGTCTCAAAAAACAAAAACAAAACAAAAAAAAGGAATATCTTCAATGTGCTGAGAGAAGAAAATGAAACAACTTTCCAACCTAGAATTCTATTCCCTCATAGATTAATGAATGTCCTTCAAAAAGCATGAAATAAGGACACATTTTGGAAAATTAATGTTTAATTCATTTGTTGGTAGAAGATTGAAATGACAAATAATACTAAAATTAGTTCTTCAAGCTGAAGGAAAGCACGTACCTTCAGGAGGGAAGGAAGAGCCTTGGAAGGAGTAAATACATGCATAAGAATAAAATAATATTAACTGTTTAATAACTAATTTAATCTTAATAATACATTCATCCAAAAAGTTATAATAGTGCCATGTGTGACTTATAATATATGCAGAGGCAAAACTGTATGATAATAATAGCACAAATGTTGAGAGTGGATAATACAATGACACTTATGTAAGTCTTCTATTATGTAGAAGGTGGTAAAAGTCAATACTTGTGGGGCATGAGCATTCAATTCCTAAAGTACCACTGTAAAAATAATAATACTATATAAGTAAAATTCTAAAAGTGATAAAAATGCACTTGACTAATCCAAAAGATTAATAAAAGAACCAAAACAGGTGGGATTAATAAAAAACAATAGGAAGATGATGAAGTTTAATTCAACTCTATTGTTAATTACATTGCACATAAATGCACTCAATGGTCCAATTGAAAGATGAAGAATTGATTAAAAACAAGCTCCAATAATTTAGTGTTTCCCGTAAACAGACAATAAATATATGAACACCATTATGATAAAAGTAAAAGGATAAAAATGAATATGACACTCAAACATAACCAAGAGAAAGATGTTGTGGCTACGTTAATACAAGAAAACCAACCTTTAAGGCAAGAGCTGTTACTAGAGACTAAGGGAGGTCTACCAGAAGGATAAAAGGATCAGTTGAACCACAAGATGTAATAATATTAAATTTGTATGCACTTAATAACAGCTACAATATAGCTAAAGAAAACATTCGCAGAACTGAAAGGAGAAATAAATCTACTATAAATTTGGAGAGTTCATTAAACTTCTCTTGGTAACATAAAATATAGAAGAGGCAGAAAAAAATAGAAAGGCTGTAGAAAAATTAAATTATCAGATTAATTCAATTGACTTAGCACGTATAGAATGCTAAGTTGACATACAAAATACATATATTTTCAAGTTCACGTGGAACATTTGCCAAAATAGACAATATGGTGGGCCAGAATCGGTCTCAGGCCCAGGTGTGGTGGCTCACGCTTGTAATCCCAGCACTTTGGGAGGTCAAGGCGGGCGGATGACCTGAGGTCAGGAGTTCAAGACCAGCTTGGCCAACATGGTGAAACCCCGTCTCTAGTAAAAAATTAAAAAAATCAGCCAGACGTGGTGGTGCACGCCTGTAATCCCAGCTACTCAGGAGGCTGAGGCAGGAGAATTGCTTGAACCCGGGAGGCAGAGGTTGCAGTGAGCTGAGATCATGCCACTGCACTCTAGCCTGGGCAACAGAGCGAGATTCTGTTTAAAAAAAAAAAAAAAATGGTCTCAGCAAATTTCAGAGAAGTGAAATTACACAGATTAAATCATTGGCCCATGAATTAAACTGGATATCAACAAGAGAAAAACAACTAGAGTATTCTCAAGGACTTGGAAGTTAAACAACACACTTCTAAATAACCCTGACTCAAATGAAAAATCATGGTGGAAATAACAAAATACTTTAAGCTCAATAATTATAAAGATTTAACATTTCTAATCTCATAGCTTACACAGCACTTAGGAGAAAATTTATAGCTTTGAATAAATATGTTTTAAAAGAAGGATGTTTGATAATTATCAAAACTTTCATCTGAACAAGTTAGAGAAAGAAAAAGAAGTTAAACCCAACAAAGTCAAAAGATAGAAATAGTAAAGTTAACAGCAGAAATCAATTTAATAGAAAGCAAATACTTACAGAGAATATCAACAAAGCCAAAAGTAGATGCTTTACACTAATGATATTTATAAACCACTTGCAGAGTACTTCAGAAAAATGAAAGAATCTAAAAATTACAAATATCAACATATTTTTAAAAACATTACTAAGAATCCTGTAATTGTTAAAGGACTGAGGGTATTATTTAATATTTTATGACAATTATTTAAAAAATTAAATAAGATGTGAAAAACACACATTACTACAACTGACAAAAAAAAAAAAAATTGGAAAACCTGAAGATGTTTAGTATTTTCTAAACAAGTTGATTCCAGTAAAATTGTTTCCACCATCCAAACCAAGATGGCTTTACTGGTGAATTCTTCAGAATATTTAAGAAATAAATAACAGCAATCTTTATGAAAAGTTTCAGAAAATAGAAGATCAGGAAACATTTCCCAAATCAATTCATAATTTTGATTAAAAAAAACTGTCATGGGCATTTCAAGAAAGGAAAATTTGGTGGTGTCGTCTCTCTTTGATTTTTCCTGTTTCTTGCCTTATGTTGATGTCAGTCTGTGGATTTGAAGAAGCGGAGGAGAGTTATTCTAGTCTTTTCAGAGTGGCTTTGTCTGGGAAAACCCTTCACCAGTCAGACCATCCAGAGGTTTGGGGCAGGCTATCTGCCATGATCAGTGGCAGACTTGCTGCTGGAGTCTTCAGACAGGCAGGCCATGAGGGCTAGTCCAGCGCTGGGCTCTACTGGGTCAGCAGTTAAGGAGGCCTGGTGCCTGGGTCTCTGGAGTCGCGCCTGGAACCTAGATCTGCTGTGGTAGACCAGTTGATTGAATCCAAGATGATGGGCCTGGAGCTGTTGTTTGCAGGGACCAGTCTGGAGCCTGGGTCCACTGGGCTGACCTGGCTCTGGGGTAGACCTTCAGCCTGAGTCTGCAGGGGCCAGCCAGGCACTGAGCTGAACTTGGTGCTTGGAGACACAGGGGCAGTCCTGGAGCTTGAGTCCATGAGGGCTAGTCCAGCGCTGGGCTCTACTGGGTCAGACTTGGATCCTGGGTCTGCTGGAGCGTGGGCCTGCAGGGACTGGCCTGGCACTTGGCAGGCCTGGAACTGATGTTTGCAGATGGTGGCCTGGTGCCTGAGTCCAGGAGTGCTGACCTGGTGCTGGAGAGGTCCTGAAGCCTGGGGCTGTGTGGGCCAACCTGGTTCTGGGCAGGCTTGGCTTTGAGGCAGGCTTGGAGGCTCAGTCTGTGCATACCTGCTTGGAGTGTGGGGCTGAGGGGGCCATCCAGTGCTAGGTTTTACCAAGGCAGGCCCAGGGCCAGGGCAAAGTCCAGTGCTCACTTCCTTCTCCTTCCCCCAAGCAGTGAGCATTTCTCTCCATGTTGTGCTGCCTGGGGGCTAGATTACCCTTGGGTGAGGGTAACCTGAAACTTTCTTACCCTCTTCAATGGTGTCTTAGTATTTCTGTGCTACCCGCACGTGCTGTGATGTCTCACCTGGTCTCGTGAACGCTTGTCAAGGTATTTTTGCATGAGGATAGATGTTCAAACGGATGTTTCTACAGGGAGACAAGCACAGAAAAGTCCTGTTCCACCAACCTGCTGCCATCCCTCCTGTCTATATGCTATCAACAGAGGATGAGAACATGAACGAATTTAAATGTTATGTTATTTCACATAGTATTTTTAAAACATCAAATATTTGAGAATAAATGATCAAAGACGTACAATAACTCGACACTGAAAACTAGAGACTGCAAACGATTTAAATAAATGAGCATATGTCTCTACTGAGATACTCAATGTTGTTAACTCTCCCCAAATTTTCTATAGCATCAATAAAATTCCAGTCAAATTCTCAGCAGATATATTTGAGGAAATTAACAAGCTAAATTTAATACTTAAACATGGAAATTCAAAGGATCTACAATATTCATGAATCTTTGTGGCCTTGCGATAGCCAAAAAAAAAGTTAAACATCACTCAGAAAGCACTGATTATAAAAAATATTTCATCCATTGGACTCATAAAAATTTAGTTGTGTCAATCAAAACATACTAACCATTAAGATAGTTAAAGAGAAAACCAAGAGTGGGACAGGATATTTGCAATACTTGCATCAGACAAATGACTCCAGAATATTTAAAGAGATTCTGGAAATCAATAAAAAAAGAGATAAACAACCTATTTTTTATGGGCAAATAATCGAATGGGAATTTCTCAAAAGAGGATATCCAATATCCAAGACTATTATTCATGCTGAAAGGTTCTTAGTATAATTGTTAATCAGGGAAATACAAGTTAAAGAACATGATGAGATATCAGTGCACACCCACCAGAAAGGAATAAATCTGTAGAATTTCTAAATGAATCTTATCCCTTAGCTCAACTTGTTGCAGCATCCCTGGCAAACCTTAAGGAGGGCTCTGTTAATCCCCATGTTGCAAAATGAATTTGCATATTTTGGAATTTAATTATATAAACAGAAAAATATAAATATTAGAGCTTTTCTTAAACTCAAAACCGTATTTCCCTCAAGTGATACAGGAGTGACATTTCCTACGTTTTAAAGTAGCAGGACTGCGTTTTCCTGTAGTGCTAACATGGGATAAGACTTGATTTCTAGATCTCAAATTACAGCTTTAAAATTCTTTTTCTAATGCATGCTGATCTTTCTTTTCTGAGATTTTTTTTTCCACAATCTTTCTCATTGTATTTTTTTTCCCTCAAATCAAGCCCAGTGCTGGTAAATTAGTGAGATGTGTGTCTCTTGGAGCTTAGCAAACTGGGGAGAGGCTTGTCTTTGTCTTCCTTCTCCTTCTTCAGGTCTCCATTTCAGAACCTCATTGTCTTCTAAACTCAATGCTGAAATTAACTTCTTTAATTTATTGCTTTTATTAAGTAGAGCTTGTATATTTTATTCAAAATTTTTAAAAGATTAGAACATTTCACATACCTTTCTAACAGATAAAATTGCTTTTCATTTATATGACCTTTAATTAAATTGATGTGCATCAGTGTTGCTTGGCAGAAAAATTTTCCCATCTTTGATTAAAAGACAAACTAAATGATCATCATCCTTAGTTCTGGAGCAAGAGGAAGAAATATCCTGGACATTATTTGGGGAGAGGGATGCAGACTAAGTTCCCCAGGCCCCTCACTGCACTCAGCTCAGTTCCCCATATCTGTAAGCTGCTCTCTGGACATCCTCTGTCCTCACCTTAGGAAAGGGAAAGTACTACCTCCACACACACACATACACACAAACACATACCACACACACACACCACACACACCACACGAACACATACTATATATCATACACACCACACACACCACACACACCACACAAACACACACACAAACACCACATACCACACACACCCCACACAAACACATGCCACATACACACAAGCACATACACACACCACACAAACACACACACAAACACCACATACCACACACACACCACACAAACACACACCACACATGCACACAAACGTCACATACCACACACACAGACATACACACACAAAGACACACACCCCCCCACCACACACCCCACACACACTGCATACCACACACACCACACAAACACACATACAAATACCACATACCACACACACCACAAAAACACATACCACATACAAGCGCACACACACACCATACATGCACACAAACACCACATACCACACACACACCATACGAACACGCACCACACACACAAACATCACATACCACACACACACAGACATACACAAAGACACACACACACCACCACATACCCCACACACACTACATACCACACACACACCACATACCACACACACACACAAACACCACCTACCACATACACACACCACATACCCCCACACACGCTACTTATCACACACACCACACAAACACACACCACATACCACACACACACCACACATACCCCACACACACACACTACATACCACTACATGCCACACACATCACACAGCACACCATACAAACACATACCACACTACATACACATCTCACACACACATACACCCCACACACAAACACACATCATATACCACACACCACACACACAAACACACACACACCCTCCACACACACACAAACACACACCATATATTATACACACCACACACGCACCATACAAACACACACAGCACAAACACACATATCATACACACACCACACATACTCAACACATAAAACACACACCATAGAAACACACACACCACACACACAAACGCACATACATACCACACTACATACACATCACACACACCCCCACACACAGACACACACACCACATACAAAGACACACACCTCATACACACCACGTACCACACTACATACACATCACACACACACCCCCACACACACACACACCAACCATATACTACACACACACACCGCATGCCACACACACCATACAAACACAACACCACACAAACGCACACACCCTACACACATCAGACATACTCACACCACACACACCTCATACCACACATACACCACACACACACCACATACCACACATACATCACAAACACACACACCACTGCCCACATACAAACACACACCAAACACACACAAGACTCACCACATACCACACATACACCACATACACAGAAGCACATACATCAAACACACACAAAAACCCACACCATATGCACCACATGTCACACACACCATACAAATACACACACTACACACAAACCCACACTCACACTGCACACACACATGCACGCACACACACACTCACACTGCACACACACATGCACACACACACACTCATACTGCACACACACATTCATTAGAATGAAAAGAGAAAAGTTATCCGAGTACCTTGGTGCTTCCCCTCAAGCATCTTTATTTCCCTGTTCCCTTTACAATTTGAAGACGGCCCTAACACAGGCTGAGGGGGTGATCCTGTGGTGACAGGATCCTGTGGGAGAAGGTCATCAGTCCTGCAGCAATCCTGCAGCAGCATCTCCAGAAATGTGGGGGTTTTGTTTGCCCAGTTGACCAATACAGTGGAAGAGACAAGCTTGAAAAGATCCCTTCCTGAGAAGGGTGGGACAGAAACCACTGCTCCACAGCTCTGAAGAAAAGCTGGGGCAGGTGCCGAGTGACCAAGGGGTGCAGGCTCTGGAGTCACCACTTGGGAGTTGGAGCCACTTTCCAGCAATGGATCCTCTTCAAGTCTCCATTTCTTCCCCAGTAAAATGACACATGGGTTAAATGAGAGAGAGGGTGGGGATGTGGCCTGTAGGATATAAATCCATGCAAAGGACTGTCTGCCATTTGTATCAGAGACCACACCAAGAATGAGAGATGAGAAGAGGGGATTTTCTAATGTATAAAAGCCAACAGGAACGTAGCTACGGAGCTGGAGAAGAGTTGGCGCTGGAGGGACGAAGCCTTGAGGTGACTGCTGAGGACCTGGCTTTCCAGAGCTCTAACAAGACAGCAGCTTGAAGGCCTAAAGTTGCTCCAAACCTTGCTTGGCCCTTTGAATGCCAGAATGCTCCTGAGGATGAAGCATCAATAGGTCAGGAAACTGGCTTCTGCTTTCTGTCTGCAAGGACACAGGTGGGGTCTGGCCAGCCAAGGCTGGAAGCCACAGGATTGCTGTCGCGGGACAGCAGGAAGCACCTCAACAGGCAGGACTGGGTTTCCTTGAAGGCTCTGTTGCTTGTTTAGGAAGAACTTAAGTTATTCCATCCCAGCTCTGTCAGGGTCTCAAGGGTCTCCTTTTCTAGGTAAAAGCATCTTTCCCCACTTGTTAGAGACCATCCATCCTGGTAGCATCCCCTAAATATTCATGTAGTACACCCCCTAGGGGCAGATTTATGGGGAAAATATGTGTTAGCAAAAAAATTCTAAAGAGTTTCAAATTATGGAACATTGTACAAAATGCGTGTGCTTATCAGGAGATGCAGCCTTTCCAGATATCCCTGAAGAAACTAATTTTCTTCTGAAAAGAGCTCGATTGGGAAAGTCCTACAGTTTCTGTTTTCCTAGAGGAAATGACCAACAGTATGACGATGCTTTGTCTTCTCTGCCTTCAGGCCTTCATCAGCAGAAAGAGTCTGCCCATGGAAACACACATTAAATAGAAACATTTACTTTGTATTTCATGTTGGTGTTATTTTACACAGATGTATCAGGACCCGGATTGCAATGGTTGAAGGAAAAAACTCAAGCATTTTGTGAATGTCATAGAACAGCGGGTGATATTTTTATCTATTTTTCCAAATTCTGTAACATATTGTCTTTACAGTTCAAAAGAAATATTATGATCACGCTTGTTTAGTTTAGAGAATCTGAGTGTGCAATGCATTCAGTTCAGAGGACTGATCTTCTAGCTTGTCGCACTTTCTCTGCATTATTGTGGGAACTGTGGTCCTGGCAGCCTCCTCTAGCTGATGCTGTGGCAGTCTAGCGGACAAGAGCAACATCATCACAAATGGGAAAACATGAGGTTTGATTTGAAGAAGCTTCCCATGAATATGACTAAGGCTTACATTGCTGAGCAGAAAATCATACAAGGTTAAAATTTTTACAGAATTCATGTCAAAACTCACAGTGAGCCAAATACCTAAACACAGTTGACCATTGAGCAACATGGCAGTTAGGGGTGGCAACTCAACTCCCCACGCAGTCAAAAATCTGTGTATAACTTTTGATTCCCCACAACTTAACTACTCATAGCATACTATTGACCAGAAGCCTTGCTGATAATACACACAGTCGGTTAACAAATATTTTGTATGTTAAATGTATTATATACTGTGTTCTTACAATGAAAAAAAGTTACTAAGAAAATCACAAGGAAGATAAATATATTTACTATTCTCTAAGTGGAAGTGGATCATCATTAAGATCTTGGTTCTCATCATCACGCTGAGTAGGCTGAGGAGGAGGAGGAAGAGGAGGGGTTGGCCTTGCTGTCTCAGAGATGACAAGAGATGAAGGAGGTGGAGGAGTTGGAAGGGGAGACAGAAGAGGCAGGCACACTTTGTGTAAACTTCATTGAAAAAATCTTCGTCCGGGCACGGAGGCTCACGCCTGTAATCCCAGCACTTTGGGAGGCTGAGGCAGGAGGAACACAAGGTCAGGAGATCAAGACCATCCTGGCCAACATGGTGAAGCCCCTTCTCTACTAAAATACAAAAAATCAGCCGGGCGTGGTGGTGCGTGCTTGTAGTCTCAGCTACTCAGAATGCTGAGGCAGGGGAATCGCTTGAACCCGGGAGGCAGAGGTTGCAGTGAGCCGAGATCATGCCACTGCACTCAAGCCTGGTGACAGAGCAAGACTCCGTCTCAGCAACAACAACAACAACAACAAAAACAGAAAAGAAAAGAAAAGAAAAGAAAGAAAAAATCTGCATATAAGGGTCAACTGTACAGCATTTTTAAAGGCAGAAACTAAGATCTACTGATAATCTACACTGTCAGACACGTTTTATTCTCTTTTTAAATATTCACACAACTCTCCATCACCCTCACATGACTTATAAGGCTCAAAAGAGGGAGGTGACTAATGAGTGGTAGGATTCGGAGTATAGAAACTGAATATCTGTGATATTCCACCTGCTATTTGAAGAATACTGAGAAATTCTTTCCGTAACTCTTGTTGCCATTTGTATGTCTTCTTTGGTGAGGTGTCTCTTCAGATCTTCTGCTCATTTTTTAATTGAATAGTTTGTTTCTCAATTGTTGAATTTAAAGAGTTCTTTGTATACTTTGGATTCAAGTGCTTTGGCAGATATGTGCTTTGCAGATATTTTTTTCCCAGTATGTGTCTTCTTTTTATTTATTATTATTATTATTTTTTTGAGACAGAGTTTTGCTCTTGTCGCCCAGGCTGGAGTGCAATGACATGATCTCGGCTCACTGCAACCTCCTCGTCCCAAGTTCAAGTGATTCTCCTGCCCCAGCCTCCAGAGTAGCTGGGATTACAGGCGCCTGCCACCACACCCGGCTAACTTTTTGTATTTTTAGTAGAGACGAGGTTTCACCATGTTGGCCAGGTTGGTCTCAAACTCCTGACCTCAGATGATCCACCCGCTTTGGCCTCCCAAAGTGCTAGGATTATAGGTGTGACCCACCATGCCCAGCCTGTGTCTTGTTTCATTCTATTGCTAGTGTTTATAGATCAAGGTGGGAAGAATTAACATTTTAAGAATATTAAGCCTTCCAATCCAAAGACATGCAATCCAGTTTACTTCATTTGATTTTCTCATAAAAGATTGTCTTTTTCCACACACAGATTTTGTAATACTTTAAGTTTATGCCACAGAATTACAATTTTTTTTCTTTTATGTCTTTCTTTCTTGCTCTTCTATTTTTTTCCTTTTGTGTGTGTGTGCTATTCTGTGCTAGTTCCTAGGGCTGCTATAACAAGGTACCACAAACTTGGTGGCTTAAACAACAGAAACTTATTGTCTTACTGTTCTGGAGGCCAGAAACCCAAAATCCAGGCTAGCAGGGTTGATTTCTTCTGAGGGCTGTGAGAGAAGGCTCTGTCTCATGTCTGTTTTCTAGTTGCTGGCAGCTGCAGGTGTTCCCTGCCTTGTAGATTGACTACTCCCTGTGTTTTCACATCTTCTCTCTGTGCCTGGCTCTGTGTCTACACATGCTGTTCTTTCTAGTAGGACACCAGTCACATTGGATTAGGGGCCTACCTTGTCATGTAGAACCTCATTTTAGCTAATCATATCTGTAATTGCCCTATTTCCAAATAAGGTCACATTATGAAGTACTGGGGGGTTAGAACATCAACATATTTTTTTGGAAGGGGGGGAAAAATTCAATGCATAACTTAATGTAAATGATTTATTTGTATTTTAAATATCACATGTTCATTGCTAATATAGACACAAGCAACTGAATGTTATATGTTTACTTTGTGTCCTATGGCTTACTATATTTATTATTAGCTCCAGGAGTTTTTTGTCAATTCTTTGGGATTTTCTACATAGACAATCATGTCATCTCTAAATAAAGACAGTGTTATTTCTCCTTCTCCAATGTATAACTTCTATTTCCTTTTTCTAGCACTAGCTACAACTTCCAGTACAATGAAGAAGTGGCGAGGAAGGACATTATTGCCATATTCCTGATATTAGGGGTTAAGGGTCCAGGTTCTTATCATTAACTAAGATGTTAGCTGTAGGGTTTTTGTTTTTTTTTAATGTTTTATTATTAAGTTAAGGAAGACTCTCCTATTTCTCCTTGTGTGGGTTTTAGTAAATTATGTCTTTCAAAAAATTGGTCCATTTCTTCTAAGTGATCAAATTTATGGGCTAGAGTCATTCGTAGTATTCCTTTTAATGTCCATAGATCAATAGTAATGATCCTTCTTTTATTTCTGGTGTTGATATTTTTTGTCTTTTCTTGGTTTTCATAGCTAGAGGTTTATCAATTTATTGATATTTTCAAAGAAATAGCTTTTAGTTTTATTGATTTTTCTCTATCATTTTTGCATTCAAAACATCCTTGATTTTTGCTCTAATTTTTTTTTTCTTCTGCTTGTTTTAGGATTAAATTACCCTTCTTTCTCTAGTTTTCTAAGATGAAAACCTAGGTTGTTGACTTTAGATCTTTATGCCTTTCTAACATATACATTTAATGCTATGAATTTCTCTCAAAGCACTGCTTTTGCTACATCCAACTAATTTTGATTAATAGTATTTTATTTTCATTTAGATCAAAATTAATTTCTATGAGACTTTTTCTTTGACCAATGTACAATTTTGGCTTTTGTTGCTTAATTTCCAAATATTTAGGGATTTTCCAGCTCTCTTTCTGTTATTGATTTCTAGTTTCATTCCAATGTAGTTTAAAAACATACTCCAAAGGATTTCTATTGTTTTACAATTTTAAGGAGAGTTTTATGGCCCTGATGTAGTCTGCCATGGTAAAGATGAATTTAGGAAGAATATGTACTCTGCTGTTTTTGGGTGGAGTATTCTATACATGTCAACTAAACAAAGCTAATTATAAAGCTGTTCAGATCATCTATATCCTCACATATCTTCTCTGCCTGCTTAATCTACCAAGTACTGACAAAGGAACATTGAAGCCTCCAACTAAATAATCAACATGTCTTTTTCTCCTTTCAATTCTGTCAGTTTTGGCTATACATACTTGGATGCTCTGTTGTGAGATTTATACATATGAAGGATTTTTATGTTGGGTTTTTTTTTTGCAGAATTAACCCATTTATCATTAAGTGATACTCCTCCCTATCTCTGATAATTTTCCATATTTTGAAATTGACTTTGCCTGAAACTAATATATCTACTTTAGCTTTCTTTTGGTTAATGTTAGAATAATATATCTTGTTTCAGCTCTTTAACTTCCCTGAGTCTTTAAATTTAGAGACTTGTGTCTTATTTTTAATCCACCCTGACGATCTCTGTCCTTTAATTATATGTAGACTATTCATATTAAAGTGACTATTGATACGGTTGGATTAATAGCTACCATGTTTGCAGCTGTTTTCTACCTCTTGCACTTTTTCTGTCTTTATCTCATCTCCTTTTCTGCCTACATTAGTTTTAGTTGAGCATTTTATGTAAATGATTTTTTTCTCCTCTCTTAGCATATCAATTAACCTTATTTTATTTATTTATTTATTTATTTATTTTTGAGACAGAGTCTCACTCTGTCGCCCAGGCTGGAGTGCAGTGGTGCGATCTCAGCTCACTGCAGCCTCTGCCTCCTGGGTTCAAGTGATTCTCCTGCCTCAGCCACCTGAGTAGCTGAGACTACAGGCAAGCACCACCACACTCGGCTAATTTTTTTGTATTTTGTATTTTTAGTAGAGAAGGGGTTTCACCATGCTGGCCAGGATGGTCTTGATCTCCTGACCTCATGATCCACCCACGTCGGCCTCCCAAAGTGCTGGGATTACAGGTGTGAGCCGCCCCGCCAATTATCCTTATTTTTTTTAAATAGGTTTTGCACCAGAGTTTGAAATATACATTTTAATTAGCCTAAGTCCACCTTCAAATAATAGTACGCTACTTCACAAGTAGTGCTGATACCTTATAACAGAATATTCCTAATTCTTTCCTCCCATTCTTTGTAACATTGTTATAATTCATTCATTTATCCATACGCTATACTCACTTAATACATTATTGCTATTATTATTTTAAGCAGTGAGCCGAGATCGTGCTTTTACATGAAGTATAAATAAGAAAAATCAAAGTTTCTATTTTTTCTTCATTTATTCTTTCTCCAATGTTCTTTTTATTCATGTAAATCCTGGTTTCTGACCTATGTCATCTTATTTCTTTATTTTAACATTTCTTACAGGAAAGGTCTATGTACTAGTGATAAATTTCCTCAGTTTTTGTTTCTTTGAGAAAACTTCTATTTCTCCTCACTTTTGAAGGATAATTTTGCTGGATATAGAATTCTAGGCTGGCATTTTGTTTTTGTTTTTTTCTTCCAAAACCTAAAATATTTTATTTACTCCATTTTCTTCCCACTTTCATGGTTTCTGATGAAAAGTCCACTGTAATTCTTATCTTTGTTCCTTTATAGGTAAAATTATTTCTTTTTCCTCTGACTGCTTGCAACATTTTCTCTATATCTTTGCTTTTCTGTAGCTTAAATGGTAGATATGCATAGGTGTAGATATTTTGGGAGCTTTCTGGATCTGTGTTTAGGTGTCTGTCATTCATTTTGAAAACTCAGCCATTATCACTTCAAATATTTCTTCTTTTCAGTTCTCTCTCTCTTTTCCTTTTGGTGTTTCAATTATGTGTCTGTCATACCTTTTGAAGTTATCTCACAGTTCTTGGATTTTCTGTTCCTTCTTGTTGTTGTTCATTCTCTTTCCCTTTGCATTTCAGATGGGAAGTTTCTGTTAACTTATGTTCAGGTTCACTAATGCATTCCTCCACCTGTCCAGTCTACTGATAAGCCTGTCAAAAGCATTCTTTACTTCTGTTATAGTGTTTTGTTTCTATTTTTAAAATTTTATTTATTCATTTATTTATTTTGAGACAGAGTCCAGAGTCACTCTGTTGCCCAGGCTAGAGTGCAGTGGCATGATCTCGGCTCAGTGCAACCTCTGCTTCCAAGTTCAAGTGATTCTTGTGCCTCAGCCTCCCAAGTAGCTGGGATTACAGGTGTCAGCCACCACAGCCAGCTAATTTTTGTATTTTTGGTAGAGACGGAGTTTCACTGTGTTAGCCAAGCTGGTCTTGAACTCCTGACCTCAAGTGATCTGCTCGCCTTGGCCTCCCAAAGTGCTGGGATTACAGGCGTGAGCCACCATGCCCAGCCTACAGTGTTTTGCTTTTTAACATTACTTTTTTATTTGTTCTTTGAGTTTTCATCTGTCTGCTTACATGACTCACCTGTTCTTGCATGTTGTCTAATTTTTCCATTAGAGGCTTCAGCGTATTAATCAAAGTTATTTTAAATCTCTTGTCTGATAACTCTAATATCTATCATCTATGAGTCTGATTCTGATGCTTCAGACCCCTTAGTCTCTTCAAACTATTTTTTTCCTTTTAAAATTTCATGTAAATCTATGGTGAAAGCTGGATGTAATATATCCAGTAACAGGCAATGAGGTAAGTAGGTCTGAAGTGCTAGGTTTTAAGTTAATCTGGCTGAGAGTTGCACTGTGTTTAATGCTTGCTGTAGCTGTAGGTGCTGGAGGCGTCAGATTCCTCCAGCACCCTTGTTTTTGTCCTCCCCTGATGTCCTAGTGCTTCCCTGAGAACCTTTCCTTAGAAGAGCTTGTGCCTTGCAGCAGTCTCAGCTCCAAGCCAGTCTTGATGCCCTGGAACGCTGTTGCCATGGAGGTAATAAGAGGAGGGGCATTCTAAAATCTTATTAATAGGATTAAAACCGAGTGTCTTTTTGGCCTTTAGACTTGGCTGTGATATTCACAAGCATGTCTTAGCTATTTTCCTCCCTTAATTGCTACAGGAAGGCTAGAAGGAGCCCCCAGATTGGGATAAGGCTCTAACAAAGCATTTCCCCTTGCTGGTGGGGTCTTAGTTATGGAGAATACCCTGGATATATTTCAGAATGGTTACTTTTCCCCTCCCTTTGCCAAAGACAACAAGGAGATTTTCCTTGGCTCTTCGATGTGAGAACCTGGTAGCATTCCTAGAGGTAAAGCCTACAAAAATATGGAGCCCCCTAAGACTGCAGTCCTAGGAATTTCCTACCCTCACACCAGTCCATACTCAGCTTCCAGCAATCCAACAACATTACCAGTTACATGCTCCTACCTCATGGTGCCAGTGACATCTGCTCCAGACAAGCAGATCTGGATGGCTACACTTTCTAGTGCTCTGATGGATTGAAAAGAGCTTTTTTGATTTTTAGCTTTTTTAGCTCTTTTCTTGTTGGAAGGATGGGAGTAATGACTTTCAAACTCTTTACATTTTGAAGCTGAAACTAGAAATCCTGGATATATTTTTTAAGGTTAAAAAAAAATAGGCTTCCAGTCATGCTGGATATGGAGGTGAGAAAAAAGAAATTGATTGGAAGTTTTTAGTTATAATGATCAAAAGTTGCATTCACCATACACACTGTTTGTGGCCTATAAGCGTTACCTGGTGTTGGAAAAACAGTCCATTACACGTTATTCCTCAGCTTGCTTCTGAATTCAGAGGCCCTGAGCAGTTAAGCTGGCATTATTTCCATCACGAGGTGGCACAGCAAACACTGCGTGCGTCTGGGTTCAGAATCACTTTGCCCTTCAGAATTACCCAAGGGAAATCTTGAGAAAAATACCTTCTAAATGGGTAATTTTAACAGTGCTGTGTTATAAACATTTCCTTGGCTCCAAGTCAGGCACTCTGCAGCTTTCGGCAGCTACTGGGTCTGAGATGCTCTCTCTGCTGTTTGAAGCTTACTGTCTCCATGTTACAGACAACAGCCTGCAGCCCCAGGGATGCCAAGGTACTGGCAAACGTTGGGAATGAACATTTAGTGGAGGAGGCCTACACCTAACCCTATTAGGCGCTACTTGCCCACTTATGGGGCAATGGCACAAACAGGTCTGGATTTTAATCCAGGCTCTGGACTAAGATATAACTCCTTTGCCTGTGTTTTGGATCTGTAAAGTAGGCGTAGTCATAATTTTGTCTTTTGTGTGTTGTGGGGAAGAGAGGGTCTCACTATCGCCCAGGCTGGAGTGTAACCTCTGCTTCCCGGGCTCCAGCTTCGGCCTCCTGAGTAGCTGGGACTACAGGCTTGCACCACCAATACCCCGTTAATTTTTGTGTTTTTTGTAGAGATGGGGTTTCATCATGTTGCCCAGGCTGGTCTCGAACTCCTGAGCTCGAAGCAATTTGCCCGCCTCAGCCTCCTGACGTGCTGGAATTACAGGTGTGAGCCACCACATCTGGCCATAATTGTGTCTTAATGATCATGAAATTTAGCCCTGATGCATGTGACATAAATGCCCAATCAATACAGACTTGCCATTTGGGTCGTTCACTGCTGCCAACTTCATGGTTTTATAAAAGTTCTACCACAAAGATTGCACGTTTTACTTCTAATTAATGATCCCTGTGGAGACAAAAGTGGGTCCCTCTTGGATGCTAACCCACCACGTTGACGTCTCATAGCCCCAGTCCCGTGAATGCCTCCTGGTTTCTACTTTATCTACTGTCCCTGGTGTAAGAACGTGTCAACCTGGACATTACCGCACAAACTAGAGGCCATGGCGCACATGACATTCTTGCTGTCCTGGAGAGTTGTCTTTGTTTTGCGGGAGCACGTACACCCTTTCTCTGTGGTATGGAAGCCCCACGTCTGGGGACTAACAGTGCAGAGAGCCACCTGTCTTGTGGCCACCCAGGGCCACACTTCCATGTGTAAGTTCCCCAATACATCAACTAATACCGACAAACTGGATTTGTCTGCCTCCTTCTTTGGTTTCTCTGATCCTTTGGCATTTGGAGGTCATTTCCCATATGAGGCCCTTCCAGGAAACAATCCCTGAGAGATTTCCTAGGTTACAGTTGGGGCTTTCTTGCCATGGATCTAATTAGCCAGGTTGTCCTGTGACCTGCGACTATGGACAGTTGATGGTTCAAAGCATGGGTTCTGGGTGGCTGAGTTCTCAGAGGCCCCTTTTTTTGCATATGAAATTACTCTCCTCCTCTGTATGAGATGGCATTCAAAACCTCACTCTTTTATTCTAGAAATATTTCTGTGCTGTGTTGAGTTCTACTGACACAGTGGTTAACAAAACAGATATGGGCCTCCTCTCACAAAGCTTACAGTCTATAGAGGAGGAAAGATTCTTACTCTAATCTCACCAACACCATCTGCAGCAGGGGTTAGGGCTGCAAAAACACAGTGTGAACCAGGGAGGTCACGAGAACACAGGGAATGGGGAGTGGACTATGCTTGGTGTCAGGAATGCTTTCCAGAAGAAATTTCTTTGGGCCTGAGACACTGAAGGATGGCAGAGAATCTCAGTTGAAGTGGGCAAGATGGAAACCCAGGGGCGGGTCACTATGTCAGCAAAGCACTGGCAAACACATTTTCTAAATGACCCCCTAGAAAATGTTCTCAGCTTGGCAGACCCTATCTGTCACAACCACTCAACTCTGTCATTACAGCTGAAGCCTTAGACAATAGGTAAAGCCATGGAAGTGGCTTGGTTCCAATAAAACTTTATTTATGGATGCTAAAATCGAATTTTGTATTATTTTTGTATGTCTGTCACGAGGTATTCTTTTTGGGTTTTTTTCCAACCATTTAAAAATGTAAAAACTATTCTCCGCTCACAGGTGGCACCAAAACAGACAGTGAACAAGATTTGGCCCTTAGCCTGCAGACCCCTGGGGGAAGCCAGCGAGGGTGACATGGACAGAAGAGTTCAGCGGGGCGAAAGTCCTGAAAATATGAAGACTAAGCATGATGAGCCACCCAGGAGCACGCCTTCTTCCTTGCAATAGATGCTGCACACTGAAACTGCCATCTGTAAACTATTAAATGCCACACAAACATGAGGCATTCTATTACAGTTGTCTATGATCTTATCAAATGTGAATTTTGGGGCCAGGAAAAAGGCATCTAAGTTACCTAATCTGCATGTAAGAAAAATGCACAAATACCTAAGGTCAAGGAAGCTAAGATCAAATCATTCTTAGGAGACCTCATTGTAGACTAGGGAGGAGTCATCACCGCTTCTCTGTTGATGAACATGTCTTCCGGTTCAGACTACTTAAAAATTCATTTTCAGTTGCTAATGAATATCCGTTGGCAAAATACGAAGAATCCTATGACAACATTCTTTCTGTACAGAAGAAAAGCTCGGGGAGTCTGTATACACTTTCATTAAAGCAACAATTGAGGTGTCAAGTCACAGGTCTTTGCTTCACTAACTTGCATATCCAGCAGCTAGTGAGACTGGAAGAACGGATATTCCTTTGGAGGTAAACAGTGGCGGACAAAATAGATAGGACTCCTCCCTCACAGAGGCGGAGACAGACACTGAATAATTACACAAAATTACATATTTTCATACCAAAGACAGGTGCCATCAAGGGAAAGCAGAAAAAATTGTGAATCAACAGGCCTACTGTTTCAGTTGGGAGGTTGGGATGGTTTCTCTGTCTCTGTGGACAGGACATTTAAGCCATGAACAAAAGGGGGAACAGACATTTTCTAAGTGTAGAGAGAGGAAAAGTGTGCATGTGTGTGTGTGATTGTGCACGTGTGTATGCGTATGTATGCATGGTGTGATAGAGTGTGCATGTGTGCACGTGTGTGTGTTTGCATGCACATGCTCCTATATGTGGATGCCTGTGCACTGGAGACCAGGACAGGAAAGGAACTGTATTCCAAACACAGGTAACAGTGTGTGCAAAGACTCAAAAATGCTGAAGCAGTAAAGGACTTAATGATATTTGAAAAAATCAACAATGGCCTTTGGGGCCACATATCACATAATACACTAAGACATGTGGTCAAAGTCAAGGCTAAGATGCCAACAGGGGTGGCTCCCCAGGACCTTGCAGGCTCTGATGCGAGTGTGGATTTTACTCTTTGTGCCAAGGAGAGTCTCTGAGGCGGGGGGTTTCCAGCAGGAGAGCATCACTCTGTGATTTCTATTTTACAGGGGGATAAGTGAAGGGCCGGCATCATGAATGAATCTGGGTTTCCAAGGACTGCTAGATTCAAGGATGTTCCCTCATACATACAATATAGCTTCAGCTGAAGGTCCTTTGGGCTCCAGTTTCACTTCTTGGCATATCCAGCACAGCAAGAGAGTGACAGTCACCAGCCAGAAGGGAGCACACGTGATCTGAGGCCCTGTGCTGTGAGTGTGGGACTGCACTTGGCGCCATGAGAGAGTACAGTGATGGATGTGGTCTCCGTGCCCATCCTTGTCTGAAGCTGCAGAATATTCAGGGGATAACTCTGCCAGGTGAGGTTTTGAAATACATGCAACTTGGAGAGGCAGTATTTCGTGTTTCAAGAGAACGCAGTGGGGCATTTTATTGAAATGTATTTTTTTTTCTCATCATGTAAAATAAATTAACATGGTGTTGCATGGTTTCTTTAAAACACCCGTGCATGTTCGAATCAACTTTGCTTGTTACCTGAATTATTTTCTCTACACTTCTCCCCTCTGCTTAATTCATTTGCAAAAGACAGGACGTAAGGAAAACATGCACCAGGTAAGGGACTATTTCTATCGAAGTCAGCGAGAGTTCTTTTAATTTATTGCCAGAACTCTGAATATCACACTGGTTTTGCTGAAAAAAAAAAGTGAAAATGTCTAACTATGAACAAAGAAAGTACTGTTTTCTCACTAAATTTACATATCATGTATTTGAACATAAGTACAGGGATTTGATTTGGCATGGACTCAGGGAGAGCTCCACGTAAGAATATTCTGAGTGGATGTTCTGCCCTTCTCGTTCCTCCCAACCCCCTCCTAAGTGCATGGTGTCTGACCCAAGGCAGAAGTAGAAGAACACCTGCTGGCCGTGGGCTGCCTCTGCCATTCTGCTCATCCAAAGTGATAGAACCAAACCTGACTTTGGTAACTTTTGCTTAACGCCTATATGAGTTTTCTTTCTTTTTCTTTGGATTTATTTATTATTTATTTTTACCATTTAGAAAAAAAATGGTAATATTTATTGAGCATCTCCAGTGTGTTAAATGCTTTCACTATATGTTTTCTTTTCTTTTTGTTTTCTGAGTTTTCCAGGGCTGCTGTAACAAAGCACCACAGATTAATTAACTTAAGCAGCAGGCATTTCTTCTCTCACAGTTCTGGAGGCTGGAAGTCCAGGATGGAGGTGTCGGCAGGACTGAGCCTCTCTCCTTGGTTTGCAGATATCTTCCCTGTGCCTTCACAGTGTCATCCCTCTGTGCCTGTCTGTGTCCTCAAGTTCCCTTGTTATAAGGACACCAGTGGGATTGGATCAGGGCCTACTCTAATGATCTAATTTTACCTTAATTAACTTTTTAAAGACCTTATCTCTAAATGCAGCCACGCTCTGAGATCTTGGGGGTTAGGGCTCCAACAGATGGATTTGGGGAACACAATGTAGCCCCTAACATGCCAAACAAAAAGGAAGACACATTGGCATGGGGACAGGAGGTGAGTGGGAAGAACTGGTGCTCCCGAGAGGGCGTGGGCTGGGAAAGGCAGAAGAGGTGACAGTGTGAAGCTGCTCCTTGGGGACTTCTGGGTCTACCCACGAGTGGATGCCCTGCAGAAACTGAGAAGGGGATGGGTGAGAGGACAATTGGCTTCACAGAATCCAGGGCCCCTGTAGCACCCTAAACACCAAACAAACAATGAAGGACCAAGCGGGAGATGCTGGCTGGCACCCTGACTGCATGCTTCTGGCGTGCCCATTAGGAGAGAGGAGATCAGAGGATCGTGCAAAGACACTTTTTTATCATTGGGGGAACCATGCATTCACTGAGAAATGAGTTGTTCTTCCAGAATTCTGTCCTTGTGACAGGTAACATAACTGTCATGTGAGTGACAGACTTCATCTTGGCAGATGTGACACCACATGGGAGCCCACATGGTATAATAGTGCAGATACCTATAACATGCATATTGGGAGTTTGTGAAGCATATATACTGGGCATGGCTGAAATCCAGAGTTCAGTAAAAGAAAAAAAAAAAGGGAGAGGGCAGGAAGTTAATGGAAAATGTGTAATGTGAATGTTGACCCAACAGACCTCTAAAAATATAAGCTCCATTTCTTACCAAGGAATTTTCTTTTCTCTTTGGAGAGGACGTGGCAACAACGACATCTCATGCTCACACGAGCTGCCCCACTGTTCTGTGAGCCTTGGTGTTGTAGTTCCTTACCACTTGCACCAACCCTATGAAGAGGCCCTTTACTGTCCACATTCTGTATAAAAGGAAACAGATCCCGAGAGGTAAGGGTCACCCAGCAAGCAAGTAGAGAGAAAAGGTTTCACCGTCTGGCCTCTGGACGGGAGCTCTTCACCTCCACGCTACAGGCTGCCATGTGGTCTGGCACTGGCCTGGGTGTCAGGCAGCGCCCTGTGCAATCTCTGGCCCTGCCATAGCCAGTTATGTAAATTCTTAGAGACTCGATTTGCTCATCTGTCACATGTGGAAAGAGGTAGCATTCATCTCCCAGGATTGCTGTGAGAGTCAAAAGCGAAATATGTAGCAGAGCTGGCCCTTAGTAAATGACTAACACGTGGTACCTCTTCTTGCAAGAAGTGAGAGCCTGAGTTGTGTGTTCAAAATTGTCATCACTCTTGCTCTCTGTGAGTGCAGCCAGGAAAAACACAGTCAGGGCTTCAGTGGTGCACGTGGAGCCTGTTAGAAATAAACAAAAGACATAAAGCTGGTAACAGAGGCACCTCTTTCTGCCTGAGTGGGGCAGGTCCTCGTGGTTCTCATCAGCCCAAGGCTCTGACTCCCCACCTTTCAAAGCTGCCACCCGAGTTTACAAACTCTTTTTATTTTCACCTATGCCATCAATAAATCATCCCCAGCTTTTCTCAAGAAACCTGCCATTGGGTGCGACGTTGCTATGAGACTCTCAAGTAGACACACACAAATGGGGCCACCAAGCTGAGTGGCCGGCTTGGGATGATTAAAACCTCTGTCTCCCTGAGTGTTTTAAAAAGAGCAAATTGTAAAAAAATAACCACCTTCCTCACACCGAGTCTGGAAATTACATCAAGAGCTGATCAGGGGATGGATTCTCAGGACCTACAGGAAAATTTAGAAAATCTCAAGGAAAAAGCTCATCATGCTGGCTACATATATAGAAAATAGCCCCATTAAAGTTTTTTTTGAGAGCGTGACAAGGAATTAATGAGCTAACCAAGGGTGTCTTGCAGATGTGTTCAAAACACAAGCCAGTACCAGGAAATACTAGGTGGGAGCCGTGTAGCCTGAGACTCTTCAGATCATGGAAGAGAAGTGCTGGCTTATTGCCAGTTGATCTCTGATAACAGCCAAGCCCTGCATGATAAGTCACAGATGTCCCCATGAGAGATGCAAAAGCTTTTCTTTTTTTAATTTTTAATTTAAAAATGTAATCCATATATCCCTTATTATAAGAAAAAGAAGGGTTTTTTAAAAATATGAGTGTAAGTTTTTCATGAGTTCCAAGGGTTTTGTTTGTTTGGTTTTTGTTTCTGTTTTTTCATAACAGCCAGTAAGACAAGAGTCTCGTTAGAACTGGCAGGCGTGCAGCTCTCCCAAGATGTTGCTTCTGCTGGAAAGCCCGTGCTGCTCTGGATGGCGGAGCCATGAACAGGAAGAAAGTGGATGGTGTGATGAAGGCATCCCCCAAATCCCTAAAGAAACAGCACAAAAGTCTGCCCCATAATTATTTCTGCCTGCTTCCAGGGTATGGGAAAATTGTGCCTCAATATCTGGAAGAGAACTTGCCTAAAAGCTATTTTATAAATAAACACATATATGTAAAATTATATGTATGTGCCCACACATATGTGCATGTACGTGTATGTGCGTGCGTGTATGTCGATGGTTAGATAGAAACCATAAAGCTGGCATTTTCAGAAGCTGGGAATACAAGAGCCAGGTATGCTGGATCTAAAGGCAAAAACCACGAGAGCAAGCTTAGATCTAATCAAAGCCAAGGTTCACAGGGGATCTGGTAAAGAAGGGTCCCAGAAACCTGAGAAGCAGCCTTATACAACCGACTCAAAACAGGGGTGTGGCCCCAGAGCTACAGAGAACACCGGAGAAGCCAGATTCTGGGGTCTCAAACTCAAATGCCTGCAGGGTCAGGGGCGGACTCTGAACTGGAAGGGAGAGGCTCCGCAGCTCCGGGATGGCCACTGCTCCATCCAGAGTACAGATCTTCCCATCTTCGAAGAAAAGAAAGAAAGGTAGCTATTACAATCTATCAGTTTTTAAATGTTGGCTGAATTTGTAAAAGGGGAGGGGACACACAAAACTCTTATGCAATTCATACCCATTTCCGCAGCGGGTATTGACTGCACTCTTCATGATGTCGCTGGAACCCAGCACCTGAAGCTGACCGCAGAGCCCCTAGTCTGGTGGAGGTAGAGAAGGTCGTTGCTTCCATGACATGGGGGCGCTCGCCAGGAGTGCAGGGTGGGGACCCCTGGCAGGGATGAAGGCAGGCCTCCCCGAGGACATGCAGGGGCCGGCGGGGCAAGGCTGGGAGCGCTGAGGCCACCCCGTGGCCACTGAGGAGGATGTGGGGGCTTGGGAACTGAGGGAGCCTCTGAGCTGAAATGGGATCCTTTCCCACCCCAACCACGCCTCCCTACACTTCTTAGACACAGGCAGTCCTGCTTCCGGGGAGATCCCCAGGTCCTTTTGTTCACATGCTGGACCCATCTGTCTCTCTTTTCTCTTGTCATTTTTGTAAGACATCAGAGCTTTATTTGTCCTCTTCATTCAAACACATTTTCCAAAACTATCACTTATTTTTAAATTTTGTTCCTGGCTTTTTTCTGCAATGAATGTTCATATAGACTGTGATGTGCGTTTCTATCACCCCATAACTTTTCAGTTTTCTTTGTTAACAATGTCTCCTCACCCTTAAAATTGCTTTTACAATTTTTAGTGATTTTTTAAGCATATGTCCTTAATCCATCTGCAATTTATTTTTGGATTCGGTCTGACATAGCGGGTCCAACGTTCTATTTTTCCAGATGGACAACCGGGAAGTTATGCCAGCATCACTTTTCAGACAAGCCAACTTTTCTAAATAAAACGTCGATTCTACTTTTATCATGAATTTAATTTTCTTATGTATTAGAATCTATTTCTGGATCCTCTATTCTATTAATTAATTCATCTGTTCCTACACTAAAACAATATTGATTTGATTACCTTCAATGTGTAGTGTAAATTTCCTTCACTAATGTTCTAATTGTTTTCCAGGAAATTTTCAGGCTTCCCCCGACCGCCTGCAATATGATCATTTAATTCTATTCCAAAAAAAAAAAATCCTATTGGGATTGCAATTTTGACACACGTGATATTTTTACGACATTATGCGTTCCCGCCCAAGAACACACTTGGTCATTCATCTACTTACTCAAGGCTCATTCACCAGAGTCCTGACAGTGCCGAGGCCTGCACCTGCAGAGCCCCGGAGCCCTCCAGCCCGGGGAGGGAACCGAGTCCCAGTGGGGAGCGGGTAGAGCCGGTGCAGCCCTTCATTTCACAACCCCTGTAGCCTGCCTGGCCTGAGAGGAGGTCATCGGATGCACTGAGTGAACTGCTCACCAGGTCCAGGCTCCAG
Organism: Pan troglodytes; assembly: GCF_028858775.2. Classification (NCBI taxonomy): domain Eukaryota; kingdom Metazoa; phylum Chordata; class Mammalia; order Primates; family Hominidae; genus Pan; species Pan troglodytes. The sequence continues at coordinate 41,689,376 of NC_072420.2, forward strand.
ATCCCATGGATGACTCAGGAGAGAGGCACGGAGCACCTCGGAAGCCCGGGAGCACCCCAGTCCACCAGCTCACCATGACCACCACCCTCACGCTCACACACACACACAGCCTCACACACATAGTCACTTACACGCTCTCTCACACACATATTCTCACTCACATACCCTCAAACACACACGGCCTCACACACATCTGCTCACACATTTACTCACACACATACACTCACACACATACTCTCACAGACACTCTCAGACCCAATACACTCACACACCCACACACATTCACTCACACACCCTCAAACACATACTCTCACACACTCACACACACACACCCCTACACTCTCTCACACACACACACACACTTGCAGACCCAATACACTCACACAGACTCACACACGCCCACAAATTCACTCACACATACCTTCACACACTCTTACACTCTCACACACATTCTCAAGCACTCACACACACTCTCACACACATACACTCACACACTCTCATATACATACCCACACATATTCACACTCACACACGCACTCACACACCCAACACACACACAAATACACATTCACATCTCCCACCCCCACTCAAACACAAATATACACATACACGCTCGCACACACTACACACACATTCTCCCACCCCCACTCAAACAAATATAAACATACACATGTGCACACTTACACCACCTGCACATACACTCACACGCCCAACACACACACATTCCCCACTCACACTCAAACATAAATACACACAGATACACACAGACTCCCATACACTCACATATGCTTGTACACACACACTCACACAATCCCCACATTCACACAAAGACATTCACACATACCACATACAGAGTCACACCCCCACACACACTCAGGCACATGCACACATACACATTCACACAGCCCCACACTCACGCATATAAACTCACACACACTCACACTCATACACACACACTGACTGAATCTTGGAATTCAAAACTCGGACACCCATTCCTTTTCCTTAAAGCCATTATCCCTAGATAAATGAAACGTTCTCAGAATGAATAGCATTTCCCAGCACATTGTAAATTTCCTCAATGTGAGTGACTTCATCAGACCCCATTATGAGAGGAGCTTGCTAGAGAGGTAGAAAGGGAGATGGGAAGTGGAGGCAGGATCTGGGATCCCTGTGGGAAGTTCAGAAAGAGGATGTCTAGGTAAAAAGAAATAAGGAGACGAAAGTCTGTGGCATCGAGGACAAATCGAGTCAATCTCCTGATTTGGTGGCCTCCACCCTGTCCGCCGGATGCTTGCCCACATTGCTGCAATCGTTCTTTCATAACAAGAGGAAATGTGCCTTTCCTTAAAAGGCCAGGTAAGTAAATATTTTAGGCTTTCAGGGCCAAGAGGGAATATGGAGCATTGTGCATACGAACTTACACAATCATTTCAAATTTCACCATTTAAAAAGGCAAAAACCATTCTCAGCTTGCAGGCTGCAAGAAAACAGGCAGCTGGCCAAACTTGGCCATGGCCTGCAGTTTGATGATCCTTGCTCTAGAACCTTCCCCAAATATTGTTCATAGAATTCCAGAAACCAATGCTGCGGTCCCACTAAAGTGTTGATAAGCACTTATGCATATAAAAACTTGATTTCTGTGAACAGTTACATACACACCACACATGGGCACTACATAGGAAAAGACACCCTGAACCCTATCATATTGACCCAGAATGGCCAAGTCATATAGTCCAGTAGAAGTACTAGACTTAAAAAATGTATTTGGACATCTACACAAACAAGCAAGTGCTTTATAGCTTTATAAGGGGAAATAAAGTATTAGCATCAGGCTTTTTGACAGCAATGGTTTAGCCATAAGAAAATGGAGTAGCATTTAAAATATGGAAAAAAATGTAAGCGTCAGGTTTAGAGCCAACAAACTGGCTTCCATACATAAATGACACAGAAAAACTGTTATCAGCATGTGTGAGCCCTTCTTGAGGGACTTGCTAAGGAATTAACTTCAGAAAACCAAAATGTCTAGTGAGGCACCAATAAAGGTACTGGTTGCAAGCTTTAAATAGTTAGTTGAATAACTAAGTCTCAATAATGTGGATTAAAACAGAGAGAGCGTGGTATGTATTGCTCTGTGCCCTGGCAAAATATATATAATGTTACCGAAAAATGGGGCCAAAATGAGTACAACATCCACAAAACAATTTAATGCTTTCATTAATGATACTGGCAGTGATAGCATTTGTATTGTTATTCTGAGACTTTTGTGTGTAAGGTGGAATGAACAAACAAGCAACTATGGGATATTTTATCATTCCCATGTCATTGAGAACCAGGGTTCTTAATCGGAAGAAAGAAGATTTAAATGTAGAATGGGAGAAGCTTGGTAAACACCCTGGAGTTTACAGTTCTATTTTGAATCCAAAGGGTCAGCATGCACACAGAACATTTTGCACAGGGGCAGAACTCCCTGCATTGTGCTTCACCTTTACTGCACTTCTCAGACACTGCACTTTTCACAGACTGAAGCTTTGTGAAAACTATAAACTGTACTGTCTAGGGATTCATACGAGAGGATAAAATTGTAAAGAAATACAAAAAAATTATTACAATAAAAATCAGGGGGGGCCAGAAGTGGTGGCTCATACCTATAATCCCAGCATTTGGGATGCCAACACAGAGAGATTACTTGAGGCCAGGAGTTTGAGACCAGCCTGGGCAACATAGCAAGACCCCATCTCTACAAAAAAAAATTAAAATTAAAAAATCAACTGGGAGTGGTGGTATGTGCCTATAAAACCACCTACTTCAGGAGGCTGAGGCAGGAGGATCACTTGAGCCAAACAGTTCGAGGCTGCCGTGACCTACGATCATGCTACTGCACTCCAGCCTGGGCAAAAGAGTGTGACCTTGTCTATAAAACAAACAAATAAATAAATAAATAAGAAGGAAATCCAGAGGAGTGGCTACTTCAGGGACATTTGGTATGATTGGAATGGAGAAACTCCAGGAAGGCTAGAAAAGCACCATTTTTGACCTGGCTGTTTGTTTTCAGTGCGCTCACATAATAAGTAAGTAATCTAGGCATGTGTTTTGTGCTGTTTTTGTAGAGCTCTTATATTTTACAATAAAAGTTTTTAACAAGAAAAAATAACAAGAAACCCAGTAATTTTCAAAGTTACCTTCCCCTTCAAAAAGGTGATCCTCTGGCCTCAGCCTTTCAACTGGTTGGGACTACAAGGACACACCAACATGCCTGGCTAAATTTTTATGGTTTGTAGAAAATGAGTTCTCTCTCTGTTGCCCAGGCTGGTTTTGAACTCCCAGGCTCAAGCAATCCTCCTACCTTAATTTGTTTTTATGTACAAATTAGGGCTAAGACTTCAGAAGAAAAAAGAGGATAAAAAGGCAGGATATGGCTTTGGAGGAAGAATGTAAAGCAAAAATAATTAGCACTATTTATGTCAAGCCATGTGAAGATAATTTCTTACTGAATCAATGTCATGATATTGAGGGTTAAGATGCATATATGGTTAATGAGAGGTGCTTACAGCCAAAGTAGTTAACTTAAGCAAAAAGAATAGTGTGAGATTTAAAGTTTCTAACTACATAGAGTGATACATTTCAAATATCAGACCCAACCACATTTTAAAAGTCAGAGTAGTCTGGGCATGGTGGCTCACATCTGTAATTCCAGCACTTTGGGAGGCCAAGGCAGGTGGATTGCATGAGGCCAGAAGTTCGAGACCAGCCTGGCCAACATGGAAAACCCCACCTCTACTAAAAATACAAAAATTATCCAGGTGTGGTGGTGTGCAGCTGTAGTCCTAGCTACTTGGGAGGCTGAGGCACAGGAATCCTTAAACCTAGGAGGCAGAGGTTGCAGTGAGCCAATATCGTACCACTGCACTCCAGCCTGGGTAACAGAGTAATACTTTGTCATAAAATAAAATAAAATAAAATAAAATAAAATAAAATAAAATAAAATAAAATAAAAATAGAAGTCAGACTATATATTCCAGAAATTTGGACCTTCTAGTATAGTTGCTGATAGACTTGCAAATCCTATGATTTGCAAATTGGCTTACAATTTGGCTTCATAGTGATTAGTCCAACAGGATCATTGAATTAGGCCTGTCTATTCTTAGGCATGGCTGAAACTCACTTGATTTTCAACACTATCACTCTCAGCAATCAATATTTTGTCTTATACATTTTATTTGAAATATTTATATGAAAAGGAATATGTAATAACTTTTTATACTGAAGGTTCATACTCACAGTTAAATACATTTCTAGTTAGTTGAGCAGGTATTCTACTCATGGCTAAGGCTGAAGGGTTTGCTCGAGCCATATGCCCTTTGAGAGAAGCAGGCCAGCAGGACCAAAGTGTGCTTGAGCTACCAGCAATCCAATTTACCCTATTGTCTCCTTGGATTAAGCGTCGGTTCTGCTAGCCCAGGCACATAGTTGAATTGAATTAACAAGGTTATCCAAAGCCTGAAATCACTATGATAGAGGAATGTTGTTTATCGGGTAACCTTATTCCTTATTTTAAATTAGATTTTTTTGTTTTTCCAAGGTAAATTAAAATGCTTTATTAAAATAAATAAAACATTCTTAAGAGCCTCTCAGATTACAAACACAGCACACATACAAGAGACCTGTATTTCCTGGATCTCTGTCCAAGGGCCAAACCCACACTTTAGGACACAGATTTCTAGGGCCCCTACTACAGAGAACAGTCTTGTTGCCTCTGAGACTACAAATAAGCTTCGCCCAGTAGGATGTGAAGGTGGAAGCAAGGACTCAGAAATAGAAGACGAAAATGTGGAAACAAGCCAGGTGGAATTAGATCATATAGTGCAGAGGAAAATACTAGGGCAACTTTAAATAAACCCTTTGTAAACTCTGGGGAGAAAATGTGCAATGAAGGTGCACTTGCAGGGGTTAGCTTTTTATATTTTTTAGGTCTGACCATGAATAAAGCTTCTGAAGAGCAGAAGTGGAGCAAGAAAACTCAAGCTGAAGGCGCTCAGAAGCAGGAAGAATCTCAGTGGTCACCCAGTCCATCCTGGCCCCAGCCCACCACTCATGCAGCAGACATGAATTCTTTGCACAGCCTCTCAGGCAAGCTGTCAGTCAGTTGCTGAAGAATGAAGACAGGGATCTCGGAGACTAAAAGACAAACAGCTCCTGATCAGGCACTGGAAAAATTGATGAATGAAGTCAGTCTTCATGGTTCCCAAGTTCCCTCCCCTCTGCCCTTTCTCCTCTGCAGAACAACTGCTACACTTTTTCTTTGGCCCAGTATTCACTTATATCCTGGCTGTGGGACTTTGTAGTTAACTAGAGTTTCATAATGGGATGTGCCGCCTTGTGTGATAACAAGCTTCCTGTCATGGGAAGCAACCAAGCCAAAGCTGCATGACCATGAACCAGGAACACTGCAGAAGTGTGTGGAACGGGAAAGCAGAACTGAGGCCCTCCACACACAAATAGTAGGAGGCTCTTACAGCATCAATTGCAGATATTGATATCAATTCAGCAAATCTTTGTTGATCTTTTACAATAAGCCAGGCACTGTGCTGTCATCACCAGGAAACTGCAAGCTCAATAAGTACCAAGACCATGCATTCTTTATTCAGCATTCTAGACTCAACCTGTTGTCTGGAACAAAGCAAGTATTCAATATTTGTGAAGTAAGTGAATGAATGAATCATTGGTACAATGCTGAATAATTGTTAACAAGGTGATACAATCAATTTTCTTACCCTTCAGTACCTAAGATTTACTAAATGTAAAGTGGGATTAATAATACTAACCTTTTAGGGTTATTATAAGAATTAAATTTTAAAATATAGATGCCTGCATTTGCCCATGAAAGAGCAATTGATAAAGTACTTGCACTCTTGCCATTAAAAATAACTAGAAAAACTGGAAAAATATATGAAATAAATGGACATTGGACAATACCTACCACAGGACTGTGATCCCTGATTAAAGGTGGAAACAAACAAGGTGAACACTTAGGGCTTTCTGCCTGAAGACAATTTCCAGACCACCCACTAGAGAGAGAAAACCCAAACAGATCCCAGCACCCTGCTCAACTGTGGAAAAAAAATATGTAGTTCGGGAAGCTGGAGGCAGCTAGAACGTGTACAGCAGAATACCAGAGGGAAGGAGGCTACACACACAAAAAAAAGTGGCTACAAAAATCTGCATCAGGAGCCCTTGAATATGAATCTGCACATATCTAGGGTGAAATTCCATGAGACTAGGAAAAAGAACAGCTGCGGTAAAGGAAAATTATTTGTGGTAACAATAAGCTGAAAAATTCCCAGAGCTCACATATGACTGGTAAGTTTCCAAGTTCCCACCAAGCAGTGATTATTCATTAAGTACATGGGACATTCATTATAGACACAAAAAGGGCTATGCCTTAGTAGAAGGAATAAACTAGCCCTAGAAGAAAAGGCTACTCTTGACGCAATTCCATATTCAAAAAAAAAAAAAAAACTTGAAAGGATCAAGCAGGTCTACAAGTAACTTAACTGCCTGCTAGAACAAAGTCCAACACCTTTAAGGAATGCAACAAAATCCAGTACTCAATAGCATAAAATACAATGTCTAACTCCAGTAAAAAAAAAAATACTAGATATGTAAACAAGTGGGGAAATGTGACCAAGAACCAAAATAAATAATCTATCAATGACAGCAATGACAGAAATGATGTAATTAGCTGAAAAAGATGTAAAAGAAGTTATTACTAATATTATAAATATATTCAAAGATTTAAAGAAAAACATAAATGCTAGGAGTGAGATGAAAGATATTGTTAAAAAGAACTTGTAGAGATAAAAATACAGCATTTAAAATTAAAAATTCCCTGAATGAAGGGAAGTAACAAGAGATTAGACACTGCAGTAAACTTGAAAATATAGAAATAGTACCTAAGTAAACTTGAAAATATAGAAATAGAACCTATCTAAGATAAAATGTATAGATAAAAGAGGGGTGAAAAAAATGAAGGAAATCTCAGTGAGCAGTGTGATCCTATCAATCAGTCTAATATACAGATAATTGGTGTCCTAGAAACATAAAACAGAGAGTAAAACCAAAAAAAAATTGAAAAAATAATGACTATAAGTTTTTACAAAATTCAAAGAAAACAAAAAAACTCAAAGATCTAAAATCTAAAAACCTAAATTAGGCTGAGCATGGTGGTTCACACTTGTAATCCCAGCACCTTGGGAGGCTGAAGTGGGAGGATCACTAGAGCCCAGGACTTTGAGACCAGCCTGGGCAATATAGGAAGACTCCATCTCCAAAAAAAATAAATAAATAACCGAGCACAGTGGCACACATCTGTAGTCCTACCTACTTGGGATGCTGAGGCAGGAGGAGTGTGCAGGAGGTAAAGGATGCAATAAGCTATGATCACCCCCACTGCGCTCCAGCTTGGGTGACAGAGTGAGACAATCTCTAAAAAATTTTTTAAATCCACATTAGGATAAACACGAAAAAAAGCCACACCAAGGTATATCATAAGCAAACTGCTAAAAACTGACGATAATGAGAAAAGTTGAAAACCAGCCAAAGAAACACAGAGTATATTATTAAGAAACAAAGGTAAGAAAAAGGACCTGATATATTGGCAGAAACCAAGCGAGCCAGAAGATAATGAATCAACATCATTAAAGTGCAAATCAAAACAAAAGTGACATCTCAGAAATTATACGCAGCACAGATGTTTCCAATAGTAAGGTAAAATGAAAGTGTTTCAGGACAAAAAAAGAAAAACAAAACAAGACATTTCACCTCCAGCAGACCACAAAAGAAGACATGTTAAAGAAAGTTATTCAGGTAGAATAAAAACAGGACCACATGGAAATCTCTACACAAAGAAATGAACAGCACCAGAAATTATCAATGTGTGGGTGAATGTAAAATAGATTTGTCTTAATGTTTTAATTTCTTTAAAAAATAACTGTTTAAAACAAAAGTAGTGGCAATGTATTCTAGAGTTTATCACATTTAGAAGTAACATATATAAGAACAATAGCACAAACAATGAGAGAGAGAAAATGTATATATTGCTATGAGTTTCTTAAATTATGGCCTAATATCATTTAAAAATAGACTGGGATGAGTTGAAGATGAATATTTCAAATGCTAGAGCAACCAAGAAAACTATTTTAAGAGCAAAACTAAAAAATATCTAGGAAGCCAGAAGAATGGCTACAGCAAAAAAAGACAGACAATAGCAAATATTGGCAAGAATGTGGAATATTTGAAGGTCTCATACATTGCTGGTGAGACAGTAACATTGTTCTAACACTTTTGAAAAAAGTTTAGCAGTTTCTTACAAAGTTAAACATATACTTATCGTATGACCCCCCATTCCACTCCTAAGAATTTACCCAAAAGGAATAAAAATGTATGCCTCCATGAAGACTTGTACATGGATGTTCATGGCAGCTTTATTCATATTAGCCAGGCACTGAAACAAACCAAATGCACAAGAGAACGGATAAACCAATGATGACACATACACGCAATGGAAATATAACTCACTTTAAAAAGAAAGAAAAATGGAAGGAAGGAAGGAAGGAAGAAGGGAGGGGAAGGGGAGGGGAGGGGAAGGGAAGGAAGGAAAGGAAGGAAGGAAGAGAGAGAAAGAAAGAAAGAAAGAAAGAAAGAAAGAAAGAAAGAAAGAAAGAAAGAAAGAAAGGAAGGAAGGAAGGAAGGAAGGAAGGAAGGAAGGAAGGAGGGAAGGAAGGAAGAGAGAGAGAGAAAAAGAGAAAGAAAGAAAGGGAAAGAAGAAGGAAAGAAAGAAAGGAAGGAGGGAAGGAAGGAAGAGAGAGAGAGAAAAAGACAAAGAAAGAAAGAAAGGGAAAGAAAGAAGAAAAAGAAAGAAAGAAAGGAAGGAAGAAAAGAAGGAAGGAGAAAGGGTATGAACTGTTGATACAAGCAACAGCTTAAATGAATCTTATAAACACTTGCTAAGCAAACATAGGCTCAAGGAACACATATTGGATGATTCCATACTTATGAAGTTCTAATAAAGATGAAAGTAATGCATGATGGCAGAAGATACAGACCTCTGCCCAGACCTGAAGCTATGACACCCAGGGACAACAAGAACTTAAGTCCTCCCTGAGTGAAGACAGCCAGAATGTGCACCTCCTGCACATTTGTTACAAACTGTGACTCAGTCTCACCTGTCCTGCCCGAGAGGACTGGTCTATCTCCACCTCAACGGCCTGCTGAGCCCTGGTGCTGATAGCTCTGGGTAGGATACTCAAAATGAAATTTCTTCTCTCTCCCTTAGTATCTTTTTTGTTTTTGTTTTTGTTTTTGTTTTTAAGAAATGGGGTCCTACTCTGACACCCAGGCTGGAATGCAGTGGCATGGTCATAGCTCACTACAGCCTTAATCTTCTGGGCTCAAGCAATCGTCTGCCTCTGCCTCTGCCTCCCAAGTAGCAAGGATGACAGGCATGCACCATCATGCTCGACTCTCAGTGTCTTTTAAAGAGATGAATTGTGTTCACTGGGAGTTGCTTGAAATTGTGTTATGCAGATGAAAGAGTTTCTATTGCCTAGATGGGCTCATTCAGGGAGGCTTTGATTTCAGTTATTAAGTGCAGAGGGGCTTCAAGAGACCCCCTACAAAGAAATATACACTTATCCTTCCCCCTGGAAGGAATATGCTCATCTGAGGGGTCAGACTTGGCACTCAGGGTTTCCAATTAAGCCCTGATTGCATGCCTGAGCCAGCTACTTCCGAAGGTAATCAAATCTCTCTCACTGTTTTGTTGAAAGTGGCTTAAGCGGAAAGGAAACAGCAGACAAGAGCACAAAGTCAGCAGGTGCATCTCTCAGCTTTGACCAGTTCACTGAACTCCCAGAGAAGACCTCCCAATATCAGAGAAGGAATTCTGGGGGGAAAAAAATAAAACAGAAAAGCAAGCATTGCTTGGCTCACATCAAGACAAAAGCAGCTTCCTTTGCAGCAGGAGAGACAGCTGCTGATGCAAATACCACATGGACTGTAATTTTGGAAAACTTTCCTGTTTGAAGAGGCTGTTGTGAGAGTGTTGATAATGCTTATAAAGATCGAGTTGCCTTAATTCATGGAGGACCATTGCTAGTATTGGGGATGAAAATTATATACTTTTTAATTACAGAATTGATTGTCTTTATTCTCTTTTAAAATATACAAGGTTTTTGTTACTCTTTTCTTCAAGGTGACCATATGTCTTTCAATTCATGGCAAGGTGACCGTAGGTCATTCAATTTACTCAGTAGCTCAGCCACTAATAGCCCAGAATAGGCAACATCTCTGCCAGGTTTCCCAGCCCCACTGGGATCAGGCCACAGGAAACAAGTCCTGATCCTCAATGTGGTGGGCAAAATCACACCTCCCTAAAGAAAGATGCCCACATTATAATCCCTGGAACCTGTGAATATGTTACCACGTTAGGCAAAAGTGAATCTGCTGATGAGATTAAGGATCTTGAGATGGGGAAACTTTCTTGGATCACGTGAGTTGGACCAATATAATCACAATGATCATTATAAGAGGGAGGAAGGAGGGTCAGAAACACAGAGAGGAGATGTGACAATCAAGCAGAGGTCAGAGTCACAGAGAGAGAGAGAGATTGGAGGATGCTACCCTGCTGGCTTTAAAGATGGAGGAAGAGGACAAAGCCAAGGAATGCAGATGGCTTCTAGAAGCTGGAAAAGTAGAAAAAAAACAGATTCTCCCCTGGATACATCAGAAGGAAGGCAGTTCTGCTGATACCTTGATTTTAGGACTACTGACTTCCAAAACTAAGAGAGTAAATGCATATCTGCATATATATCTATATATATATATATATAGAGAGAGAGAGAGAGAGAGAGATGGAGTCTCACTCTGTCTCCCAGGCTGGAGTGCAATGATGCGATCTTGGCTCACTGCAGCCTCCACCTCTTGGGTTCAAGTGATTCTCCTGCCTCAGCCTCCCTAGTAGCTGGGATTACAGGCACGCACCACCACATCCGGCTAATTTTTGTATTTTTAGTAGAGATGGGGTCTCATGATGTTGGCCAGGCTGGTCTCGAACTCCTGAGCTCAAATGATCTGCCCTCCTGGGCCTCCCAAAGTGCTAGGATTACAGGCGTGAGCCACCAAGCACAGCCATAATGCATATTTTTTAAGCCACTGGGTTTGTGGAAATTTTTCACAACAGCAATAGGAAACTGACATACTTGAGGACACAAAGGAAAGGTACAAGGGCCCTGACCACCCTCAGTGGCATCAGCGGCCTCCTTCATGTGGGCTGACGGTCACTGACATTTAGAAATACAAGAAATGGCCTTTCCCCACCCACCAGCAAGGTTGGTTACCTCTTCTCAGCCTTTCAGTAGCTCATTCCAAACAATATGTTTTTGAAATAGGAATGCCATTTGTCAGGCCCATGCTCCATTTTGGCAAAGGCATAAAAAAATAGAAACTAAACTTGAGGATAACATTTAAGCTTCTAACAGACCATATTCTGGAAGTCACACATTAAGTCTAATTGGGGGGAAACACGTGGCCCTATCTTCCAAATATCAATGCAAATCAGAAGTGGACCTTGAAGAGTGAACAAACTATGACCACAAGGCTGTGAATTTTCTCTAACTGGAGGCTGCGAAAGCAAGAGGAGATGTTTTCCCCGCAGGAACCAAGGTCTAGAACATACTCTCTTAAGGTAAGACTTGAGGAAGTGATCGAGATGACTAGAAATAGGAAAAATCCACCTTTTCAGACTCAAAATGTGAGTAGACATGAGTTGTAGAGACACATAGTTTTTCTCCCACATCATCTGATGGGTCAATATGCCCCAGGACGTAGATGGTGCAAGAACGTCTTGTAAGAGAAGAGTGTTTACAGTGGTATAGAAACAAGAACGCCTCACATGCAAGCAGAACGTGAAGGAGTTCAACTGGTATATGCTATTTCTACCCCAAGCCTCCCTCCTGTCTGGTGTTTCACAATTGGGTTGAAGGAAGTTAGCAGGTAGCCTGCTCACCATCACCGGCTTCTCTTCTGCACACTGGCAGACATCACCAGCTGATCACAGTGCCCCACTGGCCCAACCTGGCCCCAGCCCCATAATTCTCAACACATTTCACTAGCAATCAAGACTAGACCTGGACTCTCCAGACAACCTACATGCCAGTCCTGAGGGGAACTATCCTATCTGTGGAGATCTCTTGGTCCAGCATAAAAATTGTCAAGGAAAATATTTGCCCTCCAGGTCTTTCACACAGTGGTACTTCCAGTTCAGCACCATCAATCCGTAAAGAGGTTGCAAAGTAGCAGGGCAGAGACGGCTAAGGAGGCGTGGACAGGCTTGCTCCATGGGCTGTGTCCAGGTCCAGGTGCCAAGTGGGGATTCCTGAGCAGCGCAAGCAGGGCAGGATTTAGAAAGGAAAAGGAGGGAGAACAGAAGAGTAGCAGGAAGGCGTGGAAGACAAGCTTCCCAACCTCACGGTTTCGCCCAGTGCCGGCCTCCCTTCTAATGCAGAAAGTGCCAGGAGTCTCTCCTCCCCCTTCGCCACGTGAATCCTCCTCTTCCCCACATGAACCTCACATGACCCCTGGTCCCCAGGGCTTGCCATCACTTCTGTTGCTATGGAAACCTCTGGCCTCATCCAGCAGCAGCATCACGGTTTTAGTGAGTGAAACCGTGTAACGGCTGCCCATCGGTTACAAAGGCTCTACAGCAGCCCGGTGCTTACAGGCTCTGCTGAGGTCATGATTTTTCATTAAGGCTTGTTTGCTCCGTTACTAGGGAGAAATGGCATGCGGATCCCGGCTGAGGGGCACAGAGTTCATTTAATAGCACCTCATTTAGAGGAAAGCCCAATTGCTGAGCTTTGGAGTGTGAACAGCACAATACAGTCTGGTAGGCACCTCCCTCTGGCCCCACCTCCAGGTCCCAGACATCAACAGGCTGCCTGAGAACTGGCAGTTAGATCTGGAGATAGAGGAAAGGGTGCATAAAATGCGTTTCTAAGAAAGCTCGCTCTTCCTCACCACATGCATGCACATTCACACTAGACTGTCTTTTTTCCCTCCCTTCTCATCTGGATATTTGATGTCAAAGGTGAATTTGGGGGCTGGATCATTCTTTACATTGTTGTAATATTATCTCATTAATTTCTCACATTGGAAAACTAAATACGGTAAATAATAGCACACTAGGGAATGGATTAAAAATAATAATAAATGTCAAATGATTGCAGATATTGACAATGTGTAGAACAATATGCACATGAAAAGGTGAAAAAGCAGCTTATTTGTGTGTTGGTATATATATAAAATATATATATAAATATATATAAAAAGATATGTAAATATATGCAAAGTATATATAAATACATATAAAAAACTAGAAAATAAAGACAAATATATATAAATATATAAAACTAGAAAATAAAGACAAATATATATATAAAACTAGAAAATAAAGACAAAATAATCACACTCATTACCCTCCCTCATCCTTAGGCAATCTGGCATGTATAATTCTCAAAATTTATATATATGTATGTATATAAAATATACATATATTATATATGTATATATATACACATATATACATATATTTTATGTACATATATTTTATATATTTTATATGTATATATACACACATATATAATATACATATATATAAAATATAAGTAAGTATAGCAGTTAGCTGCTGCTTTGTAACAAATTACCCAAGGATGCAGTGGCTTAAAACAACATTCAGTTATTTAACTCATGATTAGGTGGGGCTGGGCTCATCTGATCTCTGCTGGGCTCACTTGTGCACCTGCATGTCAGCTTCTCGTTTGGTTGGGGACTGGCTCATATAAAATGGCCTCAGCAGGAATGAGTCACCTCTGCTCCACATGATCTCTCATCCTGTAGCAGGCTGGCCTGTAGCATGAAAGCTACAGGACTCCAGAACCACTGGAGATAAGCAAGTTCTCTTGAGGTTTATGCTTGGCTCTCAAGTACTATGATGGTCACAAGGCCCACACAGATTCAAGATATGGGGAAATAGACTCCACCTCTTAATGAGTGAAGCTACAAAGTCACACTGAAAAGTATGTGCATAACAGAGAGTGAAGGATTTGTTTTGCAAGTTACTCCAGAGAAAAAGTCAGAAAACCATTTTTGCTTTGAGTAATTCAGCTTAACTAGGAAAGTGGATTGAGTGATCACCACATGGGAACATGCTCAGCTCTCTGCCTCCCCTTGACTACAAGATGTAGCCACAGGTTTCCTCAATGCACTCAACTGGGATACCTTTCCAGAAATGTCTAAGAGGCTATGCATGCGCTTAAAAGTTTTTGAATTGAATCTTGCACAGAATTCTCTTAGATATAAAGTTCTAAACAGAAAAGTCTTATTCTAGGCTGCAAGCCTAGCTGTCCTTTGAGAGATGTTGTATTAGTCCATTCTCACACTGCTCTAAGGAGCTTCCCAAGGCTGGGTAATTTATAAAGGAAAGAGGTTTAATTGACTTACAATTTTGTATGAGTGGGGTGGCCTCAGGAAACTTACAATCGTGGCAGAAGTCAAAGGGCAGGAAGGTACCTTCTTCACAATGTGGCAGGAGAGATAAGTGCTTAGTGAAGAGGGAAGAGCCCCTTATAAAACCATCAGATCCCATGAGAACTCACTCATTATCATGAGAGCAGCATGGGAGAAACTGCCCCCATGATTCAATGACTTCCACCTGATCTCTCCTTTGACACGTGGGGATTATGGGGATTACAATTTGAGATGAGATTTGGGTGGCAACGCAAAGCCTAATTATATCAGATATGGTATTCACTCTTTTGGAAAAAATCAAAGGCTTTAACTTCTGCTAAAAGTTCCAAACTGAGAAGAGATGCACATAACTAAAAGCAAAGGAGAACCACTTTTGGTGAGAATTTAACTTTTTTTTCCCAGAGTAATAAATGTACATGGGTAAAATGTCAAATAGTATCAATATCAATAAGTCTATAGTAAAAAGCAAGAGTATCTACTCAACTCCTTCTTATCCCTAAACCTGCCTACAAAAAAAATTAACCTAACTTTTAAAAATCTGCCCATATTTAGTTCTTTACAGAGTTATTTCTAAATAACAACCTCAATTTTGTGTGTCTTTAATTATCAAATTTAGGCATTATTGCCTGCAACAAGAGATGAGGACTAAATTCACAAAAGCATTTTAAATTATTTTTCTTCTTTCCTCCCAATATAGTTATATCATGGATGCTTGTTCCTTTACTGTTTTTATAATTTATCTATTTGATCAACTATGGACAGTATCTCATGACTTTCTTCTTCTTAAAATGAGTATATGAATGCCCATCTCTTTCCTTCATGTCTCCTTTCATTTCCCTTCATACTTTTGTTTTTTTCATGGCCAAGGTTTGCAGTACATGCATTTTGTTCTGTAAACACAATTTTGCTTTGTCCTTAGGTTCAGATGGAAATAAATAACATAAAAAATGAAGTGATAATTAATTTCATTTTGCATACATTTTGTTTTTCTTGGAGTATTTAATTATCTATCTATCTGTCTATCTATATCTATCTTGTAATGTCTGCCTTTGTCATATCCTTACCACCATGTAATATTTAAGGACATTTTCAAATACATGAAATTGTTTTTCTTCCTTTTCCCATCTTTATGGAGTCCTTTTGCTCTAACCTAATCCCTCTCTAATTCTGTTTCAGAGCTATCCTCCTGGATACAATCTACTCTTGTTACAGGAAAGGGGTCCTGATCCAGACCCCCAGAGAGGGTTCTTGGATCTCGTGCAAGAAAGAATTCAGGGTGAGTCCCTAGAGTAAAGTGAAAGCAAGGTTATTAAGAAAGTAAAGGAATAAAGAATGGCTACTCCATAGAGCAGCCCCAAGGGCTGCCCATTTTTGTGGTTATTTCTTGGTTATGTGCTGAAAAAGAGGTAGATTATTCATGCCCCCTTTTTAGACCATATAAGGTAACTTTCTGACATTGCCATGGCATTTGTAAATTGTCATGGTGCTGGTGGGAGTGTAGCAGTGAGGACAACCAGAGGTCACTCTCGTGGCCATCTTGGTTTTGGTGGGTTTTAGCCAGCTTCTTTACTGCATCCTGTTTTATCAGCAAGATCTTTATGATCTGTATCTTGTGCCCACCTCTTGTCTCATCCTGTGACATAGAATGCCCTAACCATCTGGGAATGCAGCCCAATAGGTCTCAGCCTTATTTTACCCAGCCCTTACTCAAGATGGATTTGCTCTGGTTCAAAAGCCTCTGATACTCTTACTGGACTTTAAGTCCTCCTTTCTTGGTTCACTCCCTTGTTTTGCTGGAGCATGTCTTTAAATAGCTTTGTCACAAAGGTTGCCAAGGAAATAAAACCTCTGGGTTCTTGCATAATCTGTCTTCACAGCTAGTTGGTAATTTTGTTGCATATACAACTCCAAGCTGAAAATCATTTGCCTCAGAACTTGGAAGACATCCCTCTCAGTCTTGTAACATTAAGTATCGCTGGTTAGAATTTTTCAGCCAGCTTGACTCTTATCCTTTGTAAATGAACAGTTCTTACTCTACAGAGGCTTTCTGAATATTTTATTAATTGATGTATTCTGAACCTTTGTAACGATGTGTCTCAATGTGGTCTTTCTCATGCATGATGCCAGGATCAAAGGGCCATTTCAGTTCAAGGATATGTTCCTTCTTCAGCCGTAGAAAATAACCTTCTAATATTCCTTCAAAAACTGGTTCCCTTGTGTTTGCTTTGGTCTCACTTTCTGGAATTTCTGTTAACTGTATGTTGGCCTTGTAAATAGACTTTTATTATCTCTCAGTTTCTTGCATAAGTTTCTATTCCTTTTTGTTCAGTTTTGTTGTCCCACTTGATAAGAAATTCCCCCAACTTTCATTGTTAAACCTTCTGTTGAATTTTGTAGTTTGCATATCTTTTTTTTTCTTTCCAAGAGATCTTTCTTGTTCTCTGATAGTCTTTAACATCTTATTTATGTATTATCAATTTTATGTCTTCTCAAATCTCTCTGAGGACATCAATTAGGATTTTTTAAAGTACATTTTTATTCCCTGAATTATTTGCTTCCTCCTGGGTCATTTTCTTCTGCTTGTTTACCTTGGTCTTTTTTCTTTACATTGCAGACTCTCCTCAAATGCCTGTTACCCAATTGTCCATTTCTATTTTAAAATACAGCAATTGAAAGGCTGTGAGCTTTGTGTCTGTAAATGAGGCACTTTCTGGGAAGGTTTCACTCCAGCATGAACAGGATAGAAATCAGCTGAACCCCTAGGGCCCCAGAATTCAGAGCCTGGGGACACCAGTACTCATTAGCTATTCTGCCACTCCACAGACAACTTGATTTGTTTAGTGGAGAAACCTTTGCTTTTTTGCCTGAGGGTAAACATCTGCTTATTGGCTGTACTGTGCTCATAGGGTAGGAAAGATTTTGTCATGGCTCAACCCTTTTTTCTTTCTTTCCAACTTTTAGGTTCAAGGGGCACATGGCGCAGATTTGTTACATGGCTCAATTGCTTGTTGCAGGGATTTGGTGTAGAGATAAATTGTCACCCAAGTAATCAACATAGTACCCAACAGTTTTTCAATTCTTACTTTTCCTCACCCTCCACCCTCAAATAAGCGCCAGTGTCTATTGTTCCCTTCTTTGTGTCCATGTATATTCAATATTTAGCTCCCACTTATAAGTAAGAACATGCAGCATTTGGTTTACTGTTTCTGTGTTAATTCACTTAGGTTTATGCCTCCAGCTCCATTCATGTTGCAACAAAGGACATGATCTCATTTTTTTATAGCTGTGTAGTATTCAGTGGTATATAGATACCACATTTTCTTTATCCAGTCCACCATTGATGGGCATCTAGATTGATGTTATGCCTTTGCTCTTGTAAATAGTGCTTTTATAAACATATGCATTCATGTGTCTTTGTGGGAAAACAATTTATATTCGTTTGGGTATGTATCCAATAATAGAATTGCTGGGTTGAATAGTAGTTCTGTTTTAAGTTCTTTGAGAAATCTCCAGACAGCTTTCCACAGAGGCTGAACTAATTTACATTCCCACCAGCAATGTATAAGTCCCTTTACTCTGCAACCTTGCCAGCATCTGTTATTTTTTATTTTTTTAAATGAGAGCCATTCTGACTGGTGTGAGATGGTTCTCATTGTGGTTTTTATTTGCATCTCCCTAATGATTAGTGATACTGAGCATTTTTTCACATGATTCTTGCCCACGTTGTGTCTTCTTTTGAGAAGTGTCTGTTCATGTCCTTTGCCCATTCCAAAATGGGATTGTTTGTTTTCTGCTTGTTGACATGCTTGAGTTCCTTATAGATTCTGGATATTGGACTTTTGTTGGATGCATAGTTTGGAAATATTTTCTCCCATTTGATAGGTTGTCTGTTTATTCTTGGTTAATCCTCCTACATCACACGCCTACCTTCAAAAGTGTTCTGAATTCAGGGCCTCCATGGGATTCTACTGAGCACACAGGCAGCTGCAGAGTTGAGGGTCTTCCTTTCCATGATTCGTCATTCACCATCACTCTACACAGTTTTGTCTTTAGAAAATGCCTAGAAAGCTGTCATTCATTGGCAGGTCTCCTCCGATTCTCTTTCTGGTTGAAAGAGAATACATTTTTTATTCTTTTACTTTCCTTATAATAGCATCTTCAGAGGAAGAGATAAAAACACATACGTTCCACCTCTCATTCTAAACTGGAAGCCACTTTCTGAAGGAATCAACTGCCCAAAGAAGAATTTCATTTAGTTAATTATTCAAAAGATTCAACTAAAATAAGAAAATTCCATTCAATGACATTTTCTTGGGTATCACTTTGTTCAAAGTACAGTGCTTGACTAACTCAGGAATTTACAAGACAGTAGGATTTGGTTCTTGCCCCCAGATAATTTATGTTCTGATAGAAATAACAGACATTTATCAACATGTTGTAACTGTACATTTGACTGTATACTGATTTTAAGAAATGAGTAAATGTACCTGAATGCCCCCAAGTATGGCTTTTAGTGCAACATTCCAATTTGGCTACAAATATCACAACCACAACTACTGGTAGCCTTGGACCCAAGAGTATTGCGTTGTTACACAATACTGGATATTTTGCATTTCAAGAAAAACTCTCACAATCTCTCCATATGGAGCAGTCTTTTTCTTAATTTTCATATGTTTACAGAAATGAGAACTTTGGATATTGTGAAATAAATACTGGCTAATGCCAGAGCTTCCTGCATCTCTCTCAAGACCCAGCACGAGACAAACACCTCTGTCAGATTTCCTTTGACTAATTTAAAAGCTGTGAATTCATTCTGCTTGCCCACATTTTAAGGCTTCTATCCCTGGAATGTCACCTCCTCTTCTTTTCTGTCCTTGTGCCATTCTGTTTTTTTCAGCAACGCATACCCATTTTTCCAGACTCAGCTAAACCAGCATGTGTCCTGCTAATTTGTCACTTTTCTTACCTTCTTTATCTCCTCAAGCAGAGATGGGTAATTCCTCCTATGATGAGACATTTACCAGTCTCTGACTATTCACCTGCTCCTCCACACTTTCCAATCCCCTCCCTTTAAGTAGGGACATCTGGCTACTTCTGCCCATTCAGTTAGGAGCAGAAGTGGTGTGAGTAACTGCCAGGCCAACACAATTAACAGCTAGTACAAGACCTTCCAGCTGTTTCTTCCCTGGACCTACTGACTTGGAAGCCATGTGATTTCATTAGAGTAACCATAAGATGCAGGTAACTTAGATCCCTGAGTCTCCATGTGCAAGGGAGCTACCCTGGAGAGCTATTGGGCCTGCAGTAGAACTTATAAGCAAGAAAATACATTTGCCAATTAATAAGAAAAAAGACCAACAAGTTAATAGAAAAACAGGCAGGAGAGGTCACTCACAATCACGGGTACAAGTGGTCAATAAGAAAATGAGATCATCAACTTTATTATCCATCAGAGAAATGCAAGCAAAAACCACAATGAGATACCTACATGAATAACTAAAATAAAAAAAACGACATTCCTAAATGTTGAGAAGGCCATGGAACAACTGGAACTCTGACAACCTCCTGGATAGAATTTGAACTGGTAAAACTCCCTTGTGTAACTGGCAATTTCTAATAAAGCTAAACATATGCTTATCCCTAATCTAGAAATTTCACATCTAAGATCTTTATACCAGAACTGTGTCTAATAGTCAAAATAAGAAACAACTCAATTGTCCATCAACAGTAGACTGTAAGTATCTTGGGGTGTATCTATGCAATGAAATATTACACAGCAATAAAAAGAAACTACTTCTATCACAACACAGATGAATCTCACAAACAAGGTTGGGCAGAAGAAGCCATTTTTATGGGTATTTCATTGTAATCCTCTTTCGTAAAAGGTATGCTTTTTTTATAAAGGTAAAACACTTTTTAAAAATAGTGTATAGTACTGCTTTGGGGATTAATGATTGGGAGAGGGCACAAATTGGGGTTTTGGGAGTGTGAAATATTTTATTTACATCTTGGTGCTGTTCACAGAAGTGTGTTTAGTTTAGGATTTGTAGGGTTAGTGATGTACATTTCAATAACACATGTATTTAAAAAAATAAAAAAGGAAGAAAAGATAGTTCAAATATTCTTCCCTTGAGGATGTATTCAAAAGGGAAGATCTAGAGTACAGATCATTAATTCCTTGGAAACAGGGGCTGTTACCTGTTGTATTTCCAGCACCCAGTACAATGTCTGGCTCATAGTAGGTGCTCAATAAATGTTTGCGGGGGAAGAGAGAAAAAGAGAAGGAATAAAAGAAGGAAGGAAGGAAGGAAGGAAGGAAGGAAAGGAGGGAGGGAGGGAAGAAGGGAGGGAGGAAGGAATGTAGGTTTATGTTCAAAGCCACTGAGGACTGGGGTTTTTCTTGTTACCACAGAGTAGCCTAATAAGCTAACTAATAAAACTCCTCTGTGCTTCCGCAGTACCATGCAAACACATCCATTATAGCATCTATCACTACAGGAATACCTTGGACACATTTGGGGTTTCATTTCAGACCACCACAATAAAGTGAACACCTTAATAAAGGGAGGCACACAATTTTTTTTGCTTCCCAGTGCATATAAAAGTTATGTTCACACTATACTGTAGTCTCTTAAGTGTGCAATAGCCTTGTGGTGAAAAGAATGATGTGCATACCTTAATTTTAAAATGTTTTATTAAAATGCTAAAAAATGCAAACAATCATCTGACCCTTCTGTGAGTCCTAATATTTTTCCTGGGGGAGGGTCCTGTCTCGACGTGGATGGCTGCTGACTGATCAGGTTGGTGGTCACTGAAGGTTGGACTAGAGGTGACAATTTCTTAAAGTAAGAAAACAATGAAGTTTGCTTCAACGATTGACTCTTCCTTCCACAAAAGATTTCTCTGATCCATGCGATGCTGTCTGATAACATTTGACCCACAATAGAACTTTCAAATTTGGAGTCCATTCTCTCATACCCTGCCACTGCTTTGTCAACTAAGCTTATGTCATATTAGAAATCTTTTGTTGTCATTTCAAAAATAGTCACAGCATCTTCACCAGGTGTAGATTCCATTTCAAGAAACCACTTTGTTTGCTCATTCATAAAAAGCAACTGGTTCAAGTTTTATCATCATGGTGCAGCAATTCAGTCTCATCTTTAGGCTTCACTTCTAATTCTAATTTTCTTACTATTTCTACTATGACTTTAGTTATCTCCTGCACTCAAGTCTAGAACCCCTCAAAGTCATCTATAAGGGTTGGAATCAACTTCTTCCAAACTCCTGTTAATGTTGATATTTTGATTTCCTCCCATGAATCACAGGTGTTCTTAATGGCACCTAGAAAGTTGAATAATTTCCAGAAGGTTTTCAACTGACTTTGCCCAGATTCATCAGATAAATAACTTTTACAACTATTGCCTTATAAGATATATTTGTTAAATAATAAGACTTGAAAGTCAAAATTACTCCTTGATCCATGGGCTCCAGAAACGATGTTGTCTTAGCAGACATGAAAACAACATTTATAGGCCAGGTGCGGTGGCTCACACCTGTAATCCCAGCACTTTGGGAGGCCAAGGTGGGTGGATCATGAGTTCAGGAGATCGAGACTATCCTGGCCAACATGATAAAACCCCGTCTCTAGTAAAAATACAAAAATTAGCTGGGCGTCATGGCACACACCTGTAGTCCCAGCTATTTGGAAGGCTGAGGCAGGAGAATTGCTTGAACTCAGGAGGTGGAGCTTGCAGTGAACCGAGATTGCACCACTGCACTCCAGCCTGGGTAACAGAGTGAGACTCTGTCTAAAAAAAAAAAAAGAAAGAAAAAAGAAAACAACATTTATCTTCTTGTGCATCTCCATCTGAGATTTTGGATGACCAGATGCATTGTCAGTGAACAGTAATATTTTGAAAGGAATATATTATTCTAAGCAGTAGGTCTTGACAGTGGGCATAAAATATTCAGTAAATCATGCTATAAACACTTGTGCTATAATCCAGGCTTTGCAGTTCCATTTTTTAGAGGATAGGCAGTCCATTTCATATAATTCTTAAGGGCCCTAGGATTTTCAGAATGGTCAATGAGCATTGACGTCCACTAAAAGTCACCAGCTGCCTTTCTTGCTAGCCTATAACAGAAGAATCAGCCTGTCTTTTGAAGATTCAAAACCAGCCACAGACTTTTCCTCTCTAGCTGTGAAAATCCTAGACAGCCTCTTCTTCCAATAAAAGTCCATTTCATCTACATTGAAAAATCTGTTGTTTGGTGTAGCCACCTTCATCAATGATCTTAGTTAAATCTTCTGTATAACTTGCTGCAGTTTGTCCATCGGTACTTGCTGCTTCACTTTGCACTTTTATGTTATACACGTAGCTTCTTTCCTTAAACCTCATGAACTGACTCCTGCTAGCTTCTAGCTTTTCTTCTGCAGCTTCCTTACCTCTCTCAGCCTTCATAAAACTGAAGAAGTTAGGGCCTTGCCCTGGATTAGGCTTTGACTTAAGGGAATCTTGTGGCTGGTTTGATCTTCTATCTAAACCACTAACAATTTCCCCATATCATCAATGATGCTCTTTTGCTTTCTTATCACTTTATGTTCACTGGAGTAGCACTTTTAATTTCCTTTAAGAACGTTTCCTTTACATTCACCATTTAGCTATTTGGTGCAAGAGACCTAGCTTTCAGCCTGTCTTGGCTTTTAACATGCCTTCCTCTCTAACCTTAAACATGTCTAGCTTTTTATTTAAAATGAGAGACCTGGCCAGGCATGGTGGCTCACACCTATAATCCCAGCACTTTGGGAGGCCGAGGCAGGTGGATCACGAGGTCAGGAGATCGAGACCACCCTGGCTAACATGGTGAAACCTCCTCTCTACTAAAAACACGCAGGCACAAAAAAATTAGCCAGGCATGGTGGTGGGCACCTGTAGTCCCAGCTATTCGGTAGGCTGAGGCAGGAGAATGGCGTGAACCCAGGAGGTGGAGCTCGCAGTGAACCGAGATTGCCCCACTGCACTCCAGCCAGGGCGATAGAGCGAGACTCTGTCTCAAAAAAATAAATAAAATAAAATAAATAAAATGAGAGACCTGAGATGCTTTCACTTGAACACTTAGAGGCAATTGTAGGGTTATTAATTGGCTTAATTTCAATATCACTGTGTTGCAAGGAATAGGGAAGCCCAAGGGGAAGGAGACAGGGGAATGGCTGGTAGGTGGAGCAGTCGGAACACACATCACATGTATAGATTAAGTTTGCCATCTTCTGTGGGTGCAGTAGGTGGTGCCCCAAAACAATGACAACAATAACATTAAAGATCACTGATCACAGATCACCATAACATATATTATAATAATAACGTTTGATATATTACCAAAAAATACCAAGATATGATGCAGAGACAAAAAGTGAGCACATGCTGTTGGAAGCATGGTACCTATAGACTTGCTGTATGCCAGGTTGCCACAAACCTTCAATTTATAAAAAGCATAATTGCAAAGTGCAATAAAGTGAAGCACAGTTAAATGAGGTGTGCCTGTATTCTCTCTCCCTCTCTCTCTCATAATGTGAACTCCTTTCTGGTAGGAGCTAGTTCTTCACAACTAAAGCTGGCTCATAATAAGTGCTCATTACATGTTAAGTTAAATGAAGTAATTTCTCACCTTGATGTTCCAGTCACAGTGATTGATTGATTATTGCAGGAAGTGACTTCCAAGAGATCATAAATGGGAGAGGTAAACACCAGTGGATTTCCTTGGAAATATGCTGAAATCCCACTAAAGACGTCAGCTAACCTGCTATGCTTGCAACTTGCATATGATGAAAATCTCCTTCCAGAAACACCCCAATAGCTTGTCTCCATTTCTCACCTTCCAGCCCACCCTTGTAGCAAATGCTACCTTGCAAAAATGCAGCCTCTGAGGTAAGAACATTGAGCTGGGTAAGATTCCGTCAGTTCAAGATGATGAGCTTTCCTTAATGCATCCCAAAAGAAATATGAATTCCACTCCTCCTGGGCTTGCTGAACCATAGCAACCTGTCTGGGCTGCCACACGCTCTGCTCAGAAAGGCTGGAGTGCCAGGTTGGCCGCCTTTCTGCCCGTTCACAGGGAAACGAAGAAGGTTACTCAGAGAATGAGCAGCTGTAAGGTCTCCCTGAGGGGGTAGCATCCTTGGGCCTACAGAGAATTTTGCAGCTTTTCCTTATGCATTTTTAATCAATTCTAAGCTACTTACAAATATGTGCAATTACTTTCTGCACTTCGCTTTGTAATAAGATTTAATGACTCTGCTACAATCCTCTGAGTGAACATTGATGATCTAACTCTGATTTAAAATTTAGCTTTACCAAGGAGGAGGATATAAACTGAGAGAAAGGTTTTTTGAGTTTTTTTCTTCCTTTTCTTTTTCTTTCTTTCTTTTTTTTTTTTTTTTAGAAAATCAGAAGTTGGAAATATTTTAGCCTGCAAAATATCTCTAACACTAGAGAACAGACCATCTCATTTATTTGCCACTGCAACTGATTAAAATATAGGGGAAAAAAAAGCCCTGGGCAACATAAGCTCTCTTTTTCTTTAAAACATTTTACTGATTGTAATAAACAGAGAGGCCTAGAGGCACCGAGAGAGATCGTCTAGTCTATTTGCAAGCGGTTAAATATGGAACATCCTCCAAGTGCCCTTCACAAAGAGAATTTCTCCCAACTCAATCCTTTGGAGGACTGCCTGTTTCCACCATCCTGGTATATGCTGACCGAGTTGTTCCATTACAAATCATCAGATACACAGCTAATATTTACCAAATGCTTGCTCTGTGCCAGCCACTAATCACAGTGCCATACATCCATAAGAGCCCCCATGAATGACAGACATTGTCCTCTCCATCACAGATGAAGAAATGGAGGCCCAAGTAAGACTGCATGTTCTCTTTGGGAGCATCAGAGAGCTACAATGCCCTCATTTGTTGAGAAATGGCCCGTGGACACACAGGATACTGTGAATGTTGCTGCAAACCCTACAGCTTAACTTTCTACAGACACCTGCTTCCCTGCTACCAACTACCACAGTATAGAGTCTGGCTCAACTCTCTTCCTGCTTTTCCATGCAAGGACTGGGCCACCAAAGGCACTCAGGAGACTTGGCCATCCTGACCCATCCTCTGGAGTGACTTTCCTCTATCCAGGACTCTAGGAGGTCCTATAGTCTACCTGGGAAAGGGGGAAAAGGAAAGAAAGTCCCAAGGCCCAGTTGTCATCATCAAGTTGCTCTGCAGTCAGGTAACCAATTTAGGGGCTTGTGTTCTTTATCTAGAAGCTAAGGGGATAAGATAGAGTTCCTTAAAGATCCTCTTTCAGCTCTACCATATGTGCATTTATTTCACATTTACTGAGCGTCAACAGTGTATTGGGAATTAAAGATAGCTAAGGCCTTTTCCAGGCACAAAGAAATACAAAAGTTTCTGAGTGCAATGGTAACCCTGCGACAAAAGGTTCAGGCTCAGAGCTCTTTCTCAGAGGCGTACTGGAATAAAGCAGTTTCTTGCTTCTCTGTTATACAGTAAAACTTTCTACTGCCAGAGGCTCCTTCCTCCCCTTCCCACAAGTATTCCTGCTCTAGGACGAAAACTTGGAACTATTTCTCAATGAAGGACCAGATTAATTATGGGATCCAAAGTAACTGAAACAAGTAAAATCTGATTGGGTTTATGAGCTGCTGGGCACATAAAATATTTGCTCTTGCTCTATGGTGCTGTGTGTTGTTCAGCCATTGCATGTGATTTACAGCCCATCGGTAGCTATTTCAATGATCAGGAATGACTCATAAAGCATGGTGAGAACTACCTATAGTTTCCCAAATGGAAATGCCAGGGAAATCCCCCTTTCACCCAAGCAGCCAGCATCACAAGGAATCCTGCCTGTTAGAACAGAAAAGGAAATGGGACCAAACTCAGCTGATACCTGCCCACGGAGGGAGCATTTAAACCAGCCCTAGCCAGAGGGAAACCGCCAATCTTAGCAGCCCCAGACTGACTTCCTGCAGACCTCACCACCGACAGCTGAAGTGCCCTGTGTCTCCAAGTAAACTTGAACGGCAATCTAGGCCATAAGGACTGCAACTCTTAGGTGAGTCCCAGTGCTGAACTAGGACCAGAGACAGTGGACTGGGGCAGGGGCACATGACCTCCTGAGATTCCAGCTGGGGCATCCAAGGGAGGGCTGGCATCACCACTCCCCTAACCCCAGGCTATATGGCTCACGGCTCCAAAAGAAACCCCTTCCTTCCACTTGAGAAGAGGAGAGGGAAGTGTGGGCAGGACTTTGTCTTGCATCTTGGATACCAGCTCAATCACAGCAGGATAGGTTGTGGGTCAGAGCCATGAGGCCCTTGTTCCAGGCCCTAGCCCCTAGATGACATTTCTAGACACACCTTGGGCCAGAAGGGAAACTGCTGCCTTGAAGGAAAGGATCCGGTCCTGGCAGCATTTATCACCTGTAACTGAAAAGCCCTCGGGCCCTGAATAACCAACAGTGGTACCCAGGAATCACATCCAGGTTCTTGGGTGAGCCTCTGAGATTTGCTGGCTTCAGGTAAGCCTCAGCACATTACCAGCTGTGGTGGCAATGGGGCAAAACTCCTTCTTCTTGAGAAAAGCAGAAGGAAAAGTAAAGAGGACTTTGTCTAGCACATTCAGTACCAGCAAGGCCACAGTTGGGTAGAACACCAGGTGGGTTCTTGGGGTCCCTGATTCCAGGAACTGACTCTTGGACAGCATTTCTAGACCCTCCCTGGGCTAGAGGGGAGCCCATTGCTCTGAAAGGTGAGTTCTAGGCCAGGCAGAATTCACCACAAGATGACTTAAGAGCCCTTGGGTCTTAAGGGAACATTGGCAACAGCCTGGCAGTACTCCTTGTGGCCTAGAATTGGCAGTGGCTATGGGCTGAAGCTCCTCTGCCTTTAGAAAAAGGAAAGAAGAGTGGGAAGGACTGTGTCTTGTCATTTGAATGCCAGCTCAGCCACAGTACAGTAGAACAATCAGTAGACTTCTGAAGTTTTTGGTTCTAGTCCCTGACTGCTGGATGTCACTTCTGGACCCACCTGGGACCTGGGGGAATCTCACTGCCCTGAAAAGAAGGCCAGAGGCCTGGCTGGCTTTGCCACCAAATCTAAGTGTTATTGGCCTTAAAGAGGAGTTAGAGAAAGAGATAGGGGTAGAAAGTTTATTCAAAGGAATAATGACAAGAACTTCCCAAACCTAGAAAAAGATATCTACGTTCAAGTACAAGAAGGTTATAGAACACCAAGAAGATTTAACCCAAAGAAGGCTACCTCAAGATAATTAATCAGGCTGGGCGCGGTGGCTCACGCCTGTAATCCCAGCACTTTGGGAGGCCAAGACGGGTGGATCACAAGGTCAGGAGATCAAGACCATCCTGGTTAACACCGTGAAACCCCATCTCTACTAAAAATACAAAAAATTAGCTGGGTGTGGGGGCAGGCGCCTGTAGTCCCAGCTACTCGGGATGCTGAGGCAGGAGAATGGCATGAACCCAGGAGGCAGAGCTTGCAGTGAGCCAAAATCGTGCCACTGCGCTCCAGCCTGGGCAACAGAGCGAGACTCCGTCTCAAAAAAAAAAAAAAAAGAAAGACAATTAATCAAATTCCCAAATGTCAAAGATAAAGAAAGGATCCTAAAAGTAGAAAGAGAAAAGAAACAAACAGCATACAATGGAGCTCCAATACGTCTGGCATCTTGACTCTTCAGTGGAAACCAGGAGAGGGTGGCATGACACATTTAAAGTACTGAAGGGAAAAAGAAAACTTTTACCCTAGAATGGTGTATTCAGTGAAAATATACTTCAAACATGAAGGAGAAATAAAGACTTTCCCAGACAAACAAAAGCTGAAAGATTTCATCAACACCAGACCTGTCCCACAAGAAATGCCAAAGGGAACACTTCAATCAGAAGGAAAAGGACATTCATGAGCAATAAATAATCACATGAAGGTACAAAACCCACTGGGAATAGTAAATACACAGAAAAACACAGAGTATTATAACACTGTGACTGTGTTGTATAAACTGCTCTTATCCTTAGTAGAAAAACTAAACAGTGAACCAATTCAAAATTATAACTCCAACAACTTTTCAAGAGATAGTATATATGGCCAGGCATGGTGGCTCATGCCTGTAATCCCAGCACTTTGGGAGGCCAAGGTGGTGGATCACGAGGTCAGGAGATCAAGACCATCCTGGCTAACACAGTGAAACCCCATCTCTCCCAATGAAGAAAAGCCCAGGAGGTGGCTTCACTGCTGAATCTACCAAACATTTAAGAAGAACTAATACCAAACCTGCTCAAACTATTCTGAAAAATAGAGAAGGAGGGAATACTTTCAAACTTATTCTATAAGGTCAGTATTACCATTACCAAAACCAGAAAATGACACATAAAGAAAGAAAGAAAGAAAGAGAGAAAGAAAGAGAAAGAAAGAAAGAAAGAAAAAAGAAAGAAAGAAAGAAAGAGAGAAAGAAAGAGAAAGAAAGAAAGAGAGAGAGAGACAGAAAGAAAGAAAAAAGGAAGAAAGAAAGAAGGAAAGAAAGAAACAAAGAAAGAAAGAAAGAAAGAAAGAAAGAAAGAAAGAAAGAAAGAAAGAGAAAGAAAGAGAGAGAGAGACAGAAAGAAAGAAAAAAGAAAGAAAGAAAGAAGGAAAGAAAGAAAGAGAAGAAAAAGAAAACTACAGGCCAATATCTCTGATGAATA
Organism: Pan troglodytes; assembly: GCF_028858775.2. NCBI lineage: Eukaryota > Metazoa > Chordata > Mammalia > Primates > Hominidae > Pan > Pan troglodytes. The sequence continues at coordinate 41,718,721 of NC_072420.2, forward strand.
TTGATGCAAAAATCCTCAACAAAATACCAGCAAACTGAATTCACCATTACATTAGAAAGATCATTCATCATGACCAAGTGGGATTTATCCCTGGGATTCAAGGATGGTTCAACATATGCAAATCAATCAATGTGATACATCACATCACAGAATAGAAGATAAAAATCATATGATCATTTCAACTGATGCTGAAAAAGCATTTGATAAAATTAAACGTCTTTTCATGATAAAAACCCTTAAAAAACTGGGAGTAGAAGGAACATACCTCAACACAAAAAAGCTATATATGACAGACCCATAGCTAGTATTATATTGAATAGGGGAAAACTGCAATTCTTTTCTCTAAGATCTGTAGCATTACAAGGATGCCTACTGTCACCACTGCTATTCAACATAGTACTGGAAGTCCTAGCTAGAGCAGTCAGACAAGAGGAAGACATAATAGGCATCCAAATTGGAAAGAAATAAGCCAAATTATCTTTGTTTACAGATAATATGACCTTATATTTGGAAAAACCTAAAGATTCCACAAGAAAACTATTAAAACTGAGAAATAAATTCAATAAAATTTCAGGATACAAAATCAACATACAAAAATCAGTAGCATGTTTATATGCCAACAATGAACAATCTGAAAAAGAAATTTTTTCAGCTGAGGTGGGAGGATTGCTAGAGCCTAGGAGGTCAAGGCTGCAGTAAGCCATGATCACACCACTGCACTCTACCCTGGCATTGATGTAGTGAAACCCTGGGTGACAGTGAGACCGTGTCTCAAAAAATAAAAGTACATCACATTGCTTCTTTCTCCTCCTCCTTCTCTCCCTCTCTCTCCTTCTTCATCTCTTTCTTTTCTCCTCAGTCTTCCTTCTTATTTTTCTTCTTCATTTCCTTCTTCTCCACCAGCAGCAGCACCAGCATATCTAACATATAATGAGCCTTTCCTATATGCCAGGCACTGTGTCCAAAGCTTTACACATATTAACTCATTTAATCTTCATAACCACCCATTTAATGAGTGGGAAGACTGAAGCATATGACAGAACTGTCCTGCAAACTATACTGGCCATTGCACTGTGTTTGTGTATTTACTAATTGATTGGCACTTAAGGCTGTATCAATAGCTATATCAATGTCAGGGGAGGGGGAATTATAACTGGGCAAACAGACCCCTAGTTTGCAGACAGCTTCCTGATATGGGATAGACATGGAAGAGCCATTCAAACAGGCCATGCTCCTGGTCCCAAGTGCACAACCAGGGGTCAGGATGTACACTTTAGGCCTAAAAGGGAAAGCTATATGCTGATCATTGCTGTTTCCTGTGAACCCATTTTGATTATGGGAAGTACAGTATATTAGTCCATTATTGCACTGTTATAAAGACCTGAGGTTGGGTAATTTATAAAGAGAAGAAATTTAATTGGCTCATGGTTCTGCAGGCTGTACAGGAAGCATAGAAGCTTCTGGGGAGGCCTCAGGAAACTTGAAATCATGGTGGAAGGTGAAGGGAAGCAGGCACATCTTACATGGCTGGAGCAGAAGGAAGGTGGTGGGGGAGGCGTCATACACTTTTAAACAATCTGATGTCAAGAACTCACTCACTATACAGTACCAAAGGGAGATGGTGCTAAACCATTCATGACACCTTCACCCCATGATCCAATCACCTCTCCCTGGACCTGACCTCTACCACTGGGGATTACAATTCGACTTGAGATTTGGGTGGGGACACAGACCCAAACCATAGCATATAGACAAGGTGTACAAAGCAGCAAGTCATGCAAATTGCAGCTGGAATAGACATCCTCCTGTTTGCTTCATCCAGGCAGTACCCTGGGGCCCCAGGCCTGTCCTTTCTCTTGGTGGATCAGCATATTTCTCCATGCATACCCCCCTTACCAGTTCAGCACTAACATCCTTGAGGGGATAGGCCATAGTACCCATGGCCCCTGATACAATGATGATCACACGGGACCCTGTGGAAAGAGAAACGACGAGAATACAAGCAGCAGAGCCTGGATGCTGATGGGCACCAAAGAGGGCGACACCCTCAGGCAGCTCTGCTGAGCCCGCCCCACCCAGTGCAAAAGAGGTGACTGGTCTGCACTCCTTGATTTATAAGGTACTTTCATGCTCTGCAAGCTGGGGTCCTTGTTCATTACTTGTAAGTATCTACATCTATTTTCTTTGGGCCACTTTCTTTTCTGTCATGTATCTGTGAAAGTTTCCGTTCTCTCTCTCTCGCTTCATGTAGAATCATTCCGCCTGTCTTCTGTGAAACTTCTGTGGTGCACGTAGCTCACTGACCCAAGGAGATGCATCTTCTCAGAGAGGGAGGCATGAATATTTCTAATAGATAAACGTCCTGATAGAGAAAGTTGGCCATTACATCTGCCCTATAGGGGTAGAAAAAAAGCTTCATGCAGGTGGTGATTTTTGCTATGAACCTTAAAGTAGGAAATAGGAAAATAGCTGGAGTATGGAGAAATACTTGGACAGTAAAAAGAGAAAAGGAAGCTAAACAGAACACAAGGGGATAGGTCTGAGTGAAGACAAATACAGCATGTGGAACTTCACAATCAGGTGTGTGAGGCCCAGGAAATCAAATGGAGAAGGTACAAGACAAACTACCCGACTCCAAACATCTCTACTCCATTTGTAAGGGCAGCAGATGAGAATATAGACAGAAATTTTCCATCCGTGTGTTTCCAAAAATTACGTGTGGTGGAAGCAGTAAATAATCATATCCACAAAATATGTGGGTTTGTGACCGACTGAAAAGTTGTTCACATCTCACCAGTCCTCTATTTAGTAGAGTCAAAAATCCTTTAAATCTCTACCATGAGACTCTACAGAAAGGAAAACGGTGGTGAAGTTGAACTTCACACAAAATTAAAAAAAAAAAAATTCTGCCCCTATAGTGAGGCCCTTGAACAATTCTAATTGTGCAAGCTTTAGCTCCAGGTTTGCTTTCAAAGATGTGGGGAGAGGGAGGAGCAGCTGGAAGGAGCCAGAGGGGGAGGGAGGAAGGAAAAATCAGGTCTCAGTGTGAGCATGGGAACGCAATGCACCTCTCAGAAATAATTCCTAAATCATCTCATGCTCCTAGAAAGGAACAAACAACTACTTTTAATCACATGTTTCTAAAAGAGAAATACCAGCATTTACACAATTCAAAAAACTCTGAGGATGCAAAACTGTGGCCAATTATGCCGCAGCACGGAGTGAGTGACAATGACCAGCCACCTTGAAAAGGGATGTTATAATTGAGCCACTGACAGAGCCCTAACTGGGGCAGCGCCGCTGGGTGCCTCTAGAACACGGTGCATTTTAATTGCCGATGCTGGCATTTATTTGATGTCTTTGGCTGGTTCAGAGTCCTTTTATAACAATCCTATTTGACCACAAATCAGGTACAAATAAAAAAGTCAGCCACAATGTCCTCACTCCTAAAGGCAGCTGTATTATTTTACAGGTATTCAATATTTAAATGTTAATGAAGGTGGGACTAGGATGGAATACGAACAGAAGAGAAGTGAGAAGAATTGAACTTGTTTTGAAATAAGCAGGTGGACTGGAAGGAGGGGAGGCTCAGGGAGACGGGAAGAGGACAGGGGAGACCTGCATGTGGATGAATGGACGCTTCTCTGTTAGCCTTGGCTGTGGGCCAGCAGGCAGAGGGACAAAATGGCTTCAGGTGTACAGCAAGCAGGGTGCCAGCCTGGGTGCCGAGTTCCTGCCTGAAATCACCACGCTGTGCTTACCGACTGCAATCTCTTACTGCATCCTAAAGCAGCCTGTTCAGCTCTCCGTGGAGGCCCCGTGCTTTGCTACATGATGTATGTCATTCTCCGTGGCAGATGTGGGGAGAGAGCCACACTTCTCTCCCACCTGCTGGCGGTTTCCCGAAATGCAGGGCACACCCGGCCATTCAGAGGGCTTTGCTGATCCCCCAAATTCCATTTTCCCACCTCTCATTTGGAAATCAAAGCGTGGTTCAGGAACAACTCCAAGTTTAGGTAATCAGTTCCTATCAGTCACTTCTTCGTTAAACTGTATCTATATGTATCTCTACTTGTAGTTCTAGGGTGTACATAAGAACAGAGTGTGCTGGAGTGGATGGATGGTAAATATTTGCTGATGTCGACTCTGCAGGGATTTTGAATAAGATCTTTCACCAACTCCAGAAATAACTACGCTTTCTCGTGAAACACAACCGAATGAGGCCAACTACTCTTTGGACAGGGGAAGTGTTTTGGTGTGTGTACAAAAATCTCATTGTTTTCAAACACTGAGCGTGTTCTTTTCACTTGAGGGACGTCAGGCAAAGACCACAACACTGACCTTTCAGGTTAGCAGCTGTGCCTTCTAGAATACTCATGAGATAGGAGGGCTGGGAGGATGTGGAAAGGAGACAAGAACGGGCCACCTGTACCTTCTCAGACTGACCACTGGACTGCAGACCAGACAAATTAGGCTCTGAGTCCTACCTGATCAAACTATTAACTTCACCAATCTTGTTTCCTGTACCTTGAGTAATACGTAGAGGGAATTAACTCTTCTAAGGGGAATGAATGCCTCTGAGGTGCCAGACAGGGGCGACAGGAGAGGGTTGACTGGCTTGGATCCATCAGCCAACAACGCCTTCAATATAGAGTACTTAAAGAGGCAAATAAAATTGACAGAATAGGAAATTATAAGACAATAACCACCATCATCATGATACTGTAACATAAGAGAAAAATAAATTGTCTACAGAGATCCAGGAGAGGAAAGGTTGGGTAAGAAACAAGCATCCTCAATAAATGCAAAGGCCCTTTGTAAATCAGCAGCTGTCAGCCCTCATCAGAGGCAGTAAAATGTTGGTGTCCTAAGGAAGTAGTAGCATTCAAGATGCAGGATGTCAAACATTCCCCTCTGTGGAAAACCCTGAGACCCACAGTGGCCTGGGGTGCAGTGTCCACGGTGGTTCTCAAAGTGTAGCTGCTGGACCAGCAGCAGTGACCTCACCTGGGAATTTGTTTAAAAAGTAGATTCTCAGGCATGCACAGCCCCCCTGAATGAGAAGCTCTGGGGCAGGGCAGCCACCTGTGCCATAGCAAGACCCGCAGGTGATCCGTATGCACACGTGAGTCCGGGTATAAACCTCTGCTCCTAGCTGCCAGGTTAACCAGCCTGTCCTGGACAAAGGCTTGGGGCTCACAAGACAAAAAACAGACTTTTGCAGTCTGTTTTTTCTGAGGGGTGTCTGCATTGCACAGAGGGCGAGGTTCTTGTGTGCACACCCAGGCTGGTGGGGCTGGAACCCCTGGACCACACCTTTGCCACCGGGTACAAGTCATCAGTACTAACCCCATGGAATGTGTGTGCCCCAGCCACTTCCATATGCTCCACATGCCGTCACTCATTTTATTCTTGCCACAGCCCAGTGAAGGAGGCTGTTACTGTTACCTCCATTTTATCAATGAGAAAACTGACATGCCATTGTCACACAGCTACTTATCCCTGGGAGAAGGAATCCAATCAGGGCACAGCACTGCCCAGCCTCCCAAGATGAGTCTGTTGTTGGCTCACGTGTGCCCACCTAAGGGCAAGAACTGTTTCTTCCCTGTCTGTTTTTTTTTGTTGCTGTTGTTTGTTTGTTTTGTTTTGCTTTGCTTTGTTTTGTTTCATGCCCAGAACATCACTGGCAGCCAGCAAAAGGTTAATGAATAAATGAGTGAAAACTTACGTATCATGAGTTTATTGTTTTTCAACCTATGGGCAGATGAAACCCTATTGTGAATAGTCTTGGGTCCATATTGTTGCATAAGCTAAAAAAGAATTCTTCATGTGTTTATACGATTTTTGAAAGATATATACGAATCATTGTGATGAGTTTTAAGAGGTTGCTGAGTTCACCATTATTTTCTGTGTCATTTCTATGTTTACCACCTCAGATCCTGAAAGAACAAAAACTATCAGGTGAGGCACCATGACATTTTGTCACATTAAAAAAGATTCGTAATGTTGGATCATGAATCAGAGAAGGAAAAGAAGAGAGAAAAAGCTGGAGAGGCAGAAGGGATTTGAGAAAGAGGGTGCAGAGAACCAACCTTTGAAGCAAAAGCCATAATGAGAACTTTGCTCCTGCCCCTAACATGACATCTCACTTCCTATGTTTCACCCCAGCAGGGCTCACATAAGAGAATTTTAATTTGATTCATTTAAGGACCACTATCCTGATTGGTCAAAGCAGAATTTGAACTTGAATTGTACTAGAATTGTTTGAGAATCACATTCCTTGTTTAAAATGATCAGACTTTACTCAAGACTTTTTTGGACGTAATTAATGAATCAGCAAGAATGGAAGCCAGCATAAGCTACCACAGAGAAACCAGGCAGAAGCAGGAATGCAATTTGCTTCCTGCATTACCAGCAATAAACAATCCTTTATATCATAATGTAAGATCTAAAAATAGCTCACTTTAAATTTTGAGCCCTTGTACATAATGAAAGGAGGCTGTGCATAAAAGCCAGTTATTCATTTATTCTGTACATTAGAGGCTTCAACAGTAAGAGCCCAATTAACAAAAAAGACCAGTGGGAAATTATGCATAATACTTTTTGTTTATTACAGAGAGACTTTATTTTCATATCTCACTGCAAGGAAATTATGTGTGCGACTTGCATAACTCACACATGGCAGTATTCCCTCTGAATTTAGAGTTTTCAAAAATGACCATGCAGAAAGAATTGAGGTGGGAAAATGGTGATTTTAGAAAGACAGTACCACTGTGTCATCAGCAGTGTGAACAGCATTTCCCATGGCTGTGGCCACTGGTAAGGCCCATAGGCTTGGACAGAGGGACTATTGTCATAGCTGTGCCTTCAAAGAAGCTCCAGCATCAGGACTCAGGAATTCTTAGTGTAAATCCTGCTTTAGAAGGGGCCATTTTTCCGTAGACTGTCTCATCCATTCCGAGCATGTGACACAAATGACCTCTAATCTTCTTCCATCACGACATCGTACAGATAAAGAAACAGAAGACAAATGGATTGTGGAGCTAGAGTGCTTGCACTGATTTTTTATGACAACCTTGAGGCCCAAAGTCCTCTTCTGCTGAATGAGATGGGATAAAAAGATTATCTTTAAGGTACCTGAAGCTTTGCTGCTGTATAACCACTAATTCTCAAGGGAACTGAGGACATCCCCAGGATGTCGAGTAACAAAGAAGAAATAACAGCGGTCACATTTGCTCCTCATTCAAGATTCTAGTTTAATTGTTCTTCCTAACTTCCCATGTCCATGACATAGGATAATTTGTGATGTTGCTGAGACCTGTTTGGATGCCAGGTAGGAAGCTGGCATGTTGGAGCAAATCATTTGGCTGAGAATAAGCCTGCTGACCGACCCATATCCCCATTCACAAAAGCCCAGCTGATTCTCTTCTCCACACCACTTATGAGCAGCTCTTGTGAACTGATTAAACTTTTCCTCTTCCTAGAGTAATAAATGACCCAAAAAGCGAGCCACTGGCCAGTGCTGGGTCCTGAACTAAAGAGAAAGAGAGGCAGCCTCAGGAAGCAATAGTTCTTTTTCAAAAAAAAAAAATTATTTCAATAGCTTTTGGAGTACAAGTAGTTTTTTGCTACATGGATGAATTTTATAGTCGTGAATTCTAAGCTTTCAGAGCACCCATCACCCAAGTCGTGTACATTGTACCTAATGTGTAGTTTGTTATCCCTGCATCCCCCTCCCACCCTCCCCTTTCTGAGCTTCTGAAGTCCATGATATCATTCTGCATGCCTTTGCATATGCATGGCTTAGCTCCCACTTATAAGTGAGAACTTACAGCTTTTGGTTTTCCACTCCTGTGTCACTTCACTTAGAATAATTGCCTCTAGCTCCATTCAAGTTGCTCTAAGAGGCATTATTTCCTTCCTTTTAATGACTCAGTAATATTCCATGGTGTATATATACTACATTTTCTTCATTCACTCATTAGTCAATGGATACTTGGGTTGGTTCCACATCTTTGCGATTGTGAATTGTGCTGTGATGAACATATGTGTGCAAGAGTCTTTTTCATATCATCACTTATTTTCCTTTGAGTAGACACCCAGCGGTGGGATTGCTGGATTGAAGGGTAGATCTACTTTTAGCTGTTTAAGGAATCTCCATACTGTTTTCCATAAAGGTTGTACTAATTTACATTCCCAGCAGTGTGTGAGCATCCTCTTTTCCCAAAATCGATGCCAACATCTATTGGGTTTTTTTTTTTGACTTTTTAATAATGGTCATACTTGCAGAAATAAGGTGGTGGTATCTCACTGTCATTTTAATTTGCATTTCCCTGGTGATTAGTGACACTGCACATTTTTTTCATAGTTTTTGTCCCTGGGTGCAAGTGCAGTATGTACTGAAGAGCAAGGTAGGGCCAGGCACGGTCACTCATGCCTGTAGTCCCAGGGCTTTGGAGGCTGAGGCAGGAGGATTGCTTGAGCCCAAGAGTTCAAGGCTGCAGTGAGCTATGATTGTACCACTACACTTGAGCCTGGGCAACAGAATGAGACTCTGTCTGTTAAAAAAATAAAAAAGTGAAGTGACAATTCAGCAGGGCTTTGTCCTCTGACCGGCCCACCATATACTTTTCCTGGATAAAACCATGTGTAATTGCATAAGAAAATTTTGATATTTATTAAGATCTCAAGACATATCTTTTAAGAATATCAAAGGTCTTTCATATCTACTCAAGTCAAGAGCCATTGGTAGAAAGTCCTTTGGCTCAAATACAAAAGAGCACCTTATACTTGAACTGGATAGGAAACCATAGCTGTGGGGTACTGCAAACCTGTAATCCCAATAGATGTACTAGATCTCCAAGCCCTATGCTAGCAAAAGGCATTGTAAGCCTCTTCCCCTTTGTGCGGTTACAGATAGAAATGTACAGATGCTACATCCCTTGGACAGAGCATGCATCTACCCTCCCACATTTATTGTGCCTAAATTTGCCAGAAGAATGTTACTTTAGAAAATAAATGTCCAGATCATGAGGGTGTGATAGGATTGGAGTGTTCACACAGAGCATAAGACTCATTGAGGTCATCTTCACAATTATGTAACGTTTGCAGTTGGTTCTTTTAATATCAAGAATGACTACACAGTCCTCCCCAAGTTCTGGCAAGGCTAGGATACGATGATAAATTTCACAGTACACACACATGGGATGGTCACAGGAACAGATAAAAATTCAAGAAGGAAGAGACGAGTCTTTGGCATCACTGCAGTGGGACATTTAGTGGCTCATGGGGATCTCAAGTCTCTAACAGAGTTGACTGAGCAGGCCCAGTCTCCCATAGGTCCCCAAGTGACTCCGTTCCCAGACCCCTCATCTTCCCAGGCACCAGTCTCTAGGAAGAGGCACATATTGGAGATGCACAGAGCGAAGCACACTCTTTCAGGTCAGCGATTCCCAACACAACACCCTAGGGGTGAGAAATTAATCCAGACATGGGAAATTAATATGACAACTTTTATTTACTATCATTTTTACTTATCGTACACACATGTAACATATTTGACATGAGTCATATTTCTGACACATTTTATAGTTACATGTATAAAACTATAGAAATATGTGAAAATCAAAAATATTTTCACATATTCAAAAATACGTGAAAATCAAAAAAATTTTGAACCTGTGTACGTATATCAGGACACGTGTTCACAATTTTTTCCAAGAATGCCCTAGATTACCTCCCTTGACCAGGACACTGTATTTCCTTTTTTTTTTTTAATGTAGCATTTATGTTTCTTTATTTTATTTTATTTTATTTTATTTTATTTTATTTTATTATACTTTAAGTTTTAGTGTACATGTGCACAACGTGCAGGTTTGTTGCATATGTATACATGTGCCATGTGGTGTGCTGCACCCAACTCGTCATATAGCATTAGGTATATCTCCATTAATTTTAAGATTTTACTGGCAAGACTCCCCCCACATTCAATTTGCAACCAGCTAAAAAGCCATGATATCCTTCACTTAAACTTACGTTGAGCGAGGCCTCCCTACATTTGTGTTAGTAAAAATACTTAATTGAACAAAATGTTAGAATTTCCATTCGTCCTTATTTGAATTTATTTTGTTGATTTCGGCCCACTATTTTTGCCTGTCAGGATTAATACATTTGTTCATTCTCAACTATGTTTAAAAACAAAAAATTATATAGAAAAAAAAGACTGGAGAAAGATAGGCAAAATATTGACAGAGGTTGTCCCAAGGTTACCAGTTGAAGGTGATTTATTATACTTTCTCATGCTATTTTTACTTTTGAAATTTTCTATAATAAGCATGCATTTCTATAACAATAGAAAGATAAACATTTGTAGAGCATATGCTTAAATTCTATCATCTTGCCTCTTCGCTGCCTCTCCAGACCCCATGTCAATGGTAAATGCTCTAAGTTTGTATCTCTAAAGCACGAAGTAGGATTTCATCTATAACTTTGACTTGGTATTAATGGTTTATTTCCATTAACATTTCACAATTTCAAAGAACAATAACGTTTAGCCATAAAATGGCATTTAACCAAAGAGGACATGCATTAAGGCAAATGGAGGAGACTGCGTGGTTTGCACGCTCTGGGACATACCAGGCTAACCTGTAAGGAGAATGTCTTGTCCCCCTGCCCTGGTTTGTGCAGGGAGAATCCATTCAGCTCCTGAGGATGAACACTTCTTTTGCAAGATATTTGCAAACCACACCATATCCACCTTTTATTTAAGTTTTTGATTTGCTGATAAATGGCTTATTATCTTCAGAAAAAATATTAGCTAAGCCCAGATCTTTTACCTGTTTCCTGCCGAAAGTGGCCAGATCAAAGCTGATATCAAAATTTTATCCTAATAAACATTTCACATCAACTTTGAATAGAACAAAATAGTTAGCCGCAGTTGTAATTTTTTAAAATGTTGAAATAATTGACTCAATGTGTGACTGGTGAGCTAAGCCAGTGCTAACCAGGGCAAACCAGCTGTGTCACTATCCATGAGCCAATCTTCTGTCCATGGTCCCCACTGCACCCCTGGATGGGGCGAGGACGCTGATGGACTTGCAGAGAGGAGTCGGTGAGGCTGCATCAGCCCCAGACAGCAGGACAACCACTGGGAGCCCTCACCATGAGCAGAAATGTCACCTCCCCAGAGCCGAGGAAAAGCAGAAGGCATCCTACAAAAACCTTCACAAAGGTAAGTACTGACCAACAGAAAGTGTGGACTGTGGACTGTGTGGAATGTACCAGATAAAAGCAGAGACATTTGGATATGTTTCCTAAATGCAGTAAATGCTGAATGAGGTGAATGAGCATTGACGGAATCAGAGGCGATAAGAGCAGCAGGCACAGGACGAGTCCCATGGGGACGTGCTGGATAAACCAGACAGTGTTTTGACGATGCTACAGCCACGGCAGCACGAAGAAATCAGCAGTTAAGAAGAAAGTAAGATCATGAGGGGACTCAAAATTGGTATGAGCAATATGTTATTGTGTTTCTAAAGATGAAAACATTCACGGCGTGGATTATAAATACGCAGCTATTATCAATGATTCTGTACAAGATGTGTTATTATCTAGATTCTTAAACTAGCAGCTTAGATGCAACCATTATGAAATGATTGTACAGAAGGAATATAGGAGAATTGGGGCCTAATTAGGGTACAGGAAGCCTGATGGGAAGGCAGGGCTTACAAATGAATCTAGGGTAGGGGTTTGAATTCAGAGTGAGGGTTCATTTTTGACCCTGTTCTTGATCCTAAGAGTGTGTAATAAAGACCGTATTTCTAAACTCATATATAATGCATATCTATCACTTTGTATAATTATAGTAAGTATATTTCATATATTTCTGAAAAATTGTATGCTAATACTTCTTTTTGGAAAGTCAAATTATGCTCTAAATGCACCAGAGGAGATAATGCATAGACAATTGCTTTGAAAAATTTTAAAGCACAAAAATATCAGTTATTAGTGATAACATCTGCACCATAATCTGTGACCATAACTCTAACTTGGTGTTAAAAACTCAGTATGTAAAATTACGATGACAGTAAAATAAATACTGATTATCTCTTTTTAAAAAATGAAGACCTCTCATGTAAAATAAATGCATTTCCTCACATTTTGTGTTTTTTATGTTTATGCTGTAGAAAATGAATTCAGCTGCTGCATCCCGGATGAGCTGGCCCAGAAACCAGTTTGTTCCAGCAGCCCAGACCTGACTTAGCTTATGAGCCTATGGGGAGCAGGAGCAAACGCATAGATGCACAATAAAGAAAGTGAAAACAAAGATACAATTTGGTGGCTAACTGTACACAGAAGAAAAAGACTTCAGGCATCAGGAACCAACCAAAGAGCAGCCTGGGTGACTAAGAGATGTTACTGTCATTGCCAAAAAACTGGATAGTTTTGGAGTGAAGCCAGGCTGGGGTATATGGCCAGGAGGATGGTGAAACATCATGGATTCGGTTTCCTCGGACGAGCTTGGGTGTTCAAATCACTGACAATCAGCATCTCAGCCTGAGAGCTTACACTTCCATCTTGTGAAGGTTTAACTGGTGTGAGTAGGTTTCCAAGAACCTGGTCATCCCCACAGGATCTGATGAAAATTAGTTCCTAGATCCACAAAAAAAGGAAGCAGGGCTGGAGGCCACAGCCGGCCTGATTCTCAACCATGTGCAATATAGGAAGACCAGCTTTAGCACAAGTCAGGGCCTCCAACCTGAGCCCAAACAGCTGTCCATAAGGAGCTGGGGCATGTGCCCCAAGCTGAGCCACCCCTCTTTAGACATCAGCAGCGGGCCAGGGTCGGCCAAAGCTCCTCACGATATGCTAACATACTCTATGACACCCTATTTTGCTGCTAGAAATGACTAGAGAGGAGAAAAGGAGCCAGAATGAATCATTATATTAATAGCTCTCCAATTCAAAATAAAACATTTTCTGAAAGTTTACTCTTTGAAGAAAATTAGCAAATCATTATTGAAAATTGAGAGTAAAGGTGATTGTCGTGTTAGACCCTGAAATGCACACAGCTACGGGAGACGCATCACAGTTCGTCGTTGAAGGACAATGGACACTCCTACGAATTCTAGTAGAAAATTGAGTTCTACATTAGCAAAAAAAAAAAAAAAAAAAAAAAAAATTAAACCCATATTGAAACATTTAAAGATATGAGGAAAGAAATTGCATTTGAACTACTGTTTCAACAGATAGAGTATTCTCTGCCATTGACATTGTGCTCTCAAAAGAATCAGTGTTGTACCTGAAAGTGTTTCTAAGAGACAGAAAAATCACATGCTCACATGGCCACTCTCAACGTGGATGCTCCATCGTTGCTTCCCAAACCCCTCTATACATTCATGCCTAAAATTCCTCTAAGAACACAAACGTTTGAAAGCTTGGAGCCTGGGTGAGAAGCCAACAATGCAGCTGATGGCCGTGCCACCTCTTCCTGTAGACATGTCACACGTGTGTAGCTGTCACCGCGGCATTAGTCATATATTTTTCAGAGGAATGACACACACCAGAAGTACTAGATCACTTACATGTTAATTGCAATTACACAGCAAAACATAATGGGCTGCCAAAATATTCACAGGATAATTGCCCTGCGATGACAAGATAATTCTTCCTATTCTTCCAAAACAGAAGGTAGTTGCCCCATCTAATTACTTTACAATCTTCCAGGCAAGAAATTTTCACTCGGTCCCAGCCAAGCTGGTACCTCTCCGCGCATGGCCTCTCTCTGAGCAGCCTTCATCAGCTCAGGGGATGTGTGCAGGTATGCCAGGATCCCATCCGGGCTGCCTGACCTCAGCACCACTGACTTGCAGAGCCAGATGCCTCTATGTGTGTGTGTGTGTGTGGAGGGGATCAGCAGGGGTGGGCACCAGCCTGTGAATTTTTTGTAGAATGTTTAGCAGCACCCCTGGTCTCTACCCACTAGATGATAATACCACCCACCACACTCAGTTGTGACAACCAAAAATGCTTCCCCGACACTGCCAAATGTGCCCTCGGGGCCTACCATTGGGAACCACGGGATTCTGTGTATTTGCCCAGTTGGTGAGGAAGTAGGTCCTATGCATAGCGGTTGATCCAGGGGCACAGCTCAGAAGCAGGGAGGCTGGGTACTGGACACCCTCTCCTCCTCAGTCCTCCTCTTCCCACCCCTCCAGGAACTCAGCCAGGCTGCCCTCTCCTCACCTAATGTCTCAACTCTAAACAGCCACGCAGGCCTTCCTCCCTCCAAAGAGCCCCCAGCTGTGAAACAACACTGCTGCCTGCCCTGCTTTCCACAATGCCCCTCCCACCACCAGACCAGGCGCAGAGGACTTCTCAAGGCTGTTTCACCAGCGCTGCCCATCTCAGGTCAGAACAAGGGGAGAAAGCACTTTGATTGAAAAATAAGGCATACCACAATGATATCCTTAATTCTTACAGGGGTGTTTGATGAGAATTCAGGTAGTGTGCACCAATGAATAAAGAAATAGTGTGGGGTCAGAAAGCCATTTTCAGTATTCCCTGAATAAGGCTGGCCCTCCTGAGCCCTTCCCAGACCCTGGGGGCCGGGCAATGCTTCAGAGTCCAGGACAGTCCAGTCCTGAATAAAAGGAGCAGACAGTGGATCCTGAATTGACTTGATTTAACTTGTCTCTGATTATTTCAAATAATAAATTAGGAAACTTCCAGAAGATTCTCAGTACAGCATTATAATGTGCTTAAGATACAATCACCAAGTGGTGATATAATTGCCTTAGAATAGGGGTTGGCAAACATTGTGTGTAAAGGGCCAAAGACTTAATATTTTAGGCATTGTGGATCACACAATAACTATTTTATTCTGCCATTTTAGCATGCCATAGACAATATGTAAATTAATGAGTGTGGTCGTGTTCCAATAAAACTTTATTGACAAAAGCAGGCTAGGGGCCGGATTTAATTAGGGCCATAATTTGCCTATCCCTGTCTAGGAGGATTTCCACTTGCTTTTGCATCCAACGATTACTGAGCTTGAATTAGGAGCCAGGCATTGGGAAGCACACTGGGGATATCGGATGAGTAGCACACTGACCCACCTCCTAAGAAGCTTGCAGCCTAGTGGGGGTGATGTGTAAATAGCAGATCCAGAAGAACAGATAACAGCAGAAACCCAGAGGCATAATCAACCCCCTGCCACCCCCAGGTGAGGGGTCCCTTGGCCTCATGCTCACCAACTCCCAACTTATTTATCTGCTCCTATTTACGGCAAAACTCCCCAAAACAGTGGTCTATGTTGCTATCTCTGTCTCCTCAGCTCCCCCCACCCCCAGTCTATTGAGCCTATTCCATGTGGGTTTCTGGTCCCAAACATTCCTCTGGAATGTTGTCAGGAATGACAGTCACTCTAAATAAAGCCTTCACCAGAGGCTCCAGGTGCGCTGAAGTTGCCCATCCACTGACAGAGGCTTCATTTCTGCAGAGGCTACCACCTACGCCTCATCAACACACTTGAGGTATCCCATCCTGTGTCCCTGGCAGCTGGGGCTTCCCACCATGGCCATGCCCCAGAGGGCATCCTCTTTCTTCTGAGTCTCCTGTGCTCATAGTAAAAAAAAAAAAAAAAAAAAAAAAAAAGAGAGAGAGAGAGAGAGAGACTACAGTTCTGAAATGCCCCATCTCCAATAAATTTTACCCTATGCTCCTATCTCTGCCCCTGCCAGATGCCTGCCAAAGTGAAGGGCAGGGATTTAGCCAGCCACTGTCCACTCCCTGCCCACTTTGTGGCTCAACTCAGAGGCATCCTTCAAGTTCCACCATATCATATTCATGTACTATCTTCTTTGCTGTAATTTATGGACACAATTGGAGCACTTCCGAGCTCCAATTAAGATGGTGAATGTATCTCATTTTATAATATTTAGCAAGACTTCACCACTGGCTGACCTTCCAAATGCGAAGATTGGGCTATATTTTAATTCTCACTTCGTGGTGATAGCTTTGTGTCTGAGTTATGAGTGAGAGAATATAAGATGCTATTGTTTTCCCCTTTTCTAACCACAAAGGGCAATTGCATTGGAAGTGGAAATTTCATAGAAAGGAAAATGAAGACACCCACTCCTGGAGCATTACGGGAAATAGTTCACTGACTCCGCAGTTCAGATGCTGTCTTTGATCATTACGACATACCCGTACCTCTGATTTTTAAAATTCCACCCATCACGACATCATCCAAGGGTGCACATGAAGAAAATCAGCACATTAATTTTCGTAGCAAAAACATTAGGGAGGGACTGCAATTCACAGCTTATACTGGTTCAAGATCAACAGCAATGACATAAAACCACCTAGTGACAGGCTTCCTGGAGAAGTCCCAAATTTGCAAATAGAGAAAAATGCTGTAAACTGAAATTAGAGGAAATTGAAGGCCTTTGACCTATCCTACTCTGAAGCCTGAGTCGGCTGCACAGGTCCTGCAGGCCTTCCCTTTGTGAAAAGAGGCAGAGAGATGGGGATCTGTGCCTTGGCCACTGGGGCAAAGAGCAGAGCACAAAGCTGAGACCATGACCAACCTCTGTCACAGTCACCACGCTGTTGAAATGACTGGCTTTACTAGCAGCATTGCCAAATCTGAAGTCATGGCTGGGGTTTATGTAGCTATGCCTGGGGCACGCACGCATCAGAGGCCTAGTCTCTGATATGGCAGAGGCTGAAAGCACCATCTGTCCACCATCCCTCTCTCACCAGCCTGCTCCATCTCCAAAAGAGGAGTAACCTTTGGTAGTGTCAGTGCTTTCACAGAGGTCAATGCACCCTATGAGCAGGATGGGACTCAGAACCATGGCTCTCATACTCTATAAATTCTCATAAAGATGTATTAGTTTCCTGTTGCTGCTGTGACAAGTGATTGCAGATGCAGTGGTTAACAATACACACATTTACTCTCCTATTGCTGCAACAGCCCAAAGTCAGAAATGAATCTTGCAAGACTAAAATCAAGGTATAAACAGGGCTGTGTTCCTTCTAGACTCTACGGGGAGTGTTTTCTTGCCTTTTCCAGATTCTAGAGTCCACCCAAGTTCCTTGGCTGGCAGCTCCTCCCTCCAATTTCAAAGTGTGTCACTCCATCTCTGTTTTTGACACTTGCCACATCTTCTTTTCTGACTCTAACCTCCTACTTTCTTCCTATAAGGACCTTTGTGATTACTATGAGCCCACCCAGATGATCCAAGACCACCCTCCCCTCTCAAAATCCTTAACTTACTCACACCTACAAAGTCCTTTTTGCCGTGTAATATAGCATATTTACAGGTTCTGAGGATTAAAACATGGATATCTTGTTGGGGGAGGAATGGTAATTATTCTTTCTACCGCAAACACATGAAAAGGCAAAATCCAGAATGAAATACTGCCTGTCAAAGGCAGAGGACAGGGCACTTAGAAATGGATGCTAATTCAAAGGTCTGCTGGCTGGAAGACGTGAAGGGAGAGGTAAGAAAAAGGAGGAGAAAGGTAGAGATTGCCAAATTCGGAGACAGAGAGCACTTGAAACCACAGCACTGACTTGGAGTCAGCAGCCCTGGGACGCAAGCTGGCCTGGCGCCACCCTTTTCTGTGACTCTATGCATGACCCATGCCTTTCTGAGCTTTCTTCTGCTCTCTTCCTCACCCTTAACTGCCTCCCACCCTGGCTCTGCACCGGTGAATGTGGCCTTCCTTCCTGGTCGAGCTGCTCCTGTCGACCCCTCTCTGGGACTCTGTGTCCCTCCTCTCACCTGTGCCTCACAAGTCATCTTCTCACTCTTCTCCTCTGTCCTTCTTCTCCAAGGAATCACTCCTTTATCCCACAAACATGCTGGAATCTCCCTTCTCAGAAAGAAATCTCCCTTGGCCTCATGTTCACCTCTGCCCAGCTTATTTCTCTGCTCCTATTTATAGTAAAACTCCCCAAAATAGTGATCTATCTTGCTGTCCACCTCCTCAGCTCCGCTCACCCCCGGTCTATTGATCCTACTCCGTGTGGGTTTCTGGTCCCAGACATTCCTCTGGAATGCTGTCAGGAATGACAGTGACTGCTTTGTCTTGCCTGGGGGCAGTCCTCTCACCTTCCTTGACTTCTCAGTGCCTTGGACATGGCTGATCACCCCTCCCTTTTCAGCATTTCCTTTCTTGCCTCCCTTGACATCAGGTCCCCCAGTCTTCTCCCTGTCTCCCTGTCTGCATCTTCTTGGCCTCGTTTGCCAATCCCCACTCCTTCCTTTGCCAGCTTGTCAACGTCGGGCACCACTGGCTCCGTCCTCAGACCTCTCCTCTTCCTACTCCTGTTCTCTTGGTGAGTTTACACAGTCTCACCACCCTCAATGCCTCCTGCATGCTAAAAGTGACCTCATCTCCCTTATGAGCTGCATTAGTCTGTTCTCATGCTGCTAATAAAGACATGCCCGGGACTGGGTAATTTATAAAGAAAAGGAGGCTTAATGGACTCACAGTTCCACATGACTGGGGAGGCATCACAATCATGGTGGAAGGCAAAGGAGGAGCAAAGGCACATCTTACATGGTGGCAGGTGAGAGAGAGTGTGCCCTTTATAAAACCATCAGATCTCATGATTTATTCACTGTCACAAGAACAACACAGGTAAAACCCACCCCCTCATTCAACGACCTCCCATCAGATCCTTCCCACGACACATGGGGATTATGGGAACTACAGCTCGAGATGAGATTTGGGTGGGGACACAGCCAGATCATATCAGCACCTCAAGCGCCCTTCCCATCTCGAGACTCCTGTATCCAGCTCCTACCCAGTATCTCTATGTGGATACCAGACATACATCTCAGACACAGCAGGCCCAAAGATGAGCCTTGGTTCATTACCTCCAGCCCTGCTATTCCCAAGGTCACCCCTACTTCAGCAAATCCGTTCTGACTGCTCAAGCCAAAATTCTAGGGGCCAACATTGCCTCCTCACCCTCTGCTCCTGTACCCGCAGCTCAGTCGTGAAGCCCATTGGTTCTATATTCAAAGCCTATTCAGAGATTACTCTGCACTTTGTGCAGCCTCCACCAAAAATCCCTAAGCCTAAGCCACCATGGTTCTTCACCTCGAATACTCGAGACAAGTGGTCCTCCTTATCTGCAGTTTTACTTTCCACAGTTGCAGTTACCCACAGTCAAGTGTGGTCTGAAAATATTAAATGGAAAAACTTCAGAGATAAACAGTCCATTAAGTTTTAAATTATGCATCATTCTGGGTAGCCTGATGAAATCTCTCGCCATCTCGCTCTATCCTGCCTGGGATGTGAACCCCCTCTTTGTCCAGCATCCCCACACTGTCTGCACTATGCGTCCATAAATCACTTAGTAGCTATCTCAGTGATCAGGTGGACTGTTGTGGTATCACAGTGCTTGTGTCCAAACCACCCTGATTTTACTTTTATTATAGTATGTTGCTACAGGGGTTTTATTTTATTATTAGTTATTGTTAATCTCTTACTGTGCCTAATTTTTAAGTTAAGCTTCATCATAGGTATCTATAGGACAAGACATAATCTATATAGGGTTTAGTACTATCCGTGGCATCAGACATCCACCGGAGGTCCTGCAAGGCCTCCCCTGGGTTAAGAGGGGCTACTGTAGACTCTTACTGTAGGGGCTACTGCTCACCACCTTCCCTTCTTGCCCCATCTATGTTCTATTTTCAACACAAAGCCAAAGAGTAATACTTTCCTTTTAAAAAACAAAATCAGATCTTGTCTTTCCCCGACCCAAAATCTTCCCACGACTTCCTATCTCATGCAGAAAAAACAGACAACGGTACACCCACCAGTTCCCTGTGATGCTCATGTGGCTCCAGTTCAGCCTCTCCGGCCTCATTCCCAGAGGCTCCCATCCAGCCTCACTATTCCTGGAACAGCAGCCTCTGTGCCGTGCACTTGCCAAGTCTACTGCAGAGACTCTAGTTTCTTCAGACCTTCCCAAGGTTCACGCCCTGACTTTATGGTGTCTCTGCTCAAATGCCTCTTTCTTGAGAGGCCTTCCCTGGCCGCCACATCCAACATGGCTCCTTGTTTCCCCAGCCCTTTTCCCTGTCCTTTTGCAGAATGTGAAACACACCATCGCATGCAATCAGTGTGCATGTTTACCTGTGGATTTCCCATGTTCCTACTGGAATGTGAGCACCGTAAGGACTGATATTTCATGGGTCTCTCTCTGTTGCATTTCCAGGACCTAGAATAACACCCAGTGCATAGGAGGTGCTCTATTTGTAGAATGTAGAGTGTTTGTAGAATGCGAGTGTGCTCTCACAGCACGACTGTTCACGCCATCACGGTGCTCTCTTGCTCTATTCTAATTGTCTGTCACTCCAATCGCCTCCCACACAGGGCTATAAGATCTTCAGGGGTGGGGGTGTTATCTCCTTTGCCCCAATGCCTAGGTATTTGTATGTCTTGGATGCTTGGAAAGATGAATGGAGAAATGAATTGATGAGATTAGATGAGTCAGAATTATGCCTAAGGTTGGCCTTGGGCCCACTGTTCGACAGGTAAATTGGTTTGCTTTTAATTCATCAGACATTTCAGTGGGCCGTATAAATGCCATCCCAGCTGGTTACACAGGCAGGAACAATTGAAATGATATTTAAAAAAAAAAAAAAAAATCTGGCCAGGTGCGATGACTCACACCTGCAATCCCAGCACTTTGGGAGGCTGAGGTGGGTGGATCACAAGGTCAAGAGATCGAGACCATCCTGGCCAACATGGTGAAACCCCGTCTCTACTAAAAATACAAAAATTAGCTGGGCGTGGTGGTGCATGCCTTAATCCCAGCTATTCAGGAGGCTGATGCAGGAGAATCGCTTGAACCCAGGAGGCAAAAGTTGCAGTGAGCCGAGATCGCGCCACTGCACTCCAGCCTGGTGACAGAGCGAGACTCCAGATAAAAAAAAAAAAAAAAAAAAAAAAAAATCTATGAGCTGACACTTTCCACTTTCCCCTAGGTTATAATTAGCGATGGGGTAGCTTCCACTTTTCAAAGCCTTTCATTGCAATCTAGCCCCATCTGCCCTACCTGTGCCTTAAACAAGCGGAGGGAATGTCCCCTGGATACTCTCCAAATGCCACCCTCACCTTCCCAGCAGAAATGGCAAGTCTAGAAAATTGCCTCCTAAAGCTAATTCTGACATAATGAAAAGTAAATACAAATGTATCCATTTTCCTCTGGCTTCTCTTCTTGATTTCTATCAGACCTCGAGAGATTCTCTAAAGACCCTGGCCAGCATTCACTGGTGTGGATCATTTAACTACCGTTGTGTTTAACTATCATTGTCCCAAAACATAACTTGATAATTTGGGGCTGCCCAATAAAATTTTAACAATCTTACCTTTCTTTGCTCTAAAAAAAAAAAACAGCAAAGAAAATAAAATAAAATAACTAAACCAGATTTGTTATTTGAAGAAAGGGAAGGGAAAAAATGAAAAAATCACTTAAAATATAGATATTTGAAAGTATGGTTGGGGAAACTAGCATCCAAACCATTTGTATTAGAATTATAGTATTTTCCACTTAAAGAAGTGAGACAAGTTAATTGCATAGTTACCATAAAATAAACTACATGGTAATTACACAGAAACTCCTTTAGAAACTGTAGTAATTACACCGAACTAAAGCCTTCTAAAATAGACCAAGAGTTACCAAGTTCACACACAATGGAAAGATGTTTAACCTGTTCGCCGACTACTTGATGTGAACAGAGCACGGCCAGTGACTTTTGATGCCCGCTTCTGGAGATAATGACTTTTAAATACAGATGTCTTTCTAGAAATGGTCCCTAACACAATATTTCCTTTCAACAAATGGGAGAAAAAGCTCAGTTACCCACTGCCAGGCAGCAGGAAAGTTGACAGTAATTTGCCGTCTGAGGGAGGTGACAGTCCTAAAAGGGAAATATTAACAGTCTCGATTTTAGAAAGGAGCTTTTGGTTGCTAGCTCACATTTACATACTGTATGTCGAATCTGAAAGGAAGCTATGTTCGAATAGAAATGGCTCTGCTGAGAAGTGAATGGTACAGTATATTTTGTATAGAACAAGCAATTTTCTTGGGTATTAAAAGGCCTGTTATGCAGTCCGTGCCCAAAAGGCTCAAAACAATCACCTTTTGTCATTCTGTTTTACACAAGCCAAATTATTCAGCTGGCAAAGTAAAAGGGGAGGGGGATAAAATATACGGGTGAGGGAGATTGTCATCCCCTAAGAAACTCGGTAGAACGCAAAGGTCTGGGAAATAGGCTGTAGGAATCCTGGGCTCTTAGCATGCGGTGTTGTTTGGAGGCGACTTGCTAACTGTTAGGAGTGATTTTATCCAAAAGGTGGAAGTCTGTCTCCTGGTGTCCTTAAGTCATGGGGATTAAGGTTCCGGAAGAAGCAATTCCAGGGTTTCTAATGGTCCCCGGAGTTTCTCGGCACAGAGCTCAGCCTCCTGCTGCCCTCCCCAAGGCGAGACGGGGCTCAACAGGCCTGTCTACAAACGGCCTTGCCGCTGCTGCTCTGCTCCTTGCAGGGCCTCCACACTGGCCGCAGCCCAGGATCCAGATGACATCAGGACTAGATTCCGAATCAGCTGCCAAGGCTGTTGTGAATTTAATTTCACAGACATCGTTCTGCTAAGTTGATGCCAGGACAGATGATGGGCATGAGAGCAAGAAATGAGATTAGCGATGAGCAAAACCAGACGAAGGGGAAAAGAGAAATTTCTAATTGCACATAACTTAAACCTCATTTGCGTTCCACTCTGACGCAGCCAGGCCAACTCCAAACCCACAGAGACGTGTTTAGTGCAAACATACTTCTGTTAAACCCTGACCTGAGTCCCCGCTGTCTGTTACACACAAACACAAAGTGTCGTTGTGTCTAGAGGGCTGTGGGCATCTCTGCTAAGAGGTGCAATCATTAAAGGCAGAGAACCGTCTCCCACTTCATTTTCCTAGCTCCATAAACATTTGTTGACTGAATAAATGAGCGCCTGGGTCTGAGCAGAGATCTACTAGAAGACACCACAGAATGTCACCACCTGGAGCCAAAAGACTGCATGATCTCAACTCGGCCCGGTGGCTCACGCCTGTAATCGTAGCACTTTGGGAGGTTGGACGCACAGGGGATAACAGGTCCCACTGAGACACAGTGACCATCTAGTCCAGGCCTCTGTCAATGGGTGGCCTCCTGCTGTCTGGGCAAAGACCTGGCCTGTGTGGACGTGAGAGACCAAGGTTTATGCACAGGCTCATGGTGGAGAGACTAAAACAAGCACAGCCCAGACAAAGTCAGAGGTGATGCTGGGAGGAACTCCAAGATCGTCTGCTGAGGTGGGCAGATCACTTGAGGTCAGGAGTTCAAGACCAACCTGGTCAATATGGTGAAACCCTGTCTCTACTAAAAGTAGAAAAATAAGCTGGGCATGGTGGTGTGTGTAGTCCCAGCTACTCAGGAGGCTGAGCCAGGAGGATTGCTTGAGCCTGGGAGGCGGAAGTTGCTGTGAGCCGAGATTGCACCACTGCACTCCAGCCTGGGTGGCAGAGTGAGACCGTCTCAAAAAAAAAACAAAGGAAGACTGTGTGATCTATTAAGGGAAAGACAGCTGCAAAGTTGTCTTGCTCCTAAATGTATGACAATCAAAAAAACCAGAGTTGTTACAATTAGTGAGAATCCTGGGATAAGGAGCATTTTAGAGTTGTTGTAATCTTGCAGAGTCATGCAGTGACTGGCAGCGATAAGAATTCAGCATTCCAGATGTTTTTTCAACACTTCTCTCCACCACGCTGCTTAGGGCTTCATTCACAATTGCTCCATTTCAACATGCCATGTGTCTGAAGTCTGTGCAGTCATCATCCCTTAGAAAGACTCGTGGTTCTGCATGTGTCTAGGATAGACTGACACTAACTTGACTTGCCTATTACTGTTCTAGAGTGGTTGCTAGTTAAAACGATTGCCATGAAACTTGTCAAGATAGACTGCCAGGGAAACATGTTACATCAACCATGTTCTTGAGTAAGAATGTAAATGAATACATTCCCTATTCCAGGGACATATCAGGTAGACCTTAGCCCTAACACAGCAGGGGTTTTGCACCAGGAAAGCCACAGAGCAGACAGACGGTCTTGGAGTTCCTCCCAGCATCACCTCGGACTTTGTCTGGGCTGTGCTTGCTTTAGTCTCTCCGCCACGAGCCTGTGCGTAAACCTCGGTCTCTCACATCCACAGAGGTCAGGTCTTTGCCCAGACAGCAGGGGGCAACCCATTGACAGAGGCCTGGACCAGATGGTCACCGTGTCTCAGCGGGACCTGTTATCCCCTGTGCATCCAGCCAGATCCCATAAGAAGGCAGCCTTCTCACCCAGACCTAGATTGGACCAAGTGTGTGGACTGTACTTGATACATTGAAATGTTCAATGTATTTTAAACAACTAATCTCAATATGTTATTGAATTCCCAAGAACCTCTTTGGTGAAATTGATTTTGTAAGCCTCACACAGCCCTGGGGGTGCCCCGCCACCCCATTTAGAAGGAACAGGGTGGCTGGTGGGTGATGCAGGGGTCTTGGCCACACCTGTGTCTTTGTCTTGTCATTGGAAAAATGGAGATGATGGCAGAGCCTCCCTCTCAGGCTCAGTGCAAGGACTAATGAGAGAAAGTATGCATCCGGTGAAGAAATAAGTGCCCAACCAATGTTACCTCTTATCACTATGAACTGCAGCTGAGGAATCTAAGTTCCGGGGACGGGGCCAAAAACGCAGCAGGAGGATCACGGGGCTAAGAAGAAGATTCCTACCTGCCAAATCTCAGGGCCGTGGGGAAGTGCTAGCAGTTCACAAAGCAACTCAGGGCCCTGCTCAGAAGTGAGTTTTTCCCTTTTCCCCCTGGAGGAATAAGCAGATTTTAGGTGATATACAAAGACAATCACATTTTGGAAAGCAAACCCCGGGACATTGTGCAAATATGCACACACATTCATACACACATACAACACACACACAAAACACACACACATACATACACACATAACACACACATACATACACACACAACACACACATACATACACACATACAACACACACACAACACACACACAAGCACAACACACACACATACATACAACACACACACATACATACACATATACAACACACAATACACCCACCCACACACATACAACACACACACATACATACACATATACAACACACAATACACCCACACACACATACATACACACATACAACACACACAACACACACACACATATACAGAGGTACGTTTTACATGTTTATATTTTCTAATGTAAAGGCAACATCAACAGCAGAAAATTTGAAAAATATTGAAATGTATGACAATAATTAGAAGCTACTCATAATCGCATAATCTCAACATCAGGAAAATTCACAGTCGACATTCTGGGAGTTTTCCCCTAAACACATGGATATTTTGGGACAATAGCCCTATCCATACATCTTTGTATAATATCCTTCTTTTGTGGATGTGCCACTTCAAGAATTTACTCGGTTTTACAAGACAAAATTTTAAAGACAGAGAAAATCTTCCCATGCTACCATATGTATTTTTTCCTCTTTAGGGGTTTTATAGTCTGACACCCAAAAGTCACCATTCAGAACCCTAAGTGCATGGGGTCAGTCCCTCTCAGCCACGTCGAGATTTTAATACCAGAGAGATGGACAGGCGATACCTCCTCCCCAGGACCAAGGACTGAGTGATCTTGATGGTGAAGAGGTGACTGAATTCTTCAAATGGGCACTGCATACAATCAGGTCCACAGGGATGCAGGATGGGCAGGCATCCCATCTGTGCCCAGTCTGGGGGCAGTGGAGCCAAGCTGGCTACCTGAAAGCATCAACCTTGATGGCAGGAGGCTCGGTGTCCCCACAGAGACACAGTCCCTGGTTCGGGCTCTCCAGGAGGCAGGCTCCATCTTTCCCGTGTCTGCCCAGAAATCTCTGCTCCTATGTCACCCGACATTCTGTTGCTTGGTAACTAGAGCACCTAATTATTCTACTAGGAGGTCAAAGAAATGCCAGCAACCCCATTACATAGACCCAAGAAAGTCAGACATAAGGCATTCATTTGCATAAGAGAACTTTATTTTTCAGCTAGAGATAGGAAAGAAAGAGACTCCAAAGTTCAATGTATTTTTGCTAATATCAAAGCAAGATGACCTGGAAAATAAAGTGAAGTACAAAAAAAAAAAAAAAAAAGGGACGAAAAGCAAGTTAGAAGAGGTTTTTGGTGTTTGATTTTTGGTTTTTGTTTTTAATTCCTGAAATTGTTCATAGACAAGGAGTAGTGAATGGTCAAGGAGGGAAAGTACTTTTTCATCATTGAGAAGAGAAAATGCTTTTTAAAAATCTGTTAGATAATGAGTTGTTTTCTAGTAAAGATTTCTTAAAGATCATGGGGTTTTTTTGGTTTGAATTTTGTTTTTTTGTCATTTTTGTTTTTGAGTGGAGTTTTCTTTTTAACTAATTCTAGTTTATCAGGTTTAAAAATAATAGAGTTGTTTTTTACTTTTTTTGTTGACAATATCTGTGTGTTTTTATTTGACTCTCTGTGGCTATAATTGCCAGAGTTTCATTTCCTAAAGAATTCTTCCTTTTACTCTTGGTTGTTTGCTAAAAGTATCCCAGCTGCCTGTAGACAATGGGCATGGCTGCCGCCTAGCCAGCCCCCTGCCAGTGGAGTGTTCTGCTATTCATAGCTAGGTCCTCTTCAGACACGTGAAGACTGGAGGTCCTGATTTCTATGTCTTCTCTAAGTAATGCCATGAGTGACTGCAGGGGCTTTGGAGAAACATTTCGCGTTCCCAGCCATACCCATCTCTAGATAGATATGACTCGCTCCACACCATTCCAGAGTCGAGAAATGCTCTCTCATTTCCTGATTGTCTCCCAATCAAATTTCACACCAACGTTGGCAGCACACCATGGGCCTCTGCCTGCCTTGAGTGGTGTTGGATACCCTAGAACCGCCCATCCCGTTTAAAATACCCCAAAAATGCTGCTAACTGCCCCCTGGAACCAGAAAAGCTCGGAAGCAAAGAACGAGGCGGGCTGGGAGAGAGGGGAGAAAGATTGTTCCTTGAGAATTCCGTTCACCGATGAAAATTGGCGAAAAAATTAAACAGCTCCCATGTTGCTGGGCTCCAGCGTTCCTTACGTCACCCGGCGCTCTTGCTTGGTGCGTGCTGGCTGACTTGCTCTCCGCACCTGCTCGGGACCAGCGCTCCTCCCGGGTCTGCGCATCCGCGGGGAGCGGGAGGCCCGGAGCTGCAAGGGTCGGTCCGCTCGCGCCCTCTGCTGGCATTGAGGAGTCACGACCTGGTCGAACCGGCCACTTGGACCTGAGTTGCTCAGTGTTGCCAGCAGGGCCATTTCACCCAAAACCTCCTGTTCATTTTGAAGGCTTATCATAGCCCAGACATATCCCCTATGGCTGAAAGAATGCAGGAAATAATTAATTGTAAAGCACATGTGAAAAATAACATACACAGGATGGTGGGGCTGCACCATCAATGTGAATGCACTTAATGCCACTAAACCGTACGCTTGAAAATGGTTAAAAAGGTAAATTGTAGGGCTGGGCGTGGTGACTCACGCCTGTAATCCCAACACTTTGGGAGGCTGAGGCGGGCGGATCACTTAAGGTCAGGAGTTCGAGACCAGCCTGGTCAACAGGGTGACACCCCATCTCTACTAAAAATACAAAAATTAGCTGGGCATGGTCGCGGGTGCCTGTAACCCTAACTACTAGGGAGGCTGAGGCAAGAGAATCACTTGAACCCAGGAGGCAGAGGTTGCAGTGAGCTGAGATCATACCACCACACTCAAGCCTGGGCGACAGAGCGAGACTTTGTCTCAAAAAAAGAAAAAAAGTAAATTGTATGTTGTGTACATTTTACCACAATTATATACATACACATATGATGCCAATGAGGGCATGTGAAAAGAAGAGCAATTGCGCTGACAC
This sequence comes from Pan troglodytes, assembly GCF_028858775.2. Taxonomy (NCBI): domain Eukaryota; kingdom Metazoa; phylum Chordata; class Mammalia; order Primates; family Hominidae; genus Pan; species Pan troglodytes. The sequence continues at coordinate 41,746,770 of NC_072420.2, forward strand.
ATCTAATGTGCTGCTCCCAATCCTCTTGAAGCCTTCTTCTTTCCCCTGGCCACGGAGAAGTCACAGTCGGTGCCCAGGGCTAGTTCCTGGGTAGGGAGGGTGATGGGGTACAGAAAAGGTAGCCCAGGGCCTCAGGGGGGGCCTGGGCAGAGTGTGGTGGTCACGCAGCAAAAACTGCCCCCTCCCTCCCCACGTTATTCTCCACCTCCCTCCTCACTCTCCCCAGAGTGTACGAGAGAGACTCATGGCAGCCCCAAAAATGGAGCCATGAAGGGCTTTAAAGAACCATATATTTGCCAAGTATGGTGGCGCATGCCTGTAATCCCAGCACTTTGGGAGGCCATGGTGGGAGGATCACTTGAGGCCAGGAGTTTGAAACCAGCCTGGGCAACATAGTGAGGCTCTGTCTCTACAAAAAAATTAAAATTAAAAAAAAAATTAGCCAGGCTTGTGGTGCACCTGTAATTCCAGCTGCTTGGGAGGTCAACACAGGGGAATTGCTTGAGCCTGGGAGTTTAAGGATGCAGTGAGCCATGATCAATGGCATCACTGCACTCCAGCTGGAAAGACAAAGCCAGATTCTGTCTCAAAACAAAAATGTATGTTTAATCCTTCAATCCCTTCCTTTTCAAAGTTCAGTGTGGCGAGGAAGATTGGAAAGTGGAGAGGCGCCCTTAGCAAGCTGAGAGAAGGGGCACAGGGGCAGCCATCACCCCACATGCAGAGTCACCCAAAGACATTCACTCCAACAGGAAAACTCCAAAACTTGAGTCCAAAATCCAAACCAGAAAATAAAATGGACCATGCTGTATAAACAACAAAAGACAAGCTTCTCTCTCTCCCGTCTATCTGTGTCAAGCTCTCTGGAGGAAATGGACACTCGCTGGGAGGAAAAGAAGGATGGAGGGAGAGGTAGGAAGAGACGGTATGATGAGGGACAGGGTAGAAGAGGACTGGGCAGCCTGCCCGCCTGGAACCCACTGTCTAGCTTCCCACCGCAGACTCAAGGGATGCTCGTGGCTAAGAGCCTCAAGGGATGTCGGGGCTAAGAGCCCGCTGTGCCTGGGTTTGGGCAGAAGGTGGACCTGTACATTCCAGACCCAGCAGGCAGGCCCATCAGGGAGTGTGGTGTGTGCACTGTGCAAGCCATTGGGGGTTTTAACACGTGCTATATATCAAGGGATATATAGCACATGTTATATATGTGCTCAAGGGATGTCGGGGCTAAGAGCCCACTCTGCCCGGGTTTGGGCAGAAGGTGGACCTGTACATTCCAGACCCAGCAGGCAGGCCCGTCAAGGAGTGTGGTGTGTGCACTGTGCAAGCCATTGGGGGTTTTAACATGTGCTATATATCAAAGGGAAAAATGTAAACCACCAAACCATCTCTCAATTTATTCCTTTATAGCAGTCCACATTTTAAACTCTAAATGTAAACATGTAGCCTCCAAATATGGTACTATTCTTTTTTAAAAAGAAAAGAGAAATTTGGCAAGAGCCTAGTAAATTGACATCTTGCACAGGAACTCATATTTGTTGTCTGTCAACACCACGGTCTGGAGCATTCATTGAAGTTAAACTAAAGACCTTAACGGGAATCTCTGGGCCACGTGGAAAGGCGCGCTTAGCAAGTGCTTCCAGAACGCTCAGCAGAGTGCTGCAGGCTTGCAAACTGGGTCTCCAGCACCCTACAGAGACAGCAAGGCGCCCCCGAGTGATGGCACATGTCCACAGTGGTGACACAGCCAGCCATGTTTGCTAAGACAGACCCCACCTCAAACATGTGTGGTCTCCACATTCCACTTAATCCTGCCTCCCTCTTAAGCTACAGACCTTTCACAAACTATGTGGAGTAGCATAGCATCTCCTATAACAGCAAGTTTAAGGTCATATTTGCTGCATTTGATTTGGAAGGGTTTATGCCTTATAGATGAGCCTCACATTTAATTGATGAAACCCATGTTTCCGAAGCACATTGAAGAACTATATTTTTATGGAGATGTTTGATTCAGGAAACATCTGTTGAGAACGTGTCAGGCCCAGGCACGGGATCAGTCATCTGTGCAAAGCTGCTAGAGCTGTTAGTCCAAATCAGCCCTGAGAAAGAAAGATTTGTCTTCTTACTTTGTGATCCAGCTCCTTTTCAGTCCTCATTCCAGACTTTGAGGGTAGTTAACATCGATTGTCAGCTTCCTCCAGGTAACAAGGAAGCTGATTCCTGGGGGGTGCCTCACAGAGCTTAACAAAATTTCACCAGCTAAATCCAATCTACAGAGAGAGGTACACAGAGAGCATCAATGTAAAGCTCTTATTACACTTTAATTTTTTAAATTAAGTTTTTAAAATTATTTTTAAATATATTTATTTTAAAAATTATTTTAAATAATTTATTTATAAATATTTATTTTAAAAATCACTAAAACTTTTTAACAATTCCTCAGATGTATTTTGATATTCTATTTCAGTCTTTCATTCATTCAACAAACCTTTTTTGAACACCGACATTGCAGATACTTTTCAGGGAAAGAACAAGATAGAGCCCCTGACCTCACTGGGGACAGGCAAGGAAATGTGTAGTGCAGTCATAAAATTTTGGAGAAAACTTAAAGGGGAAAACATTCTGGGTGAAGGAACACACTAGTTTGATTTTTTAAACAGCATTTGCAGGGAGTCCTCCTTTTAAGTTGACATTTGTACAAAGACTTGAAGGATTGCCTCTTTTTGTTCAGGAACACTTCATAGATACACATAATTTGTCAGCACATATTCAGTGAGAGATATGGGAACACAATGATTAGGGGTGTAGAGGCCTGCCCCACAGAGCTCGCAGTGCCACGGGGACGAGGAACGGACAGCAGGCAATTACAGCCGCCCAGCATGAGTGTATGAGGGCTGCATTCCAGGTGCCGGCTGAACCCACAGGTAGGCGTCTAACCCAGAACAGGTGGGTTCTAGATGCTGGGAATGCTGCAGTGATGAAAACAGACAAAAATCCCTTGTTTTCAAGGAGGTCACTTTCTACTGAATAGGAAATATCTGTAACTCTATCTCTATCAATATGCACATATCTTTAATCTTTATCAACCTGTGTATCTGTCACCTATATCTATGTGTATCTATCCTTATCTATTTCTACACTATTTATATCTCTATCTATCTAGCTATATATCTATATCCCTTTATCGATCTATACTTATTTTTCTATTTCTTTCCATATACTTATGTTTGTTTGTTTGTTTTGAGATGGAGTCTCACTCTGTGGCCCAGGCTGGAGCACAGTGGTGCGATCTCGGCTCACTACAACCTCCGCCTCCCAAGTTCAAATGATTCTCTTCCCTCAGCCTCCTGAGTAGCTGGTATTACAGACGCCCACCACCATGCCCAGCTAATTGTTGTATTTTTAGTAGAAACGGCATTGCGTCATGTTGGCCAGGCTGGTCTTGAACTCCTGACCTCGGGTGATTCGCCCACCTCAGCCTCCTAAAGTGCTAGGATTACAGATGTGAACCACCACGCTCGACCTATATTTTTATCTATTTGTGCATATCTATATATCTACACTTCTATGTCTATATCTATCTATGACAGCCAGTCTTCAAGAATTATAATTTATCAAGGGGAATGGGAACATATCTATACCAGAACTTGTCCATACAGGCACGTGCCTATCGTTCAAAGCAGAATTATGGACCCTCAAAAGAAAAGTAAAAATGCAATAAGCTTCCAAAGGAAAGAAACACGTATTCAATGAGGACCTCAGGAAACACCTAACAACACGTAGCCAGTAGAGATGGAATGAAGAACACAGGAAACATAAGGCTGTACTTGGAAAAGGCGAGACTCCCAGGTGGCCTCACGCATCAGCTGTTGAGCTGGGACTTCCTCACTTTCCTTGTACTAGAATCAGTTCCTTGTACTGGAACACAGAAAATCTGGAGCCAGATGCCAGTATGGACCACAGTGATGCTGAGAAGCCCTGGGCCCCTCTGTCCCACGCTAGGCCCCAAACACAAAGCTAATGACAAATATTTATAAAAGACAACATGACTGTGGCAGCTACTCCCAGACCCAGATACACTTTTGCTTAATGCTCTGAATAAAAACTAAAAAACCAGGGTATCCGCAATAGAACTAAAGTTTCCTGCAAAAGAATAAAAAATTCTATTATCCTCATGTAAAAAAATAAAAGAAAAAAATGTTACTATTTTGTGATTTAATGTCAACTTAAAATATCATTTAATTGAAAATTATGGAATTTGTTATTTTATCCAGACTCAGACACCTCATCAAATCAGTATTTGACTTGTCAATATTGGTTTAATTGTAAATATAATGGGTAAAAATTCCTAAGATTATATAAAATATATATTCCCAAATTATATAAAACCCCTTCTCTTCTTAAAATAGCGCTGGGAGATTTTCTGCATCTCAGTCAGAGTTTAGCTGAGTGGGCCTCTAAGAAATGTTTGTTGAAAATGCAATGATTCAATTAGAAATTTCATCGCAATCTTTGAGACAAGTGTAAAGAGGCTGAGAAATTTTGAAGAAAGCAGGAAAATATAGAAACCATCTGGAAATCTTAAATAGACGACAGTAATTATTCAGCTGTTTAGAAACAAGTCCTAACAAGAAAACTTGAAGCTGGTCTCTCATTTTCTGCTAAAATAATTGCTTGTTTTGAAATCTTACAGTTTGGAGTTTTATAATATCACTAACAGCCAACGTCCCCGCTCCCTATGACAGATCCCATATGGCAAGTCACGGGTTCACATTTAGAGAACTTCAGGATCCTCGTCCTAAACATTCGACTCACCCCCAAACACTGCTGCTGAGCCCCTCTTTGTAATGGCTTGACTGCTGTTCATTCTCTTACTCTTCATTGCTTCACTCAACTTCCAGAGGCTGAAGTTTCTTCCCCCGCCTGTAGGCCAAGTCTCATCCCGAGTCCCAGAACCATCCTGGTTCCAGTACAAGGGAAGTGAGAAAGTCCCAACTCAACAGCCGATGAGCCTGGACTCCAGGTCAGTTTCTCGAGCACCCTCCCCAGTGTCTGAACCAAGGCGAGCCCTCCTGAGTGTTGCTGACTCAACATAAATGCACAAGTAAAGGTCCTCCCTTATTGGGTTCCTAGAACTAAGTCCAGCCTCAACCCAGTTTCCTCAGAATTGCAGCTCCTTGGACACTCCAGGTGGGTCTGTGAATTGCAACACCATGGATCTTTCCCTGAGGGCAGTTTCCCCACAACCTGTACCCAAACTTTCCTTGCATTCATGCTTTGCTCATGCTGCAAAATATATCTTCTGCTAAACTTCCCTACATCAACAGCACCCGTTCCCCAGGCCTGTTGGGTCGAATGGCATCTCTGGCCTCAACTCTGTTCTTCCCTAGCCCCTTCCCTGGGAGTTGATGTCTTGGCTTGGCGTCCTGGCCCCGACATAAAAACTCTTCTCATTTGCATGCTAACCATAATATTGATAGCGGTAGGAGGCAAATTCCTAGGCAGAAAGGGTGGGTCCCCCTTGAAACCCAACCTTCAAGCCAAAAACAGCGTAAAGCCTGAAAACTGGGCTGCCAGTTCTGGGTGAAGTCCATGACCCAGAGTGAGAACTTCCTAGATGCCTTTTAGCCAGTCAAATGGTGCTTTTTCCAGGCCTGACCATGGACCAATCAGCATGCACTCCTGCATTCTGAACCCATAAAAAACCTCGGACTGGGAACTACCCGCCGCCTTCAGGTAGGGTCTACCCACTGCGGGTCCCCTCTCCACTGAGAGCTGTTCTGTCGCTCAATGAAACTCTTCTCTGCCTTGCTCACTCTCTGGTGGTCTGTGTAACCTCATTCTTCTTGGACGCAGGAACCCAGGACCCGATGAATCGTGGGTGCAAAAGGGGCGGTAACACCGTAGCCCTCCCACCCTCCACCGGTACTAGGTGGCTGCCCCATGTGATGGGAAGCAGCGGTGGCCAGGCCAGCCCAGGGGCTGCGGGCTGCCCCAGGGTGGCAGGACCCAACGGGCTGGGACACGCCCCCGTTTGCGAAGCGTGCAGATGGTGGGAATGAATGAACTGTAACACGAACATTGTTATTTTATCCGGAATCAGACACCTCGAAGAAGCTGCGACCCTTCTGGGGCCCAGACCTCAGGACTCCCTGAGCCAGAGCCGTGACCCACTGTATCACCCCCTTGGAGCTCCACAGTGGCTGTCGTCTCTGAGTTTTTAGGCACCACCATGCTCCCTTTATCTAGATGCTGGCGCCCAAGGCGGACGCCGCTTGTGGTATGCCTGGTCCAGCCACAGCCTCACACGCAGCCAGCGCTGTGCCAGCACCTGGAGCTGTCGGCCCCGCCACAGCAGCGCGTGCCTGACCCACCCTTGGCAGGTGTGAGATCTGGGCCGCAGGCACGAGACGAATGCAGCCTTCCTGGCGAGTGGGAGGAGCAAGTGCAGCGGTGAGCCCGGAGCCCAGCAAAGCCTGGGCAGGAGCACCACCAGCTGTGGACATTTCCAGCTGAAGAAGGGGAACCCAAAGAATCCTGTGTCAGCATCATGACCTGGCGTGACCCGTGCCGCCTCTTTCCTCAGGATTCTCTGGAGGTCACCTCTTCTCCCCTGAGTGGAGTTCCTGCTTGCCGTGAACCGCCAGTGCACCCCGGACTAAGCTCACTCCTCAGCTCCCCTCTTCCTTCCTCTGGCCCACGCTGACCTCTTTCTGGTCTTTATTGCCCAGAAAGAAACCAATAGGCAGGGCGCGGTGGCTCACGCTTGTAATCCCAGCACATTGGAAGGCCGAGGCAGGCGGATCACCTGAGGTCAGGAGTTTGACACCAGCCTGGCCAACGTGGTGAAACCCCGTCTCTACTAAAAATACAAAAATTAGCCGGGCATGGTGGCGGGCACCTGTAGTCCCAGCTACTCAGGAGGCTGAGGCAGGAGAATCGTAGGAACCTGGGAGGCGGAGGTTGTAGTGAGCCAAGATCATGCCACTGCACTCCAGCCTGGGCAACAGAGCGAGACTCCAACTCAAAGAAAAAAAAAAAAAGGAAACCAATAATTTGTGGAAGGGTCAAAGAAGGTTGGAGGACTACAAGGTCCTCTAGAGAGATCCTTTAAAAGTATTTTTTTTTTTTTTGAGAGGGAGTCTCACTCTGCTCTGTCACCCAGGCTGTAGTGCAGTGGTGCAATCTCGGCTCACTGCAACCTCCACCTCTCCAGTTCAAGCAATTCTCCTGCCTCAGCCTCCGAGTAGCTGGGTTTATAGGAACCCGCCACCAAACCCGGCTAATTTTTGTATTTTAGTAGAGATGGGGTTTCACTATGTTGATCAAGCTGGTCCCGAAGTCCTATCCTCAAATGATCCGCCCACCTCAGCCTCCCAAAGAAAAATATCCTTTTAACAATAGAAACTACGGGTCCATCCCTGTATTATTCTGCTTCGGCTGCTGTAACAAACAACCACGGAGCAGGGGAGCTTACGCAGCAGACACTGACTGTCTCAGCATTCTGGAGGCTGGAGGTCCAAGATCAAGGGGTCAGCAGGTCGTTTCTCCTGAGCCCCCCTCCTTGGCTTTGCAATGGCCACCTTCTCCCTGCATCTTTACAGGGTCATCCCTCTGTGTCCTGATCTCTTCTTATAAGGATTCCAGTCAGACTGGGTTAAGGCCCACCCTAATGGTCTCACGTTTTACTCAATTGCCTCTTAAAAGACTATACCTCCAAATGTAGTCACATCTGAGGTACTGGAGGTCAGGACTTCAACATATGAATTGGGGACCAGGGAACGGGGAGGACAATTCAGCCCCTAACAATCCCCAAGCAAAATGTAATACAAAACAAATAGGCTGGGCGCGGTGGCTCACGCCTGTAATCCCAGCACTTCGGGTGGCCGAGGAAGGTGGATCACAAGGTCAGGAGATGGAGACCATCCTGGCTAATAGGATGAAACCCCTTCTCTACTAAAACTACAAAAAAATCAACCGGGCGTGGTGTCACGCACCTGTAGTCCCAGCTACTCAGGAGGCTGAGGCAGCCCAATCACTTGAACCCAGGAGGCGGAGGTTGCAGTAAGCCGAGATCATGCCATTGTACTCCAGCCTGGTAATACAGCGAGACTCTGTCTAAAAAACAAAAACAAAACAAAAAACAAACAAACAAAAAAACCTGAATTGTCTTCAGAGAGCCCCCTGGGCAGTGTGCCTGAGTTATGCAAAGCTGTAGGTCGAATGTAGCACAACCTTCTAGAGAGTCCATTTTACCTCCTAACATGTTGAGCCTAGAAAAAAAAAATTGTAAAGAGCATATTTTGGAGAATTCAAATTTTGAATAAAATTTTACTATTAAAACACAAGACTTCAGAACAAAATTTGTACTGGCCTCAGGCCATCCTAAGCTGGGTTTTTAGTGGCATAAGTTCTTGGGTAAAACTACGCAAAAGAAAAACTACGTATAGTTTTGTGAACACTATGTTGGTGGAGGAGTTCAGAGAGGCCCTGAGTCTTTCTCCAAAGAGTACTCATTTCCAGTGTGCTCGTTTCTTAATGCGTGTTATTTTCATAAGCAAAAGAGAGGTCCCAGAGCTCCCTGGGGTGTAAATGATGTTGAAGGATTGTTGGGGTTGAAATAGGCTGAAATTTTTCTACTCAGGCAGAGTTCATGTCTTAAATCATATCCCCAGGGTGCAGTTAATTTATTTTAATTGATGGGAGGTTTTTACGTTTTCTGAAGAGCTCCATCTGAGAATGAGGTTGATGATGGAGGCAGAACCAGCCAACTCTTACCGAGAGGGACACATTTCTACAGGCATTTGTGATGGAATCTGACAGAAACCCTCTCAGAAGAATGCATCCCCAATTAAACTTTGTTACGACTAAAACCCACATTTTTAAAAAAATTAGCCTAAGAGGGAATGCATGATACTTTTATGGAAATGTTTAAGTAATTAGTAGATATTAGTAATATGAATAAATGGAAATTTATGCCCTGATCCTTGTGCAAATAGCATAATATAGTATACCTAATATAGTAGATACACCAATTAACCAGCTTAATATTGTAGATGTACCAATTATCTCTAAATTAATCTGTATATTTAATGCAATCTTAATCAATATTTCAGGTGATTTTTAAATGAACTCAACACAATCATTCCAAAATTACATATAAAAAGCCACAAGTGACTAAACTGATTTTGAAAATGAAGACTAAAGATAAGGATCACGGTGGACTTAACTTGATAAAACTATTGTAATAAGAGCAATATGGTTCTGCACAGATTTGGACAAATAGATCAATGAGACCCCTGAAGGGGCTCAGGGATAGTCTTGCACCGACTTTGTGTGTAATGAAGGCAGCACCATAGTACAATGCAAAGAGAAGAGATTGTTTAGTAGATGATTTGCAAGAAATTGAATCACTATGGAGAAAAATAAAGCTTTATTCCCAGCTGACGTCATCAAAACATTTAAACTCCAGACAGCTTAAAAACCTAAAAGTTGAAAGTAATTGCAAAGATGTAGGAAAGGTCTTTGTGACCCAAAATTAGCACAAGATTGTTTAAACAAGTACCAAAAAGAACAAGCCATGAAGTTATTTATTAATGGGTCAATTCAATGCAGCAAAATTAAGGCTTTTGGTTTAGGGACAAATGCTAAAAACTAAGTTACCAGATACATGACAGATTAGGAGATTTGCCTCATCAAAAATCAACAGCATATTAATATTTAGATGTACACTCTTATAAATCAGCAAGAAGAAAACTTTATAGAAAATTGAAATTCTATAGAAAACAAAAACATGACTAAGAACGTACAGAAGGGTATATGTAAGCAGGTATAGAAATCAGTGGTGATCAAAGTAAAACAAATAAAATCTACTTTGGTTCATTTGTGATGCTATAACAACACACCTGAGATTGGATAATTTATGAAGAACAGAAATTTCTTTCTCACAGTTCTGGAGGCTAAGATCCAGACACCAGCTGTTTCAGCATCTGATGGGATCCCTGTCTCTGCCTCCAAGATGGCCCTTTTGTTGCTGTACCCTCTGCAGGAAAGGAATGCTGTGTCCTCACATAACAGAAGAGATAGAAGGAGGAAAATTAGCCACCTCAAGCTTCTTATAAGGCACCAATCTCATTTCACGAAGGGAGAGCCCTCATAGCCTAATCACCTCCTGAAGGCCCCACCTCATAATACTACTGTTTGGGCAGTTTTGTTTCAACATGACTTTTGGAGAGACCCTATCATTCAAACTAGTGCAAAATTACAATGGCAGATCACTTTCTATACGTCATGAATAATATCAAGAATTGGAAAAGATGGGAGGAGGCAGAAACCCACTCTACAATGCTCCTTCTACAAGGCACATGAATACTTCAGAACACATAATAAACACTTTGGAGAGAGCGGCTATGAGAGGTGTAGGAGAGGCAGAGCTGGTACAAGGGGGAAGGGCAAATAAAAAGGAGCCCTGCACACCACAGTGATGCCAGTGTGCCATGATCTTAGGGCTATGAGGACCCAACTCTGCCCTAAAGATCAAAAGAACAACTGGAGGAATTTTATACACGATTGATAGTTATCAATGATGTAAACATTTCCTTAATTACAAGCATCACAGACTGCCAGATCCACCCAAATCCCTCTGTGTCTTCCTAGGTATATGAGAAATCTCTACACTTCCTACCTACCTTCTTTTGCAGTTTGGTTGGGACATCTGACTGGGGTCTGGTCAATGAATGTGTCAGAGGTGTTTAAACCAGAGTGACTCCATCTGGAATAGGGACTGGGTAAAATAAGGCTGAGACTTGCTGGGCTGCATTCCCAGGAGGTTAGGCGGGATGAGATAGGAGGTCGGCACAAGATACAGTTCATAAAGACCTTGCTGATAAAACAGTTTGCAGTAAAGGAGCTGGCCAAAACCCACAAAACCAATAAGGCAAGGAAAGTGACCTGTGGTCATCCTCACTGCTCATGCATTAACATGTTAAAAGACATTCTCTCCAGCACCATGACAGTTTACAAATGCCAAGGCAATATCCAAAAGTTACCCTATATGGTCTAAAAAGGGAGGAACCCTCAGTTCTGGGAATTGCCCACCCCTTTCCTGGAAAGCTCATGAATAATCCATTCCTTGTTTAGCATATAATCAAGAAATCACCATAAAAGCGGGCAAACAGCAGCCCTCAGGGCGGCTCTCCCTATGGAGTAGCCATTTTTTATTCCTTTACTTTCTTAGTAAACTTGCTTTCACTTGACTCCATGGATTCACCCCAAATTCTTTCTTGAATGAGACGCAAGATCCCTCTCTTGGGGTCTGCATCAGGACCCCTTTCTGGTAACAAGTGTGGGTGAAATGCCACTTCCACCTGGTTCGGAAGCATCTCATGTTGTCTTCCATGCTCCATCTCTCCCAACCATGAGGCTAAACATGAAGAACTCTAAGACGGCAGAACCACTTGAAGAAAATGTCAATGAAAACATATCTGAAACAGGTCTCAGTCGAGAAGTTTATTTTGCCAAGGTTAAGGATGTGCCTGTGACACAGCCTCAGGAGATCCTGATGACATTTACCCACGATGGTCAGAGCACAGCTTGGTTTTATACATTTTATGGAGACATAAGGCACCAATCAATATATGTAAGATATGCATTGGTTTGATCCAGAAAGCCAAGGACAACTGGAAGCAAAGTCTTTCAGGCCATAGGTGGATTCAAAGATTTTCTGGTTGGCAATTGGGTAAAGGAGTTATTATCAATAGAAAGGAATCTCAGGTTTATGATAACAGTTGTGGAGACCAAGGTTTTATTATACAGATGAAGCTTCCAGGTAGCAGGCTTCAGAGAGAAGAGATTGCAAATGTTTCTTATCAGACTTAAAGTCTGTTATATCAGTAATTACAAAAGGGAGTAGGGGATAATGAGGCATGTCCAGCTCCCACTTCCCATCATGGCCTGAACTCATGGTTCAGGTTAACTTTGGAATGCCTTTGCCAAGACAAGGAGTCTATTGAAATGGTTAGGGGACTTAGATTTTTAATTTTGATTAAGAAAAAGAACCTGGATTCTTCGATTAGCACATGTAGGAGAACACCCAAGAAAGCCACCTAACCTCATTAGACTCATGTGAGTAAGAAATAAAATGACTTTGAGCCACCAGGATTTAGGAGTTGTTTGTTTTAACACTTAGTCTCTCCAGACTAGAATAGTACTCTATCAAAGGTAGTTTCAGCCTCATCATTGAAAATAAATAAATAAGGCCTAGCTGCATACCTAGCACCAGGTGAGTTTGGAATCATGAGAGACTAAGGTTGGAGGTAATGAAGTTAAAGAGAAATTCACGCTATGATGATTCAATTTTTAGGAAGCGAATTAGAAGTGTCTCTTCCTTCACACCATGGCAACGCTCCAGCATGCAGTCCTCATTAATAGAGCATGGGCTTCTGAGGCTGAATAGAGCAGAAAGGCATTTGCTAACCCAGTCTTCCTCAAGAATTCCTCTCATAATCCAAAACATTCTCCAGTGAAGGAGAACTCCTAAAGAAACATCAGAAGTAGGAGATACTTGAAATTTATTTTGACTTTTTTTTGGTGGTGGGATTGTTTTGTTTTATTTTAGATTCAGGGGGTATGTGTATTGCATAATGCTGAAGTTTGAGCTCCCAGTGAACCCCTCACTCAAATAGTGAGCATAGCACCCAATAGACAGTATTTCAACCCTTACCTCCCAGTCACTCTCCCCTCTTTTGGAGTTCTCAGCGTCTATTATTTCCATCTTTATGTCCATGTGTACCCATTTTTTTTCTCCCACTTGCAAGTGAAAACATGCAGTATTTGACTTTCTGTTTTTGAGGTATTTCACTTAGGACAATGGCCCCCAGCTCCATCCATGTTGTTGAAAAAGACATGATTCCATTCCTTTTTACGGCTACATAGTATTCCATATACACATATGTACCACATTTTCTTTATCCAGTCAACCATTGATGGACACAGGTTGATTCCATGACTTTGCTATTGTGAATAGTGCTGCAATAAACATATGAGTGCAGGTGTCTTTTTGATAAAATGATTTCTTTTCCTTTGGGTATATACGAGTAGTAGGATTTCTGGGTCAAATGGTAGTTCTATTTTTAGTTCTTTGAGAAATCTCCATACTGTTTTCCATAGGAGTTGAACTAATTTACAGTCCCGCCAACAGTGTATAAGCGTTTCCTTTTCTCCATATCCTTGCCAACATCTGTTAGTTTCTTTTGACTTTTTGATAATAACCATTCTGACTGGTGTGAGATGGCATTTCTCTAATGACTAGCAATGTGGAACAGTTTTTCATTTGTTGGCTGCCTGTATGTTTTCTTTTGAGAAGTGTCTGCTCATATCCTTTGGCCATGTTTTAAAGGGGTATTTGTTTTTTTGTTGTTGATTTGTTGAATTTCCTTATAGATTCTGGATATTAGTTCTTTGTGGAATGCATAGTTTGTGAATATTTTCTCCCATTCCATAGGTTATGTTTACTCTGTTGATTGTTTCTTTTGCTGTGCAGAAGCTCTTTAATTTAATAAAGTCCTATTTGTCTATTTTGGGGTTTGTTGAATTTTGCTTTTGAGGTCTTAGTCATAATATCTTTGCCTAGAACAGGGTCCAGAAGTGTTTTTTCCTAAGTTTTCTTCTAGAATTTGTATAGTTTGAGGTTTTACACTTAAGTCTTTAATCCATTTGAGTTAATTTTTGTATATTGTGAGAGGTAGAAGGTCCAGTTTCATTCTTCTGCATATGGCTATGCAGTTTTCCCAGCACCATTTATTGAATAGAGTGACGTTTCCCCTTTGTTTATTTTTGTTGACATTGTCAAAGATCAGCTGATTGTAGGTATGTGGCCTTATTTCTGGGTTCTCTATTCTGTTCCATTGATCTGGGTGTCTATTTTTGTTTCACTACCATGCTATGTTGGTTATTATAGCCTTGTGGAATAGTTTGAAGTTGGATAATGCGATGCCTCTGGCTTATTCTTTTCACATAGAATTGCTTTGGCTATTTGGGCTCTTTTTTGGTTCCATATGAATTTTAAAATTCTATGGAAAATGTTGTTGGTAATTTGACAGGAATTGCATTGGATCTGTAGATTGCTTTGGTCAGTACAGCCATTTTAACAATATTGACTCTTCCTATCCATGAGCCTGGGATGTTTTTCCACTGGTTTGTGTCACCTACGATTTCTTCCATCAGTATTTCATAGTTCTTCTTGTAGAGGACTTTCACCTCCCTGGTCAGCTGTATTCCCAGGTTATTTTATTTGTTTTGTGGTTATTGTGAATGGCGTTGAGTTCTTGATTTGGTTCTTAGCTTGACTATTACTGTTATATAGGAATGCAACTGATTTTGCGCATTAATTTTGTATCTTGAAGCTTTATGGAAGTCATTTATCAGGTCTAGGAATCTTTTGGGGGAATCTAGGGTTTTTTAGCCATAAGATCATGTCACCAGTGAACAGAGATAATTTGACTTACTCTTCTTCAATTTGGATGTGAAATTTACTTTTTGTGCTAAAAATACATTCTCCTTAACTCAGTATGACATTCCTTTCTAAAATGAAATTCATGAAGAAATAAAGATAGACATATTTCCTAATACTTTACAATACTTAGAGATTCAGATTTTGGATTGGTTCTTGTTAATCCCACTTCCTCTTCCTTAGGTTTCCACAAATAAGTTAAGTGCACTTTCATTAAACTTTAAAGAGCAGTGTGGAACTTCCAGGATATTTTTCTAAAGAGACTGGTGAACTATAGAGAACTCTATAGTGAACTCTCTGACAATCCATGTCTTTTTTCCGTTTACATCTCAGCAACCAGGGATTCTCTTTCCCATTGTTCCCCTAAGCAATCAGCGTCCAGTCCCAGCAGACCTCACCACTCTCCCCACAAGGCATAGCAGCTCCTGCTCACGTCAATCCTAGATAACAGATGAGTCAAGGAACTAGAGATTCAGCTTCCATCCTGAGGCTTACATCCAAACATTCATCCACAAAAGCAGGTCACTCTCTAGAGAAAGCCTGATGAACCACCTCTTAAGCAATTAGCTAAGTTCAGATGAACTTCAATTCTCAAGGAATCAGAGACTTGTTTAAAAACCACTATAAACAAAATAAGGCAAAAATGAGTTCTCCAAATGATCTTGGACATCCCAGCCTCCAAAACTGGCAGCAATAAATCTCTATTGCTTATATATTACCCAGTCTGTGGTTTTGTTTTTGTTGTTGTTGTTGTTGTTTTGTTGTTGTTTTTGTTGTTGTTGCTGTTTTTGAGACGGAGTCTCGCTCTGTTGCCCAGGCTAGAGTCCAGTGGCACAATCTCGGCTCATTACAACATTCGCCTCCCAGGTTCAAGTGATTCTCCTGCCTCAGCCTCATGAGTCGCTGGGATTACAGGCATGTGCCACGATGCCCGGCTAATTTTTGTATTTTTTAGTAGAGATGGGGTTCCACCATGTTGGCCAGGCTGGTCTCGAACTCCTGACCTCAGGTGATCCACCTGCCTCGGCCTCCCAAAGTGCTGAGATTACAGGCGTGAGCCACCGTGCCTGGCCTGTGGTATTTTTTAATAGCAACCTGAACAAAGTAAGACAGATGGGAAACAAAGATATGATTAGCATCCATGTAACTTTAATAATAATAAAGAAGGAAAAACTGAAGAGACACAACATACGAGAGAAATTTTCTGAAATGGAAACTAACCTTCAAGAAGGAATTAAATGTTTATTAAAATTGTAAAATATGTGTGCAATAATATTAAGATACTGCCAGCCCAAACTGACACAGACAGCTGCTTATCAAATCCTGACACATAACAGCATTTGTGTCTAGTAGTTTGTGTGTCTCACCACCACTTTTATCCTGGCAGGAGCATCATGAAACAAGGTAACTCCAGTGTCCTCAGCCTAAGAAAACAGGGCTTGTAGGCTGGTGGCTCGTGCCTGTAATCCCAGCACTTTGGGAGGCCGAGGCGGGAGGATCACAAGGTCAGGAGATGGAGACCATCCTGGCTAACACAGTGAAACCCTGTCTCTACTAAAAATACAAAAAAAAAAAATTAGCCGGGCATGATGGCAGGTGCCTGTAGTCCCAGCTACTAGGGAGGCTGAGGCAGGAGAATGGCGTGAACCTGGGAGGCGGAGCTTGCAGTGAGCCGAGATTGCGCCACTGCACTCCAGCCTGGGCGACAAAGAGCCTCCATCAAAAAAAAAAAGAAAAGAAAAAGAAAGAAAGAAAACAGGGCTTGTATCTGGCTCTGAAAACCTTCTAACCCCCATCAACCCACTTAATGTCCATTGGGACAGACATGAAGGAGGTGGACAGGACATGGTTTCATGTGATGTGACACTCACTGTCACAAAGACAGAACCATTGTCCATTGTCCGTTCCAGTGCAACTGGATCATGATCATGCTGATTAGATTAACAATTTATGGACAAGAAAATACAAGGAATCAGGAGTAGGGTAAATAGGAATCGTTTGAATACTGAAAGGCAATAGGTCATATGTTTCTAAACTGTAAAGCCTTGCAATGTAGAATGCCTGTGGGTTTGCCAGCAAGTTCCAGCCATGCTCGGAGGGAGACAGCCTCCACGGAGGCAAGGTCTCGGGAGCAGCTGGGAGATGCTTCCTGTGTGCGGGTGTGGGTAAGAGAGAAGACAGGTTAAATGGGAACATATGGCGGAAGATTAAACAACATCCCTCTAATCCCCAATTGTCTGGCTGCCCCTGCTGTAATTACATGCCATCAGATTCAAAGGCCACCAGATGTTCAAGGCCTAAGCCAGGAATTACCCACTTGGCCACTATCTTGTGAATGAGGGCTTTGACTGGAAGGGCAAAGCTGCATTTAAATTGAACAAGACGGGAGCAGTTTTAGATTTGTCCACAGTAAGTGAGAGAAGGGTGGGAAACCAGAGCATTAACCATTTCCTTTCCAACAGAGAACCACAGGCTGATGAACATGAACTTAATTACGATAAAGGTATCTGTTTGGATTGTTCCCTGGTAAACTCTCACTGCTCTGTTGAGCTCATAGAATTCTCACTTCAGTTGTTAACTCAAAAGACAAAGTTTATCTCATCAGCTATCTTTTTCCTTGATGCACCAGTAAATAAGGCTTTTCTTCATTAAAAAAATTTAAAAAACAAAAGCCGCTCCCTCTTTCCTTTAAATAGAAGCATAATATACGATGCGGTCAATAAGAAGGGGCCCTCTTATTTGTGCTTCATTGATTTTCATAATTATTTCCAGGAGTTGATTTAAGCCAGGTGCTGGGAGAAGGGCTACCTCCCAACACTAAGAGTGACAGCTGAGAGATCTATCTGTCCTCCTGATTTTAAAGTGTCACGTAATCATGAAACTAAGTTAAGTACCCAGAGTCAAAGGTCTGATTCTCATTAATTTGGTGTGAAATTCTACTAAGCAAACAGTCTTTCCCACAGACACAGCCTAGGTCCTCAACTCTAGCTGTTCTTGACACAGGCTCATCTTGGGTTTACTTCTGAGGGTACCAAAGAATGTGCGATCAAAGCGTGACGAGGGAGGACTAGTGCTGTCAAATGTTAAAACACCTGACCTTCAAATAATTAGGAATGTTTCAGACTGGATGCACTAGTTTCCTAATGCATTGCAACTAATTACCACCAACTTGGTGGCTTAACAGAACAGAATTGTATTCCCTCACGGCTCTAGGCACAGAAGTGCAAAGGGAAGGTGTCAACAGGGCCACACTCCCTCTGAAACCCGCAGAGCAGAATCCTTCCTGCCTCTTCCAGTTTCTGGTGGCTGCCAGCATTCCTGGGCTTATGGATGGCTCCAGTCTCTGTGTCGGTCTTTCCCTGGCTTCTTTCCTGTGTCCCTCCCTGTCTCATCTCCTTTTGTGTCTCTCATAAAAACACCTGTCATTGAATGTAGGGCGTATCCTGATTGAAAATGATCTCTTTCCAGAGTCATCTGCAAAGTCTCTTATTCTAAGTGAAGTCATATTCTGAGGCTCTGAAAGGGCATCTCTTTTGGAGACCACCAGCAAGCCCATTACACTGGAAAAGCTATACATAAATAAAACAAAATTAGGAATCTATAAATAAAAACAATTTCCTATTGAAATTTAGTTCATAAATTAAAGTGACATTTCAAATAAATGGGAAACAGAGGAGTTATAAATAAAGGATAATATAAAAATTGGCTGTTTGGAAAATAATAAAACTAGGTTACCACCTCATTTCTTATCCCAAAACTAAATTGCAGATGGATAAAACATTTTTATAGGAAAAAAATCATAAACATTCTAAAAGAAAAGATGGATACATGAATTGGTCATCTAGGCATAATCCAAAGGCCAGAAGTCATGAAGTAAAGATGGACACACAGAAATGTAAAATTCTATTTTTTAAAAAGTCACTGAAATAGTGTTTAAAAGCTGCTCCGGAGGCTGAGACAGGAGAGTCACTTGAACCCGGAGGGCGGAGCTTGCAGTGAACCAAGATCGCGGCACTGCACTCCAGCCTGGGCGACAGAGTGAGATTCTCTCTCAAAAAAAAAAAAAGAAAGAAAGAAAAAGAACGTGACTGAAAAAGAGTTAATTTTCTTTATTTATAGAACTTATACAAATTAATAAGCAGAGTCTAACAGCCCAATTTTTAAATGATCAAATAATAAGAATAAGGATTTCATAAAGAAACATATACAAATGGCCAATAAACATATGAAATGAGGAAATCAAATAATGGAACATCATTATTCTTCCATAATATAGGAAAAAATAATTGCTGCTCAGTGCTGGCAAGAATGTGAGGAAACGGGTGTTCCAATACTCCATCGATGAAAGTATAAACTGGTGCAAACTTTCTGGAGTGAAATTCAATAGTAACTTTCAAAATGTTTTAATGTATAAGCTACTTGAAATTTATACCAGTAATGTTGTCCTAAACCTTGATCAAACTATATTTACAAGACTAGTCATTGCAATGAAGCTTATAATGCCTATAAAAATAAAAACTGTAAGCGACCAACATGTTCACCAATGAGGAACTGATTAAATAAATCATTTTACCTACAGAGTGAAATAGAAAAAAAAGATACTTAAAAAGAATAAAGGAAACCTATATATTCTGAAATTGATAAATCTACAAGATCTTTTATTAAGTGAAAACAATCTAGGCACAAAGCAAAGTCTGTGAATTACGGTCCTTTCTGTGTAATAAATAGATGGATGCCAGTATATCTGGAAAGAATGACAAGAAACTTTTAACAATGGAAACTTTGAGAAGGGTAGAGAGAGGGAGACACTCATGTCATTGAGTTTGTGTATCTAGGAGCTAGAGGCAGGTTCAATACTGCCCTCCCAGACATTCCTTCCCTCCACAGGTGTTTCAGACCTGCCATTCTCCCCTAGGCTCTATTTGCAATCAAATTTTCTCACGTGGCAGCAAAGTTGCTGCTACAATCCCAGCTAACACTCTTCTGCTCCTGAACCAAAATGAAGAGAAAGATATTAAACCTTAGTAAAATTTCAACCTTTAGTCTAGAAAATGGCATAGAAGGATTCCAAGACTCAGCTTCAGGAAAGGGCCTATACCTGGCAGCAGTCGCTGTATCCAGGGAGGTGACAAGGGGCCTGACTCAGCTTGGATATTATGCCCCATGGTGGCCAAAGGGCACAAAGCACCATGCCTGAAAGGCTGACAGGTACCCCACCGTAGACTCTAACCACATAATTCATCATAAGGGAGTATGTGTCTCTAAATGCAGGAAGGCTAGGCAGACAAAAATAATGCATGGCCGGGTTCCATGTCCCCATTGAACTCCCACCTCCCCCAGCCACGTCCCCCAGCTCCACACCTCCTGCTGCCTTCTGTGGGACATCCTACTCCAGTGTCAGATGCTAGTTCAGTGCCCTGACAAGCTAAGCTGTGCGGTCCCAATGCTCCCAGGATGGAGAGTGGAATTCTAAAAAGACTAACATAGAATTCAAGCTGCCTTCTTAGAGGCCTCCAGCTGATTGGAGGCAGATCCTCAGGTTACTCAAAAATCCAAAAATTATAAAAGTTCAGAACTCAGACCCAGGGTTGAGTGTTTTCTTCCTGGAAGGAGAGAAGCCATCATTTGTGACCTGGAGGGTCGCTTAATGCTTTTGGCCCGCATGTTGCTCCAATGTTTGGAAAACCCTTGTTCTTTCATTATGATGATGCGTCACAACTAGTCATGGACGTGTGTCTACCCCATCTTTCCCCATACACAAATCTGACAGCCTCAGTGTGGAGTTCCCAGAGAGCTCTCCCTATAAGACTTCTTTCCAGAGTGAGAACTCTCCAAAATAATTTTCTTCTAAGGCCCTGTCCTTTGTCCATACCTGCACTCTAATGTCAGGACAAATGGGTAAGAAAACTATTTGATGAGTACCAGTTACTCCTTTCAGGCATGTGAGAGAAAGAGTCTATGCACTGTAATATTCAATCTGTTACCTCATTTTACACACACAAATCTTGACCTAACCTTCGGGCTGACATCCTGCCATCCAGCTACCACAGACATTAGCAGTTCTGTTACAGCATCCACTTTCCATGTCAAACCTGACTTCGTATCCATTAAGTATCTCAGGGCCATTCACTCATCCATTCATCCTTGAAACAGACATGAATTTCCTTCTCTGTGTGAATTACCATGATGGGAGCTCATAGTGTAGAAATGCCTACAAAAGCCTCTGTCCTGAGGTAGAGAAAGTCAAGTAGCCGATAACTCTGATAGGAATCAGCCCAGATGCTTTTGGAGGATACATGAGGTAACCTAACTCACACTCGGCTGGGGGTGGAGGCATGGGGGGAGCCAGGGAAGACAGCTCCCAGAACATCTGTATGAGTTGAAATTCAGATCAGTAGAAGCTGGCCAAATGACCAAGGTGGGGAAGTGGTTTCCAGCAGAGACAGTACAACCTGTGGGAGGCAGGAAAACATGAGGGTGCACAACGGGTCTAAAAAGGGTGCTAGGTAGACCAGGAGGCTGAAGCCCAGAGCACAGCCCCGCTTCCCTCATGAACCACAGGAAAGCTTAGCCAGGGACTCCAAGAGTTGTTAGTGAGCGCCCGGGCAATAATTCAGCTGAGAGGAAACCTGGTTTTGCTCAAGAGCTCTCAGTCATCACTTCAACTGCAGCTGTCTGCCCTCAGCCTTGGCCCTCCATGAAGGAGGCTGTCCTTCTGATCCTTCCTACACCAAGCTCTGGAGCTGGATCGTATGCAGAATCTGGCCCCTTCAACCAACCCCCACATTAACACACCACATATAATTCCATGGGGACCCAAGGAAGGAAGGAAGGGCAGCAAGAAACCATTGACTGTGAATGGAAGGTGAGAATCCTGAAGGAGGGAAGGAAGGAAGGAAGGAAGGAAGGAAGGAAGGAAGGAAGGAAGGAAGGAAGGAAGGGAGGGAACTCATCCACATCTGAATCCTCGGAGTGTGGTGTGGAACTTCCCTTTAAGTTGACTGAGAGTGTCAGATGTGTGTCTCGCTATACTCTTTCTTCTCTATTATGTTCAATTCTTTTGTATTCACCTGTAACTTTCCGGAAGTTCTGCATAACAACAAATATCATGATCTGAAAAAACTCAAGTGCATGCCTTTTTACATAATAATATGCTTGCCAGCAGCTGGACCTGTCACTAGATAACTGGCTACATTATTTTCATTTCATGGAGATGCCAAATTCTTTCCAGCCAGAGTCAGAGAGTACCATCAGCCAGCCAGCATTTTGCTTTGGGTACGTAACATACATCCAGCACAAACTCTCTGGAACAATCAGAAAATCTTGCAAATTTTTGAGAACAAGCCAGATAAACGTATGGGTGCTAACTTACAAATGGGCCTCTCTGAAGCCAGAGAACTGAAGGCTAGAAACCCCCCTTCCATGTTTCTGGCTGTTCTGCTGCAAACCAGCAAAGAAGCAGAAATCAGCCTTGTTTGGTTGTGTTTTTTTCCCAGGAAGGTTCAGGGCTGTCACAAGTCCTCACAATCTCTCGATGTCTTTCTCCCAAAAAACCCACATGGCTTCTAGCACCCAAGGAGGATAGACAAGGCAGGGATCCTGTCAAGGCCACACTTTAAAGAGTCA
This sequence comes from Pan troglodytes, assembly GCF_028858775.2. NCBI lineage: Eukaryota > Metazoa > Chordata > Mammalia > Primates > Hominidae > Pan > Pan troglodytes. The sequence continues at coordinate 41,768,902 of NC_072420.2, forward strand.
CAGGGAGGGCTGCTCACAGATGTGAGACTCCCCAGTCCGGCCAACCTTGAGAGAGGAAGACTGGCACCACTCATCACACCAGGCCTCCCTCAAGGGTAAGAGGAGATTATAATCAGGAGGCTACTGTCCAAGAGAAAACTGTGGTGCTTTATGTATCCTTTATGGTCGGTCACTACACAGTTGCTACAAATTCACCTTGGTTTACAGGGACTCACTGCTTTCTATAGAATCGCTGTTTTTACAATAAGGTCTTGCAACGCAAGTTAAAAACCATCAGGAATGCATTAGCTCTACGCATATGAATGCCGCGAATATGGTGAATAATAGATAATGTAATTCATGCAATGAATATAGCATACAACCCTCCAAGTCTTATTAAAATTCTGGATCGCAGGGTAACATAACCAAGCCAATATTCCTGCAAGGTCTGCAGATGTGAAGAAACACACCAATTACTAGAGTAATTGCAGGAAAACAATACTTCATAAAAGCAGGAAAACACGCAGCCAAATTTGTAACTCTGAGATCAACATAAAAGATGATGGTTTTCAGAAATAAGTGGACATAAGATTATTGAACTTCATTCTTTCCCCCCAAGAAAGCAAATTTTTTAAATAAAATATTCTTCTACAAAGACTGAAATAGCTTTTTTGTTGGCTATCAATTTAGGCTTAATGCTAGACAATGAATACAATGTTACTAAAATCCTCTGCATATAATAAAAAATTGTTAAACATATTTTTTAAAACAAACTTAAAGAGGTAAGGCTTAGTGTTATTTAGCACTTCAAATGTGGCTAGTCCAAATTAAGATAGCTGTAAGTGTAAATTCCAAAATGGATTTCAAAGGCTTAGCGCAGAAACAGACTATAAAATATCTCATGCATTTCTAAACATTGGTTACATGTTAAAAAGATAATTTTGTCAGATTAAATAAAATATATGATTGTCTTTAAAAAATCCTCTGCATATAAACATTCTAGTTGATTTTATTGATACACATTCATTAAGGAAGATTAGCTGAGAATGGAAGCAGCCCCTTCCTCCACTCAGCCTACAGGGACTTCTAGAATAGTGTGCACCTGGGAGTAATGGCTCACCCTGTAATCTCAGCACTTTGGAAAGCCGAGGTGGGAGGATTGGTTGAATCTAGGGGTTCCAGACCAGCCCTGTCAACATAACAAGACCCATCTCTGTAAAGATGAAATAGAATAAATAGAATAAATAAAAATCAAAACAAGAAAATAGAATGATATGTAAGGCATTCTTTCTTTCATGTGTGTCTACGGATTCTCTCTCTCCACATACACACACACAATGTAATTTTATATACACACACACACACACACACACGGCAATCTGGGCAGAGAGTAGCCCCAATAAAATAAAATGGAAGGACTTTATTATTGTACTTAGAAATTCTCAGAGAGAATCAAACTAAGCCACACAGAAGGATGTAAAGGCCAGGGAGCAGCCAGGAGTGCAGAGGGCCCACCTCCGTCCCTGGACACACTTCCCATTCATTCCCAAACCAGTGTCACCCTGCTGATGGTGGCCCAGTTCCCCAACTCATAATATTTGACTCTTTCTTTTCTCTTTCTTTCTTTATTTCTTTTTTTTTTGGGGGGGGGGAGTCTTGCTCTGTCACCCAGACTGGAGTGCAGTGGCGCGATCTTGGTTTACTGCAACCTCCGCCTGCCGGGTTCAAGTGATTCTCCCGCCTCAGCCTCCTGGATAGCTGTGATTACAGGGTGCATTTAGGCTGAGTTCCGAAGAATGGGCAGAATTTGGATATGGAAAATAACTTGCCAATAGTCCCAGCAAGAATTTGTCAGGGCCAGAATGGGGCGGGCCAGTGACTTGGGTGCTATGGGCATTGAGAAGCCAGAGCCATTGGGCCTTGGAACCTCTTCCTGCATACAGGAGAGACGGGCAGGTGTAAGTGATCCCAGGTGCGGTCCCAAGAGGACCGGAGAGTGGAGGCGCCAGTAAAAACCCAGAGAAAAGGTGGGCCTAAGCTCACTGCCAAAGATGTGAGAAGAAAAGCCTCAGAAGACATGAAGAGGTTGGGATGATGCAAGCACAGATTAGCCCCACTTGAGTGAAAGTGGCTTGAAGCAGGACAAAAACTAGCATGACCCCTGCCCAGCAGCCTCTCAGATGAACACAGCTCGAAAGAGCTATATCTGGAAGGCAAAGGACATGTCCAAAACCAGTGTGGTACTTCAAGAACACTCCACAACTGCAGCACGCTCCTTCAAAAGTTACCTCTAAAAGACAAGCACAGAAGGAACCAAGGCTGTGGAAAGCACCGAGGCTGACTACTATTATTTTTTTCTTATAGTCATGGTGGGTGAGGAAGAAAATCCAGGAATGGCAGGCTAGGCAGGTGCTGGCATATAGAGAGCACTTGATAAACATGTGGAGCACATAAACAGATGAAGAATACATGGATGAGAGATGGCAGGGCAAAAATATAGAATTCATCAATACCAGCTCGCTTTGGGGCTGGCTTTTGATATTTGTAAACAGTAAGGTCATGAATACACAATCCTGGTTTGGATCTGCACTCTGCTGCTTACTATGACCTAAGATAAGCCACTTATTATACTTAAATCTCATTTTCCTCCTCGTTACACTGGAGCCAATAGCAGTGTCCATGTCATAGTGTTTGGTGATGATTTTATTAATATGTTATCCAATCTTGTGTACTCGGCACACTGCTCCATCTAACAGGTGCCCACCAAAGTTAGCCATGGCCGTCGCCAAACTGGAAATGGTGCAAAAATATGTCCAGAAGGGCTGAACACCCTGAATAGGTGAGGGTTTCATAAGAGAAGCTGAACTTCTGAAATAAGTTTACATCTCAAAGCTGATCAAGCAGCTGCCCAGAACCCCAAAATTGGGGCCGAAGTCACACAGCTTCTGTATTCGTTTGCTAAGGGCTGCCATAACCAAATACCACAGACGGGGTTACTTAAACAGGAGGCCAGAAGTCTGACATTAAGGTGTCTGAAGAGTTGGTTTTTCCTGACACCTCTCTCCTTGGCTTGCAGATGGTGACTTCTCCCTGTGTCCTCACGGGGTTGTCCTTCTGTGTGCGTCTGTCTACTGTTCTCCTCTTTTTGTAAGGACAGCAATCAAAGTGGATTAGGGCCGACCCTATCAACCCCATTTTAACTTAGTTGCCTCTTTAAAAACTCTATTTCCAAATACTGTGACATTTTGAGGGACTGGGGCTTCAGGCTTCAACATACAGATTTGGGGGTGGACAGCTGCCTTTGGTTACTGAGCTGTCCCAGTGAGTGGATATCAGGAGACTGACCATGACCTAGTTTTCACAAGAGCAGATTATGGAGACTACAGCGCAGTGAGGTTGACTCTGATCCCCAGAAAAATTATGGGGTGCATTCTTAGACACTGGCTTTGAGGCACTTTGGAAAAGAAGCCGCGATTCCCAGAAACAACACACCTTCACAGGATCATCCCAAAGCTCCCTCATTACCTTCTTTTTCAGTCAAATTCTCAAGTTAGTAGGCATTTGCTGAGCACCTACTATGTACCAAAGATTATGCTCCGTCATGAGTCACATTCTCATAAGGAAATCAGGCAGCTGAGCCAATAAGGGAATCCACAGTGCCAAAACTACGAAAAAGAAGGAAGCGCATGTCACCGAGATTACACTGAGTATGAATAATTAATTTTATCTGAGAGATTGCAGGGGAGGGGTTGGTCAATGGAAGCTTCCTAAAGAAGATAACTAGCCTGGGATTTGAAGGAAAAAAAAAACTATTCCAAGAGAGGAAAGGGCCTGGAGCTCCCCAGCAGCTGGCGGGGGTGGTGTGCAGGAAGGGGCCCCACCGGCCGGGGAGGAAGTATTTCCAAATGTGCAGATACATTCAGAAAACCATCACATGCTTGTTTTCCTTCCTGGAATATAAAGTATAAGGAGGTGGTGTGGAAGGACAAAAGAGCAAAGGGGAAGTCAGAGGTCTTTGCTGTCCCGACAAGCCTGAACTTTCTCCCCTGGTCACGGGGAATGAGAGGATGTTCAGAAACGGAGAAAAGCCCAAAGCACATCTTAAGCCATGGTAGGGAAATGGTGACTGTATCCACTCATACAGAAAGGAAGAGTAAGAACACATAGAGATACTAGGACCTGGGAGTCCATGCCTGATGATTGCTCTGAGCTCTCTGGCCTCTGTTTCTCCCTGTGTGTTGGTTCCAATTCGTTTTCTTACCATCTCCCACCCCCTTGATCCCATTCCATGGGCTCCCATCACAAGCCCTGTCACTCAACAAGAAGCTGCTCACTCATCCATACAAACACCACGAGTGCCAGGGAACTACCCTCACTATCCCGGTGGGTTACAGGCCATCCGCATGGCCAGAGTAGGGGGCAACTGATCACCTCCACTGGAACCAGGAATAGGAGTGGACAGGAAGGAGCAGCTGCAAGGCATGGATGGAGGATCCTGGCGCAGACCAACTGATGGACACTCACCCAGCAGTTACGTGTCTACAGCAGTTCTCCGGGCAACAAATTATAGAGAAATCAGTAAGGCAGTGGCAATGAGAAAGGAGGTCAAAATTGACAGATATTTAAGAACAAGAATGAGCTGTACTTGGGAGCCAACTTTTTAAAGTGCATGTAACAGGAAATAGAGGTAGAACTCAGGTTTCTGACTTGGGAGCTTCTGTGAATGGAGACATCACTAATTAAGGAATCAGGAATAAAGAAAAAGCAGGCTTGAGGGTGAGATAAAGAGTGCAGGTTTGGCATCTTAAACCCGAATTCATCCTCCAGTCTCCAGATGGAGATTCACAGGTCATTTAGGTCAGAAAGAGAGCTTGGACCAAAGCTAGCAGTGAGAGTCATAAGCCTGGTTGGGGTGACTGCAAGCCAGGAGGAAACAAGGTGGTGAAGGGTGAGGAGCAGAGCAAAGGCATCTTGGGGAATGAGGCTTCCATTCACCTTATTAATCCAGGTGTTTTCATTAGGCATACATTTGGCTATAGTCCTGGGAATAGATTAGGACAATACCTAGGAAAGTCAAGATAGGAAAGTTTGCAGAAAACACCATTCATGAAGTGATAAAACATCAGGAAGATGCACCAGAAGCCCAAATCCTGGAGTGTGCCTTTGAGAAGACTAAAGCCCACAGCCACCCGCTGTCTTCTGGATCCTAACCTAATAGTCATTATCAAAATCACATGATCGTCTATTCTCCAGAGCCAAAATCAAAGAATTCTTGCTTATTTTCTAGGAGACATTCAAAAGTCTTGGACCAGAGCATCTGTTGTGGACAGAGGAGAAGCTGGACAAAAGTCCAAATATTTCAAGAGTTTGAGATCAATGGTCCAGCCACTTCCTTTTTGATACTGAGTATTGTTTTCTAAGGTGGGAACCAAGGCCTGGCTACACAGGGTTGTTTATTCTGAAATTCAGTTGGCTTTGAGGTGTCCCACCCATTTCCACTACTGCACTGTACAAAGACACCTCACTTTGTGCAGAGTGAATTTTGAACTCTTTTGCCTGGGATTTACCATGTCCCATAATATAGCAGCACACAGCCTCATTTTTCACCATAACAATTCTGTCCCAATCTTGTCTATTTGTAGAAAACAATGCACAATACATTTCCCCCATCTCAACATCCCCAAATGTCTCAACACATTACCAAAGCAGCTCGAAGTATAAAATTTTATCTAAATCTCATTCCCTCAAAAGTCTTAAATTTTACCATCTAAATCAGATGTGGGTGAGGCTCTGGGTACAATCCATCCAGGGGCAAAATTCCTCTCCATCTGTAGATCTGTTCAAGTAGAAAATAGGGCATCTGCTCCCAAAATACAATGGGGGTACAAACATAGGATACCAGTTATATACATTCAGTTCAAAAAAGAAGAAAATAGAAAAAAAATGAGTCACACATACCAAGCAATTTTAAGGTCCATCTGTGCAAACTGCATTAGGTATTAATGCCTGGGGATAATTCTTTGTGGCTCTTAACTCCATCCCCTGAGCTTGAGGCTAGGTCCTCAGGAATCAAGGCTCCATCCTCTGGGCTTGTAGCTCTGCCCTCTGATTAGCCTCCACTTTTCATAAAAAGTAGCCTATGCTTGCAGCTGAGTAATTTTATCAGTGTGCTCCTTGCCAGGAGACTGTCGCAGAACCAACAGCCCTCTTTTGTTTTATACTGTCTCTCCCTTGTAATCCAAACTGTCAGTGTTTCTGCTGTATAAAACTCTCAGGAAGCTTATAGGTCTCCTGTGTATGTCATGAGGATTCATTCCATCAGACAAGAGCTCCTCCATAGGTTTATCCTAGGTATTCCTGTCTCTATTTTTGGCGTTTGCAGAGATGGCTATGGTGCAATGCTCCCAAGCTTCCTAGGTATCCTCCAGTTTGATTTAGGGAATCTGTGAGCCGCACCCTTAATCTCTTCCAGGAGACGGTTGTGTAACTGAATACTCTTAACTTTTGATTTTTTTTCAGAGCTATTAGGAAAAGGTTGCACAACCATGCCTTCAGCTTTTTCTCTAGAGCAGGCTTTCCTGACAGTGGATCTCTTAATTTTAGCATTTTTTGCTATCTGGATGGGTTATTTTTAAAATCAAGTCTTGTTTATTTAATTTAACATTTATTCCATCAGTCTATCTTATTCCTCTTGCATTTTACTATAAGCAGCTGGAAGAAACCAGGCTGCACCTTCTCAAAACTTTGCTTATAAACTTCCTCTGCTAAATATCCAAGTTCATTTCTTATAAGTCTGCTTTCCACACAACTTCAGGACACAATTCCACCAAGCTTTCGTCCACAATATAACAAGAGTCTCCTTTCCTCCAGGTTCCGATAACAAGATCCTCATTTCTTTCTAAGCCTTCACCAACAGCAGCTGTAACATCCATATTTCTATTAAGTCTATTCATGATGATTTGGGTGTTCTCTAAGGCAATTTATGTTTTCTCCTATCATGTTCTTACTCTTTTCTGAGCCCTCGTGGGTAGAGTCTTTTACAACCAGATTTATATGAGCAGTCTATCATGCTCCTCAAAGTTCTTTCAACCTCTGCCCATTGCCAGTTTCTTTTTTCCAGTCTATCTATCATGCTCCTCAAAGTTCTTTCAACCTCTGCCCATTGCCAATTTCTCTTTTCTTTCTTTCTCTCTTTTTTTTTTTTTTTTTTTTTTTTTTTTTTTTTTTTTTTTGAGACAGAGCTTCAGTCTTGTTACCCAGGCAGGAGTGCAATGGTGCGATCTCAGGTCACCGCAACCTCCACCTCCCGGGTTCAAGCAATTCTCCTGCCTTAGGCTCCTGCCTTAGGCTGGGATTACAGGCATGCGCCACCATGCCCAGCTAATTTTGTATTTTTAGTAGGGACGGGGTTTCTCCATGTTGGTCAGGCTAGTCTCAAACTCCCGACCTCAGATGATCCACCCGCCTCGGCCTCCCTAAGTGCTGGGATTACAGGCGTGAGCCACTATGCCCGGCCTCCATTGCCAATTTCAAAGCCCTTTATAGTTTTAAAAGCTATGTATAGTTTTTTACATCTACGTCTCATTCCTGCTATCAAAGTCTGTCTTAGTTTTATATGGCTACTGTAACAAATGACCACAAATTGAGTGGCTTAAAATGACACATTTATTATCTTACAGTTCTCAGAGACAAAGAGTTGGAAATTAGTTTTCATGAACTAAAATCAGGGTGTCAGCAGGGCTGGTTCCTTCTGGAGGCTCCATAAGAAAATGATTCCTGTCTTTTCCAGCTTCTAGAAGTCACCTGTATTCCTTGGTTGGTGGCCCCTTCCTCCATTTTCAAAGGCAGCAATCACCATCACTCTGGCCTTCTGCCAGTTATCACATCTCTTTTCCTGACTCTGACTCTCTCTCTTTCACTCTAAATCCCCTTATAATTGCACTTGACTCACCCAAGTAATCCAGGATACTTTCCCTATATCAAGGTCGGCTGATTAGCAAACTTAATTCTATCTGCAAACTGAATTTCTCTTTACCATGCAAGATAACATATTCTTGTCATCTGGAGATTAGGATAGAGACATGTTTGGAGAGCCATCATCTGTGATATGGTTTGGATCTGTGTCCCCATCAAATCTCATGTTGAATTGTGATCCCCAATGCTGGAGGTGGGACCTGGTGAGAGGTGATTTTGTCATGGAGGTTGATCCTTCGTGAATAGTTTAGCACCATCCCCACGTTGTACTATCCTTGTGTTAGTGAGTTCTCATGAGATCTGGTCCTTTAACAGTGTGTGGCACCTCCTCCCTCACTCTCCCTTCCTCTTGCTCTGGCCATGTGAAGTGCTGGCTCTCGCTTCACCTTCCGCCATGACTGTAAGTTTCCTGAGGCCTAACCAGAAGCCAGCAGATGCCAGCATCATGCTTCCTGTATAGGCTGCAGAACCATGAGTCAAATAAACCTCTTTTCTTTATAAATTACCCAGCCTCTGGCATTTTTTATAGCAATGTGAGAACAGACTAATACATCCTGCCTACCTCAACCTCAAAGGTGAGTTTGAGCTGCCACCCTCGATTCTGAATAACTGGTTGAACAGAAGGGAAGATCACATCCAAAACAAACAGTTTTCATCTCAAAGTTTTAGTGTTCATTTTTTTAGAACTTGAGATAGTACATAGGTTCATAGCAAACAATTACTTGTTTAGAATTCCCTCTTCCGGCCCTTGGGAATCAGAGAGTTTAGAAGAATGAGAACTGTTTGGCATACTAGGGAGACATGTCTTTGAGTCCTCAAACATTGATATTTCCGTTTAAATACTATGTGACCATCTTGTGATCATGTAATTTTAAAAACCTACATACTCATTCTTTGACAGTCACCTAGCTGAGCCTTCCTGCTGTACTAGTTCTGCAGGTGAGTTGGAGCTCCTTGTCAGCCCTGTGGACTTTATGGGAAAATAAAGTTCAAGGAATCTAGGTAAAGGTAAAGTTAGAAATTCAAGTGTAAATATTCAAATTTGAAAACATTGATATATTCATAACTTTTCCTTAACTTATACAATTTTCAAACAATGTCTAATTTTCTTTTCTTAACCACAGAAAACAAAGCCAGCCTTCACAGTGAGGGAACCTACACTCTAGTGATAACAATATCTGCCCCAAAACACTTAGCATTTGTTGAACACATGCATGCTCTGGGCTAAGCTACCTGCATGCATTCTTTCATCTGGGGAAGATCAGAGATGTCTCTGAATGATAATGTTAAGTAAGAAAGAAGAGGCCCTATGAGAAACAGAAACTTATGAGAAACAGAAACCAGCATACTAGGTGCCTTGTGCCTTATGTGTTATCTTATTTAATCCTTTCAACAGCGCTTAAAATAATAACATTTTGTAGATGAATATATAAGGTGAATGAAGGAAAGTAACTCTCCTAAGTTCCCACAGCAAGATAGTGGTGGAAAATTGTGTTATTAAACACGGCTATTTTAGAGTCAGCTGATTACCAACTTTAATAGTTTTTTAAATTTAATTTTTTCTTTTTTTTGAGACAGAGTTTTGAAGATCCCGACGTCTTTTCTCTACACTCTGCTGTCTTCTAAGAAGTACAAGGCAAGTCCTTTGGAAAACCCACGAGCAAGACACCACTGCACGGCATAACTGGAGAGAGATTTATAGGAGGAAAGGATAGAATTGGTAGGGGGAGAGTCAGAGAAAGGACGTTCATGCTAAGCTAACAGAGGAGTGAGAACAACAGCATGGCTGGAGAGAGCTTGAGACGTGTCAGGGAAAACAAGGAGTTTGTTCAGCTGGACACAGACACAGGGAGAAAGTAACGGAGCAGCAGCCTGGGTTTGTCATCGGGTTCCAGTCTAGGGGACCCTGAGTGGAAGCCTGTGAAATGCGGCCGCTTTTAATAGGCAAAGGGGAGCCGCTAAAAATACATGAGCAAGGAGCCGCTATCATCACGGCTGCACTACGGAAAGATTCTCCTGACTGCAGGGCATAGGACACAGGAGAAGGAGAAACTGGGTGTGTGGGATCAGTGCAAAGAAGGCTGCTTGGGTCTCCGTGAATGGTGATGAGGGTCTGAATTATAGGGATGGGGATGAGAAGGGAAAAGAGCAGCCAGATGCCCAGCAGGTCAGGGGCTGCAGGACTGCAGGACAAGGCTTGGTAGGCTGTGACAGCTGCTGGAAGGTGGGAAACGTGGGAGGGAGCGGCTGAGAATGTCTGACCAAGCAGGGGTGGGGGAGGGCGGTTGCGGGGCTTCCCCGCGGGGAAGCAGGACGAAGCTGGTGCCCCACTGCAGGAACCGAGAGGCCCCAGAGGAAAAGGGAAGTGAGGGCCTGGATCTGAGGGAAAGATCAGGCCTGCAGATACCAAATCATGCATCCTGCATACAACGCAGAGCTGAGCACAATGGAGAGGGGACACTGGTGAGGGAAGGGGGAGGACCTGGCAGACTCTTTGATGAAGCCTGGGTTCGGAGGGCTAGAGGGACAGCAGAGCCCATAAAAGGCCTGGGAGAAGGAGCTGTGGGGCAGGAGGGGAGGGAAGTTAGTGTGTAGTAGGTGCTTTCCATGAATCAGCTTATTTAATTCCCATTCCTCTATGAAGGTCCAGTAATAGTCCCCAATCCACAGATGCAGAGACCAAGGCCTGAGATGCGGTGGCTAAGCAATGAGAGAATTGCATAGTGAGAGGCAGGGCTGGGTGTGAACCAAAGCTGCAAGGCACATCATCAGAGAAAGCGCAGGCTATTCACTGAGTGGTGTTGGGATAACGACCACTCACGCAGGGAAGGCACAGTTAATCCTCTACCTCACTTCACAGACAAGATGCTATCTGCACTAAAGATTCATAGATTTTCACAGATGATGAATGTCGATACAGTCCCGAGCATGCAGTATTTCAGCCCCGCTTGACGACATCGGAACGGTCCTTGAGCCTGGAATGTTTCCTTATCCCAAGGTAAAGGCTCCTGGAAGGCCAGGCTGGACTTGCCACCTTGTGTGGCACTATCTTTCCCTGTTTTGAGCACTAGGGGTGCGGCTTTGCTCTGCATGAGTGTGTGTGTCACGGCACAACCTAAACAACACTCCCTACTCCCTATACTTAGTCTGTGCCCTGCAAGGAGGGGAGAGAGGAGTCCTGCTGCTGCAGCACAGAGAGGTGCATTCACTGCCTCGGCTTCCAGGAGGGACTCCTGGCCTGGGGGAACCACCACTGAAGCTGACCTCCCCCATCCCTTCTCCAACTGAGCGAGGCGTTGCTCCAGCTCGTGCCTGCCTGTGTGTGCTTTCCTTGGCTACTTCAATACCAAGATGCAGGGGACCCGGCTGCTTGGACCTCTGCTCCTGATAACAGGCAACAGATGTCACTTGCTTGACAATGAAAGTACTAGAAAAAAATAGGAAGATACCTTGTTTTAGCAATCTTAGAGCCTAGAAGGTCTTCTGAAGCCAGACACATGCCAGAAGTCATAAGGAAAGTGGAAAAACCGAGTACTTAAAAATGCAAAATTCGGCCGGGTGTGGTGGCTCACGCCTGCAATCCCAGCACTTTGGGAGGCTGAGGTGGGCGAATCACCTGAGGTCAGGAGATTGAGACCAGCCTGGCCAACATGGCGAAACCCCGTCTCTATGAAAAATACGAAAAAAAAAAAAATTAGCTGGGCATGGTGGCAGGCGCCTATAATCCCAGCTACTCGGGAGGCTGAGGCAGGAGAATCGCTAGGACCCTGGGGGTGGAGGTTGCAGTGAGCTGAGATCGCGCCGCTGCACTCCAGCTGGGCGATAGAGTAAGACTCAATCTCAAAAAAAAAAAAGAAGAAAAACAAACAAACAAAAGCAAAATTCGACTTGCAGAAGACCTATGAACAGACTTGAAAGATGGGTTCAGGCAGAGTTGCTTGTGTGTGTTTGGGGGTCAGGAGTTTATTGTGAGATTTAGACACCTCATGGCTGGAGGGAAGCTGGGAGGGGGGCAGAGGAGGGAGAGGAGAGAGGTGGAGGGTCAGGGGAGCCCCTACCAACCTGTCTGAGCAGCCACGCACCCCCAGCACCCCCGGGCTGCCACAGGAAGTCTCAGAGCAGGGCTGTGTTGCTCGGCCAAGCCAGAGACGGGGATCCCAGGGATGAGGCGTGGAGGAGAGTGAGGCCCCACCGCAATCTCACCCTGTGTGCCCTCCTGTCTCAGAGACACGGCCTTCAGAGAGCAGCGACTGCTGCTTCCTGCCACCTCCCACATCTCAGGCCAGCGCCTCTTTGCCTCATTCATATCATACAAGGACAGATTTGGGGAAATAGAATTCCAACTTAACCAAGTTGACAAATGGCAGGCTGGAGGCAAAATATTTGCATGTCTTAAAAAGCAAAGAAGTACACGATTAAAGCAGTAACAAAGATGGCATTTTTGCCCACAAGATTGACATAAAATTTAAAGATTGAGAACATTTGTGTTGCTGATGCTGTGAGGAAATTGTCATTTTCGCATGCTCTTGGTGGAAGCGTAAACAGACACCAACATTTGAGAGGGGGAAGAGTGTGTCAGTTCCACCATGTTCCATGTGCACACTCTTTGTCAGAGCAAGGGCATTTCTGTCCTGGAAAGGGCAGCACACATACACACAGGCAGGATGACAGGACGGGCGACGCAATTCATGTCAGCTAGGATTGTAACGGCTGACAGCAACACTAACAATAGCAATAGCCTGCCTTTGTGCCATGAACCACGATGCAATGGTGTTCAAAAGGATGTGGATGAAATGACGTAGAGAGAGGCTTGTGAATATGACTAAATTAACAAAAGGAATTGTCAAGACAGATACGTAGGTGGATAGGAGGGAGGAGAAGGAGGAAGAGGAGAGAGAGAGACAAGGGGCTATGGCAGTGGGGAAGTGAAGGCCCCTGAGGGAAGCTGGAGATCAGAGAAAAAATGGTTCAGAATTTGATGGGAGAAAGGTCACATTTGGCTTAAATGTGAATTGGCTTGAATTTGTGAGAACGATTATGTATTTAATGTTATGTGTCTAAATTTAATTTTTAAATTATGCATCTAATAAATAAAAATAACTAACTTTCGAAATAATTTAAAATTTGTTTATATTAGAGTAAAAGAATGAAGCAAAATGAACACGAAAGCAAATAAAAGAAGGTAGGAGGAGCTAAAAGGAAGAAGGGAGACTGAGCAAAGAGCGGGGGAGGAAAATATTTCTCTAAAACCAGGATACAAATGATGGCTTCCAAGCAACAACCGAAACAACCTTTTCATCTTTGGGAGCATCCTTCTGAGATGAGCCTCAACTTTCCCTACTTTACAAATGAGGAAAGTGAGAGGGAGAAAGTGTAAGAAATCTAAGACCAAAGAGAGTGCTATCTACACCTCAACCAAACAGAATTGTGGGGCACCTTTAAACAAGATCCTAAAAATGCTTAGATGTGTTTTATAGTTCCCCCAAAGTGAATTTCAACCTTCATCCTCCTCGTTCTCTGGAGCTACATGGCCACAGCTCCCCCGCCTCCCACAGGCCATAGCATCAACTCAAGGTGAAAATGTAGGTCGTTCCCTGGGCCCAGGATGCCTCTTCTCTGAAGACGGGAGCCCCTCCCAGCACGTGTGTCTCCCTGAGCAGGGCCTGGTGCACGCTTTGATCTAAAGCAACGTGACATTTCCCATGAGGAACGGGAAACCTCATTCAGCTACAACTTGAACTATTTCTTTAGGGCAACTGAGTTATTGATGGCCCCATCTATCTTTTTTAAGAGCAGTGGAACTCTCAGGCACTTTGGAACTGTCCTGCCAGCCGGCAACCTTCCTGTACCCCCTAGATGCAGTAGCCCCGGAGGTGCTGACCTTATGCTGCGGGCTGAGCATCCTTGCTGTTAATAGTAATGATCTCGTCTATCTATTTTGAATGAGCCAGCTATGGGCCCTATGCAATATCTCATTTAACTCCTACAAACCTCCATTTGTTTATTCACTGAATAAATATTTACTGAACACCTGTGATGTTCTAATTACCTGGATTAGAGCACTGAACAAAACAGGGCTGTGCCCTCCAGGAGCTAACAGATTAGAGGGCAGTCTGACAAATCACAAGGCATTGGCCAGGCAGCGTTCATGTGTTACAAGGAAGTAAGAAGGGAGCTGATTTTATGTGTGGGGCTAGGGGCCATGTCCTAGGAGGAAGTCTGTCCAGACAAATGGATGATCAGAGTCAGTTGGTCAACAAAGCATAAAGGCAGAGGGAGAGCTGGGTTGCCAGGCACGGAAAAATCTAAGAACATAGGCTTAGCTTTGCAGTAAGAGACAACAAGGGGAGGGAGAGAAGGAGAATGAGAACAGGGTGGAGCACCACACCCATAAACTGCATTCAAGCAGTCCGCCATGACAGGGCTGGGTTTGAGGCAAGAGTGGTACCAGAGAGGAAGGTCCCAGGGTACCCTATGAAGATGGAATGAGAGCCTGGGGGACTTTTGGAGGGTTTAAGCAGAGGGAGGCAGGATCACATTTGCATTTTGGAAGGCTGCTCTGGCTGTAGTGCAGAGGGTGCGTTGGGAGGGTTCCTGTCTGGAGCAGCAGCTGAGAGCTGTTGCAGTCACCCAGGCCCATCACAGCAGGAGAGGGTTGCTGTGGGAATGGAGAGACCTGGATGCCTGCAAGAGACACTTCTAGAAACAGCACAATAAGGTGAAAGTTTGGATGTGCAATGTGGGGAAAACAGAGCAGTCAAGTAAAACACCCAGGTTTTTGGCTGAGGAAACTTGGTCGATGTTGCCCTATTCCCTGAGACAGAAATTCTAGGAGGAAAGACATGTTTAGGGAGCAGATAATTGATTTTTATTTTGAACACATTTGAGTTAGAGAAATCCATGGGACAACCAAATGTAGTCGTCTCATGGACAAGGGTGGCTTATTTGACCCATAGCTCAAGAGAAAGATCTAGGCTGTAAACATAGTTTGGGAGATTATCAGAACAGGTTATAATTGAAATGGCAGATGTGCCTTAGATGGTTCAAGAGTGTGTGCAAGTTGCAAAGAAGTCCTTGGACAGCACCCGAGGAGCTCTGAGGTTCAGCCTCCAGGGGCAGGAGGATGAAGTGACAGACGCGTGGTGTGGGAGCAGCAGAGGTGTAGCACGGGCACGGAGCAGGCCTGGGCACCGAGGGCCTGGGACAAGCCCATTTTAGGGGGAGTGTGGTGCATGATGGGAAAGGCTCCAGGGAAGGTAAGGGCCAACAGGGATGCACCAGAGTTAGCAGCTGTTTCATGGTAGGGCAAAATGGAACCCCAAGGACAGACAGCAGGGGACAGAGTGGGTGGAGAAGTGAAAGCCGTGGGTGGAAACAATGATCCCCAAGACTGGATGTAAAACATGGGGAATCAATCGTTCTGGGAAAGAACAAGCTCTGAGAGTGAAAAATTAAAGGGGAATGGGAAGAAAATCTTTTGGGAAGGAGAAGGTTAGAAAATGGGGCATTTGTCGGGCATGGTGGCTCATGCCTGCAATCCCAGCATTTTGGGAGGTCAAGGCAGGCAGACCACCTGAGGTCAGGAGTTCAAGACCTGCCTGGCCAACATGGCAAAACCCCATCTCTACTAAAAATACAAAAGAATAGCTGGGTGTCGTGGTGTGTGCCTGTAGTCCCAGCCACTCAGGAGGCTGAGGCACAAGAATCACTTGAACCCGGGAGGCAGAGGTTGTAGTGAGCCTAGATCACACCAGTGCACTCCAGCCTGGGTGACAGAGTGAGAGTCTGAAAAAAAAAAAAAGAAGGAGAAAGAAAGAGAAAGAAAGAAAGAAAGAAGGAAGGAAGGGAAGAAAAGAAGGGAGGGAAGGAAGAAAGGAAATAAATGGGGCATTAATTCAGGGCCACTGGGTGCCAGACTTGGGGGTACAGAGGGAAACCATGCACCAGGTTCCAAGGATTTCCATGATGAGGGGTATGGCCAGGTAAAAAGGGGAGGACAACCAGGAGAGGCCATGAAGGATACAAAGCAGGAAAGCACGCACCTCCTACAAATCGAGGAATGAGAGAATGGGTTGCTAGTGAGAACAGGTGTGGTGGGACCTTGCCTTAGTGCCCTTCATCCAATAATGCAGAACAAAACACCTCCTGAGAAGCACTTTGTGAGAAGTCTGCAGGAAGCTTGGCCTCATGGTGGAAGCAGAGAGACTGAAGATGGGGTGTGCTTGTTTGCATATCAGGAACTTGGCTCCTGAGAGGTTGGTGGAGAGGTGTGTGGGGGCAGGGCATCGTGAGGCAGTGGGAAGCCCAGAGCAATGAGCCCTAGGGAGCATTCTGAATCAATGAGCCCTAGGGAGCATTCTGAATCCCCTTTTTGGGGGGCACAAGGATTTCCACAATGCCGTGGAGAAATCTCCATAGCTAGAGAATAAAACAATTACTTCCGGCCCTCAACACAAATGCCTTAAGTACAAACTTGCTTTGAGGACTTAGACTGTGTCATAAAATCACGTGAGAATTCCGCATCCTGCTTGCATTAGATTCCTGTGGCTGCTGCAAAAAAAGAAAAATCCCACAAATTGGGTGTCTTAAGACAACGGAACTGGATTCTCTCGCAGTTCAGGAGGCAGCAGTCTGAGATCAAGGCGTCAGCAGGGTGGTTCCTTCTGGTGGCTCTAGGGAAGAATCCATCCCCAGCTCTTGGTGGCTGCTGTCAGTCCTTGGTGTTTCTGTCAGACCCAGATAAGATCTACTCTGTCTAATGCAGGAGTTGGTCACAGCACTGGCATCGTAATGGCTGGGGGCACAGCTAGTGGGGAGCATTCCATGTGAACTTGCAAGACGAGCCTAATTAGGGAGTCGATTCACGGTGAGCTGCCAGGTGAAAGACGCTCCTTGTATAGACACCACATGATTTCCAAGCCGTTCGCTGGAGACAGTACTTTGGCATTTCTCTGCCAGTTTCATTATTGCCCCAAGATGTGTCCTCTCCGGAGCACTGTGCTTTTTGGATGAAATTTTCTCATTAGTAAAATGGGAAAGTAGCATCTCACACTAACTTTGGGCCTCACTGTCAAGGATGTTAGTGCTTTAATCACTGGAATTTGAGTCATCACAAGGAGGCTTCAAAGCAAAGGCTTTGTGTCCTGAGAGATGGCAGACACTGGCATGTAGGAGGTAGCCCAGTTCACGCTGTTGAGAGCAGACATTTACTCAGCACACAACATTCTGGAACCAGCTACCAAACCTGTGGGGGTGACCCAAGGGTCTCTGCAGAGAGAGAGCAGAAAGTGGGCTACTGGCTGGGACACAGCCTTCTTGTTTGACTAGCAATGCCACTGTTGCTTGTCAGCAACAGAATAAAACAAGACCCCCAAGTCTCCTAATTACTAGTAAGGGTGGTTTGGCTCCCCAGGCTGTCCTGCCATCACCCTAACTAGTGTCATAGCTTCCACTTCCTCCTCACCAATTCATCCTGCATGCAGATGTCTGATTAATTATCTAAAAATGTACCTTTAGGCTAGGCACGGTGGCTCATGCCTGCAATCCCAGCACTTTGGGAGGCCGAGGGGGGCGGATCATGAGGTCAAGAGATCGAGACCATCCTGGCCAACATGGTGAAACCCCGTCTCTACTAAAAATACAAAAATTAGCCGGGCGTGGTGGCGTGCACCTGTAGTCCCAGCTACTTGGGAGGCTGAGGCAGAATTGCTTGAACCCGGAAGGCGGAGGTTGCAGTGAGCCAAGATTGCGCCACTGCACTCCAGCCTGGTGACAGAGCGAGACTCTGTCTCAAAAATAATAATAATGATAATAATAATAATAAATAAATAAAAATATACCTTTAGACCAAGTCATTCATCCACTCAAAAATCGTCAGCATCTTGACATGGTGTTCACAACTCTATAAGCCAACGACAAACTAATGTTTCAACTTTATCTCTATAATGCCAAGAATCTTTTGCTGCAGCCAACTCTCCAATGCAGGGGGTCCAGTACAGCTACGGCTGTGCAGGTTTCACACTACACATGTGGGATTGCAGTTCACATGTGGTAGACTGTGCAAGGTACCCACTGGCAAGTATTCACTATCCACTCTCCTCCCGCCAACCTCAAGCATGTCTTATGCCTTCCTTGATCCATGCTTTAGTTATTGTTACATTGTTTATTGTTTTGTTGTTCTGGAATATGTTTTAATTTACAGAGGAAAAGTGTAATATAGGAAATTCCTCCATACCTTCTTACCTAGAATTAAACAATATTTATCATATTTAATATCTATAATATTTGTTTTGATTTTTTTTTGAGATGGAGTCTCACTCTGTCGCCCAGGCTGGTGTGCAGTGGCACAATCTTGGCTCACTGTAACCTCCGTTTCCCTGGTTCAAGCAATTCTCCTGCCTCACCCTCCTGAGTAGCTGGGATAACAGGCGTGCACCACCACATCCAGCTAATTTTTGTATTTTTAGTAGAGATGGGTTTTCACCATGTTGTCCAGGCTGGTCTCAAACTCCTGACCTCAAATGATCCACCTGCCTTGGTCTCCCAAAGTGCTGGGATTACAGGCGTGAGCCACCGCGCCTGGCATGTTTTGGATTTCTAATAGAGCGATTAAAATATTACAGATGGAGCGGAAGTCCATTTCTTTTTCTTTTCTTTCTTTTTTTTTTTTTTTTTTTTTTTTTTTTTGAGACGCAGTCTCTCTCTGTCGCCCAGGCTGGAGTGCAGTGGCACAATCTCAGCTCACTGCAAGCTCTGCCTCCCGGGTTCACGCCATTCTCCTGCCTCAGCCTCCCGAGTAGCTGGGACTACAGGTGCCCGCCACCACGCCCAGCTAATTTGTTTTTTTGTATTTTTAGTGGAGACAGGGTTTCACTGTGTTAGCCAGGATGGTGAAGTCCATTTCTTACCCATCTTTATCTCCATTCTTTTGCTCTCTCCTCCTCCAGAGCTGCCTCTGTTGTGAATTTGGCAAGCATTTTTCCAACCAACTTTTTAATCTTTCAAATATACACATCATGCACAAAATTGGATCAGTCAGGAATCATTTGCACACAGCAGAAAACTCTCTGGCTAGTTTAAACAGAAGAATAAATGCATTAGGGCATTATGTCGTTCCCACTAGACTAGAGAAACATGCTGGGAGGGCATTCAGCCGGGAACAAGACCCCACATCACACCACCAGCTGCTCTGGTGAAAGAGCGAGGTTCCAGCTGGGTGCAGTGGCTCACTCCTGTGGTCCCAGCACTTTAGGAGGCTGAGGCAGATGGATCACTTGAAGCCAGGAGTTCAAGACCAGCCTGGCCAATATGGAAAAACCCCATCTCTACTAAAAATACAAAAATTGACCAGGCGTGGTGGCACATGCCTGTACTCCCAGCTACTCGGGAGGCTGAGGTAGGAGGGTCACTTGAACCCGGGAGGTGGAGGTTGCAGTGAGCGAGATCGTGCCACTGCACTCCAGCCTGGGCGACAGACCAAGACTCCATCTCAAAAAAAAAAAAAAAAAGATGAGGCTCCACTGCAGCCACAGCTGAACCCTGCCACTGGCTAGACCTTCTGAATGCTGCCCCGGAACCTGGACCCACGTGTAGGCACCCACCACAGCCAGCGGCACGATGCAGGCTGGCATCCCTGAGTCATCAGCTGCTGAGGAAGCCTCTGTGGCAGGTGGCAGGTGGACCCAACAATCTAACTGACCGAACCAAGGGCTGGCTCCAAGCCTGATCAGAATGCACGGGAAGGAAGAGCTATGGTTTCAGGATTGTTTCATTTTACAAATTCTTTTTTTTTCTTCTTTTTTTTTATTATTATACTTTAAGTTTTAGGGTACATGTGCACAATGTGCAGGTTAGTTACATATGTATACATGTGCCATGCTGGTGAGCTGCACCCACTAACTCGTCGTCTAGCATTAGATATATCTCCCAATGCTATCCCTCCCCCCTCCCCCCACCCCACAACAGTCCCTAGAGTGTGATGTTCCCCTTCCTGTGTCCATGTGTTCTCATTGTTCAATTCCCACCTATGAGTGAGAATATGCGGTGTTTGGTTTTTTGTTCTTGCGATAGTTTACTGAGAATGATGATTTCCAATTTCATCCATGTCCCTACAAAGGACATGAACTCATCATTTTTTATGGCTGCATAGTATTCCATGGTGTATATGTGCCACATTTTCTTAATCCAGTCTATCATTGTTGGACATTTGGGTTGGTTCCAAGTTTTTACTATTGCGAATAGTGCCGCAATAAACATACGTGTGCATGTGTCTTTATAGCAGCATGATTTATAGTCCTTTGGGTATATACCCAGTAATGGGATGGCTGGGTCAAATGGTATTTCTAGTTCTAGATCCCTGAGGAATCGCCACACTGACTTCCACAATGGTTGAACTAGTTTACAGTCCCACACCACACCTATTCCAAAATTGACCACATAGTTGGAAGTAAAGCTCTCCTCAGCAAACGTAAAAGAACAGAAATTATAACAAACTATCTCTCAGACCACAGTGCAATCAAACTAGAACTCAGGATTAAGAAACTCACTGAAAACCGCCCAACTACATGGAAACTGAACAACCTGCTCCTGAATGACTACTGGGTACATAACGAAATGAAGGCAGAAATAAAGACGTTCTTTGAAACCAACGAGAACAAAGACACAACATACCAGAATCTCTGGGACACATTCAAAGCAGTGTGTAGAGGGAAATTTATAGCACTAAATGCCCACAAGAGAAAGCAGGAAAGATCCAAAATTGACACCCTAACATCACAATTAAAAGAACTAGAAAAGCAAGAGCAAACACATTCCAAAGCTAGCAGAAGGCAAGAAATAACTAAAATCAGAGCAGAACTGAAGGAAATAGAGACACAAAAAACCCTTCAAAAAAGTAATGAATCCAGGAGCTGGTTTTTTGAAAGGATCAACAAAATTGATAGTCCGCTAGCAAGACTAATAAAGAAAAAAAGAGAGAAGAATCAAATAGACTCAATAAAAAATGATAAAGGGGATATCATCACCGATCCCACAGAAATACAAACTACCATCAGAGAATACTACAAACACCTCTACACAAATAAACTAGAAAATCTAGAAGAAATGGATAAATTCCTCGACACATACACTCTCCCAAGACTAAACCAGGAAGAAGTTGAATCTCTGAATAGATCATTTTATAAATTCTATTAAAACAAAGAAGAGCAGGTAGAAAGGATGCGTGATGCCCTATGGGCAAATTATAGTAACACAGTTGCTCGTTCCAAGTACATATGCTCTAAAATCAGAGTGAACTGTAACTAATGAAATGCACTAGTTCAGCACCTAATTTTCTGAAGCATAGACACACCATGTTGAGGCGTATGCAACTGTTATTTTTAATGTGAGGCCAGAGTTATTCCTGACATTTTTACCTTTGTTGGACTTCTTGAAACACCATAGCCTCGTGCCAACCAACATCAAGGATTTTTTACTTCTGGCTCCTCCTCCTTCCAAAGTTCTAGGATTCCAAATCTTAGTTACTTTACACCCTCTAGGAGCACACAGATTTCTGAATAAACAAATGTCTGTATAGAATGAATATGAAATTAATCTATCATACCAGATATAATGGTAATCAATGACCTAATGAAACCTGATCTTTGAAATGATGTCAATCAACCAGACACTTGAGAGTTGGCCACTCGTTTCTAGCTTGCTAATTGGTAAATATGTCTTTTTGTTTTTGTTTGAGACGGAGTCTCGCTGTTTTGCCCAGGCTGGAGTGCGGTGGCTGGATCTCGGCTCACTGCAAGCTCCGCCTCCTGGATTCACGCCATTCTCCTGCCTCAGCCCCCCAAGTAGCTAGAACTACAGGCTCCTACCACCACGCCCAGCTAATTTTGTTTTTGTATTTTTAGTAGAGATGGGGTTTCACCGTGTTAGCCAGGATGGTCTCCATCTCCTGACCTGGTGATCTGCCCGCCTTGGCCTCCCAAAGTGCTGGCATTACAGGCGTGAACCACCACAGCCAGCCAAATGTGTGTTTTATACATGTCAGAGAGGGAAGCAATCACAGGGAGTAGCCCTCTCCTTACCTACATTCTGGGAAATGGTGGAAAGCCAGGGGAGGCTTTTGAGGGGAGGCGTGTTGCAATGTGCTCGGGACTTAGCCAAATCTGAGTAGAGAGGCACATTCAGTGAGAGATCCAACCTGTCAGAAATGGCCATCTGTGTTTGCAAAATGTTCTTCAGATGCTCGAATAATGAGGGAAATAACCCATGCATGCTCCACTCACTGGGGTGGGGTTTGTTTATTGTTGTTTCTCAACAACAGTAAACCACGTGACAGGTGTGAGGATCCTGCAGCATTTATTTCCGCCTGTAGTTCCTTCCCTTTCCAGTGCCTAGCTCCTCAGCTCTGCAAAACTTCTGGCTGGGAGGACTTTCAAAGCCACAGCCTTTTCCCAGCAGAGAAGTTACTCCATGCTCAGACCACGTGAGAAAACAAAACAGCACTGGCCAGAAGTCACCCAGATAGAAACGGTGCCCCCAGAGAGCCTTGAGGTCACACTAATGAAGTGTCAGCCTTAGGGGATATATACGCATGTTCCTCCTGCCTTCTTCTTTCTAATGAAGCTGGCATCCAGACCTCAAAGCCTCAGGACACGTCCTTCCTATCTTATCTTTATGGTCGTGGTAAAATATACGTAACATAAAATTTACCATCTTAACCATTTTTAAGTGCACAGTTCATTGGCATTGAGTCCATTCACTTTGTTGTATCAACCATCATCACCTTTCACCTCCAGAACTTTGCATCTTCCCAAACTGTACTCTGTCCTCATTAAACACTAACTCCCCATGTTCCTCCTCCACAGCCTCTGGAAGCCACCATTCTACTTTTTGTCTTTATGAATCAGACCATTCTAGGGACCTCATAGAAGTTGACTCATTCAGCATTTGTCCTTTCCCTTCTGGCACACTTCACAGAGCATACTGTCTTCAAGGTTCATCCATGTTATGCCCAGTGTCAGGAAGTCTTCCTTTTCATGGCTGAATAATATTCCATTGCGTATAATACATTTGTTTATCCCTTTATCCATTCCTATTTATTTTTGTGTCAACAAGAAAGTCCAAAGAAAACAAAAAAAATAAATAAAATGAGATAATTTGATCACACATACATAAGAAGAAAAAAAAAGGGATTGTTCTGCCCTATTTCATACCATCCTTGAGCATTCATGAAAGAGTAAGTCCCCGGCACTGACTCACACATCTCCATTCCATCTGCCTGTGGCTAATGCCAAGAGCATCACAGTAAAACCAAACAAACAAAAATTACCTTTTGTTTCCTGATACTCTGGGAATTAAGTAACACATGAAAGTCTGTTCTCCACTAATAGGTGAGTACAGAACAGCCCATCAGCTCCAGCTTTCCCTGTGATGGCTGTCTGAGAAGTGGTAATTGATTAGAGACTTGATAGGGAAGAAGAGACAGAGCTTTAAATCATGGGGCTTTTCTTAGGACAAAAGTACCTTAATAGAGACTTTTGGCAGTGGAGCAAAAGGACATGGGTTACCTCCAGGACTGAGGTCCCCACAGGAAGGCAGAAAATAAAGGTGATAGAGAAACTCAGTGAAGGGCTGGGTGCAGTGCCTCACTCCTGTAATCCCAGCACTTTGGGAGGCCGAGGCAGGAGGATCACTTAAGCCCAGGAGTTCCAAACCAACCTGGGCAACATGGCGAAACCCCATCTCTACTAAAAAAATATAAAAATTAGCCGGGCATGGTGGTGCATGCCTGTAGTCCCAGCTACTCGGGAGGCTGAGTTGGGAGAATCACCTGAGCCCAGGAAGTTGAGGCTGCAGTGAGCTATGATCACACCACTGCACTCCAGCCTGGGCAATAGGGCGAGACCCTGTCTCAAAAAAAAAAGAAAGAAACTAAATGATCTCTGAGGAGCACACGGGGAGAAGGGATGTGGACTAAAGGGTGTGCTCCACTTCTTGCTCTGGAACTTTGAAAGATGAGCAGGCCTGGCACTTGAGGCACAAACGAATTTTCACCCGGAAAATCTAAGAATCCATAAGGAAATACAGCAACCCAGTTCACGAAGTTTAAAAAAAATGCATATCACAATAAAATATAAATATATTGGATGTATCTATAACAGATTCAATTATCAACTCATACACATAATTTTCTTATCTGTAAGGTAGGAAGAGTTGATAGATTTAAAATGTTTGGAATTGTAGGGATGCATTTGAGAATTTCATGCCAAGCTCCTGCTCTTGCAAAGACCCTCCTTCAGGTCTTCACACAGCCAGTCCCTTCCTGAGGCTCAGCTTCAGCTTCAAAGTCACCCCTCAGAGGGCACCTCATGGCCAGCCCAGGCTCTCTACCCCCGTCCCCCGCACCGCCCGCATTCTGTTATATGCAATACAGTGTCCTGATCATTTCCTGATATTTTCTTGTATATTTGGTTATTTATCTAACTTATCCCCCCAGAATATGAGCCTCATGAGCTCAAGTCGCCTGCCCATCTTTATCACTTACCCCCCAGCACATGGAACAAGGCACTCAGTAGGCACTCAGTGAATATTGAACAGTTAAGGAATTTTCCTGAAGGGCCACGTATCCAAAGCAGATGGATGATTTCTTGATTTCTTTCTTTCTTTTTTTTCCCCTTTCTTTAAGACCGTCTCACTCTGTCGCCAAGCTGGAGTGCAGTGGTGCAATCTCACCTCACTGCAACCTCTGCTTCCTGGGTTCAAGCGATTCTCCTGCCTCAGCCTCCCAAGTAGCTGGGACTACAGGCATGCGCCACCAACCCCGGCTAATCTTTGTATTTTTAGTAGAGACGGGGTTTCACCATGGTGGCCAGGATGGTCTCGATCTCTTGACCTCATGATCCACCCTCCTCGGCCTCCCAAAGTGCCAGGATTGTAGGAGTGAGCCACCGCGCCAGGCCCAGACGGGTGATTTCTTCAGTGACTTCCTTGGCAATGCTTTCTGTAACGAGGCGGAGTGTGCAGTGGTCTTGAGTGTCAGTCTCCATGTACTGCCTCTCAGCAATGCCCACATCCTTCTGAACATGCTCTGTGATAAGCCACGGAATTTTCTCAGTATTTCTCTCCTTCAAAGTGCGAGGCGAAGCTTTCCCAGTAGAGGGCGCTGGAGGGACACGCAGGAGAACAAGGCCGTCTGTTACTTCCAGCCGGACATAGGTGTGAGGACCACAGTGGCTCTGATATCTCAGCCTGGTGACAACCTGGCCTCAGCCCTCTCCACAGGGAAACCAAGCACCTGCGCAGCCCCCTGTGCTCTGCAGGGCCACAAGCCCCCCAACACCGCAGGGCCTGTGCTCATGAGGGTGCCCCGGTGGCTCCAGACCAGCCTTGTCGTGGCCAAGCCGGGGCACCTCCTGCCTCCCCTGGCTGACCACACCCTCTCCAGAAGGTCTGGAGCCATTCCCAGCCCCTCCTTCCTTGGGCATCTCCCTGAGCCCTAGGACAGTGGTCCCCAGCCTTTTTGGCACCAAGGACCAATTTTGTGGAAGGCAATTTTTCCACAGACCCAGGGTTGGGGAGATGGTTTCAGGATGGTTCAAGCACCTTACGTTTATTGTGCACTTTATTTTTATTAAATAAAAATACATTGTAATATATAATGAAATATTTATTGTAATTGTAATATACGTTGTAATATAAAATGAAATAGTTATACAACTCACCATCATATAGAACCAGTGGGAGCCCTGAGCTTGTTTTCCTGCAAGTAGATGGTCCCATCTGGGGGAGATGGGAGACAGTAACAGATCATCAGGCATTAGATTCTCGTAAGGAGCGTGCAACCTAGATCCCTCGCTTGCCCAGGTCACAATAGGGTTCTCACTCCTGTGAGATTTTAATGCCGCTGATCTGACAGGAAGTGGAGCTCTGGCAGTAATGCGAATGATGGGGAGTGGCTGTGAATACAGATGAAGCTTTGCTTGCTCACCTGCAGCTCACCTGCTGCTGTGCAGCCCAGTTCCTAACAGGCCACAGACTGATGCTGGTCTATGGCCAGGGGGTTGGGGACCACTGCCCTAGGGTACCCTATTGCATTTCCTTATGTCTTGTAGTTATTCTTTTATTGTGGTTAGTAGTTCTTTATATGAAACTTCCCCTGTTTTATCGACCCTTTGACCTCTCTCTCCTCACTGAGCTCTAACTGCTGCGACACGACCACTGTCTCCTTCTAACCACTGCAGCCCTGCCCTGAAGCATGTCAGCTGGAGAGAGAAAATTAGGGGACTGGTTTTCAGGACAAACATTAATCAGCTAAACTTGCCAGTGTCTCTTTCTGTAAAATATGATGGGGAAGGTGAAGATGACCTGCATGTAAAGATGAACTAGCAGTACTAGTTGCCAACCCTTATGGAGGGATGACCAGCTACCAGACCCTCTTCTAAGCACCTCACCATATTAACTAATTTAATCCATGAAACAGTTAAGCCAAGTAGGTTACTAGTCTCAGCTCCATCTTACAGATGATGAAACGAAGATGCAGAGAGATTGTGTAGTAAGGCCAAGGCCACCCAGACTACAGCAGAACTCGGACTGGAAACCAAGCTGGCTGAGTCAAGAACCCAAGCTCTTTATCCTCCACGTAACAATTTAAACAAGTGCACACAAAACTGGAGACACCTTCTTTTAAAATTACCTTAAAATTAAGAGATATGCATTAAACACATCAACCTGATTGCCAACGGAAAAGGGGAGAATGGGAGTGGGAGATGAGGGCAAAAAGAAATGACAAATTAATGAACAAATAAACAAAAATAAGAATGGGGACTTGCAAACATGTGCATAGCTGTGATGCAGGCAGTGACGAGTGCAGCTAAGCCAGCCTCTGTGTGGGGCAGGTGGACGGGTGCATGGGGTTCCTAACGGCAGTGACAATGACAGTGTCCTCTGCATCAGAAGGACACAGGGACACAAAACCCAGATCAGATGTGGCAGGAAGGATTCTGGCCCTGATGAAGAGTCACTGAACCTGCTTGAGAACAACTCTCTGCTGGCTCTGTAGATATACAAAAACAGAATTGCAAGAAGGTAAGCTCTATAAGGGCAGGGCATTTTGTTCAGTGTCTAGAACACAGCCTCAGATGCTGAATTTTTGCTGAATAAATGTGCAAATGGATGGACTAGGGGTCAGTGTCTCCCTGGGAGGCCACAGGCTACGTGAAAAAGCTGAGAGCTTGCAGCCAGGAGCATTCCCTAAACCCAGAGTGGAGACGGATGTTGAAACGGATGAAGGCAAAATACAATCCAGCCAACCGTCTACAGCGAGTCTCCGGCTTTTTTTCCGATTTAGAATGTAAAACTTTTAAAGAGCACATGTATTATCAATCATATTTTTACATTAAATCTGGGGATAAGCCCCCATTGGGTGTCCAAATAAGCTCTTTCCCACTTATTTTTTTGCCCCTTGGAGGGGGCAGGGTACCTGAAATTTAATACTAAATTAAAGCAAGGAAATGATTTTAAATGTTAACAAGAAATTAGCATAAATCAAGCAAAGATGTTATCTTAGAAATAGTTCTGTGTGCTTTTCACTCTAGTCAGAAATAGGTCTTAGAACCTGCCCGGCATCTGGTTGCTAGAGCAAGCACTAAATTGATATGTGCCCCCACAAGGATGCCCTTAATAAAATCTTGAGAGAGACATTTAAAAGTTGAGCACACAGGAGTACTAAAATTGCCATCCACAATCCAAGCACATGACACGTTTTCTAAAGCTAGTGCTTCTTCTAGCACTAATTTTGTCTGTGTGACTTAACCAAGAAAAACTCCACACTCTCCCTTCTTTCTCTCCTATTTTCAGTTACGCCAGAAAAGATCAACTTGCAGCATGCCAGAAGGTCTTCCCTAGCTTTTCCAAGCAGCAGTTTGAATCTTATATAGAACATTCCATAACCACGGAACATTTGGTTCGCGACGCCAATTTCTTGAGGATGAGGAGAAACACAACTGCCTCTGCCAAGGTACCACGCTCTAGAGTCAGTAAGCCAATACTTACCACTTCATTTTAAAACCCATGCAGTGCCCACAGATGTGATTATATAATTACGATCAAATGGCAACCTGTGTGTGAGTCCTGAATCACTTGTCCTGGAACGGATAGGGCTATTTATAATCACAGCGAGGCTGGGGAACAGAGTAACTGCGTACAAAGGCAACTAATTTCTAGCCCAGAGGCTGAGGCCGAAAGGAAGCCTCATGATGGGGCAGCTGCCAGTTGTGAGCAGAACAGTTCACACCGGCCAGTGGCCACCGGTGAGTGACCTCGCAGAGCTGCAGCTTGAGAGCAATGGACAAGCCTTCCCAGGGAATTGTGAGGGAGTGGCTCTTAGCGATAAACCACCAGCTGGCCTTGGCACAGAGAGGTGAGGCTGAAAAGAGCCCTAAGGCATCTTTTCTTGTATTCACTTGCTGGGTTGAGTATTTTGGCTCCTTATAAAAGCACAGATTCCAAACGAGGAGTTTTGGAGGGGGCAGAGGCTCAGTGATAGGAATAAAATAGTTATTTTCATATTCACAGAGCTGAGTTTTATTTCCAAGGAGGGAAAATTGGGAACTAAAGTAGGCAAGCAGTTTATTCCCCAGAAGGATTACTGCAAGGACTTACCTGCATTCAGTGGCCAGTTGAGCACGTGGGCCAAGCTGGGCTACAGCAGAGCAACGTCAGCAGAGGCGTCTATCATATAGAATGCATTGGACAACGGTTTCCATTGCAATTAACAGAGTTAATTACTCTAGAATTTCTGCTTTAAAGATCTCTGACTTTCGGCCAGGCGTGGTGGCTCACACCTGTAATCCCAGCACTTTGGGAGGCCGAGGTGGACTGATCACCTGAGGTCGAGAGTTTGAGACCAGCCTGACTAACATGGAGAAACCCCATCTCTACTAAAAATACAAAATTAGCCAGGTGTGGTGGCGCATGCCTGTAATCCCAGCTACTCAGAAGGCTGAGGCAGGAGAATTGCTTGAACCCAGGAGGCGGAGGTTGCAGTAAGCCGAGATCACGCCATTGCACTCCAGCCTGGGCAAGAAGAGCAAAACTCCGTCTCAAAAAAAAAAAATCTCTGACTTTCTGACTCCACAGAATGGAGCTAATATTTGAAAGACAGATGTTGGAGAAGAATTATCTTAGCAGACATGAGGAAAGACCTGACTCTCCTGTCAACGTAATGAGCTCATAAATACCTCCACCCCTTCACCGTGTGTCAAGAGAATGGGACGGCTCCTTCCAGACCCTGTGCCCAACTAATATTGACACTCCAGATCCCTTCCTCGCCTTTTTTTTTTTTTTTTGGTTATGAGATTCAGCTTTTTTTTTTAACCTTTTATTTTTTTAATTGACAAATAATAACTGTACATGTTCATGGGGGTACATAGTGATGTTTCTGGTTTTTTTTTTTTTTTTTTTTGAGACAGAATCTCGCTCTGTCACCCAGGCTGGAGTGTAGTGACGCGATCTTGTCTCACTGCAGTCTCCACCTCCCAGGTTCAAGTGATTCTCCTGCCTCAGCCTCCTGAGTAGCTGAGATTACAGGCACCCACCACCATGCCCGGCTAATTTTTGTATTTTTAGTAGAGACAGGGTTTCACCACATTGGCCAGGCTGGTCTTGAACTCCTGACCTCAAGTGATCTGCCTGCCTTGGCCTCCCAAAGTGCTGGGATTACAGGCGTGAGCCACCGCGCCCGGCATGATATTTCAGTATGTAAAAGGTACAGTGATCAGATCAGGGTAATTAGCGTAACCATCATCTCAAATATGTATCATTTATTTGTGTTGGGAACATTCAGTGTCTTCCTTCTAGCTATTTGAAACTGTATTATTGTGAACTAGAGTCATCCTACAGTCCTGTAGAATACTAGAAAGTATTCCTCTCTTCTAGCTGTAATTTTGTAACCTTCCACAAATCTCTCCCTCCCCCTCCCTTCCCCCTACCCTTCTCAGCCTCTAGCATCCTCTGTCCTACTTTTTACTTCTATGAGATCAACTGCTTTTTTGCTTAAAGGGTTCTCATTTCATTCCATATATAACTAGCCAAAAATCATTTGAAAGAATTGTTAGCTAATTATCACTAGGCCATTAATATTGAGCAACCCCAATTTCCTTGGGATTTATAAGGCACTATAAATTAGTTTCCTGTGACTGCTGTAACAAATTGCCACAAACTTAGTGGCTTCGAATAACAGAATGTGTCCTCTTACAGTACGGAAAGTCAGAAGTGTAAAATCAAGGTGTTGGCAAGGCTGCACTGCTTCTGGAGGTTTTACAGAGGGATCCATTCCTTGTCTTTCTGGGGCCTGGGGGCTCTGCACTCCTTGGCTCCTGCTCCCTTCCTGCATCTTCCAAGTGCATCCCTGCAACCTCTGGTTCCATCCTTACAGCTCCTTTTTCTGCTGGTGTCACTATTGTCTGCCGTTTCTAAGGAGGTTGTGATCACACGGAGCCAACCCAAATCATCCAGAATCACCTTCCCCATCTCAAGATCCTTAATTTATCATATCTGCAAAGTCCCTTTTGCCATAGAAGGTAACATCCCCACAGGTTCTGGGGACTAAAATGTCGGCATCTTGGGGGACCCATTCTTGAAACTGCCACAGGCATCTACTGTGAACCTGTGTCTACTGTGGAGAGCTGAGGATACACAGACTAAAACCCCACCTTCCATCTCCCGTGTTCTCCCCTCAACATCCAGGAGAACCAAGTGGAGTAACTGGGGCCAGGCTAGCCCTCCTACCATCAACAATGGAAAATGGGAAAATTATGTGAAACAACTGCTTGAAGATGTAAGACATCAGACATGGCAGTACTGTGAGCTGTTGGAGAGAAAAATAAGATAAGCACTATGATTTACCCTGTTTTCTGACTTAAAGTGCTTTCCGTATCATAGCATAGGGAAGGCAAGCCCATGCCTGTTTTCATTTTGCCTGGGATGTCCCCATCCCCCACCCCTCCTTCCCCGGGTCCTCCATCTTCTGCTCCTCCTTCCAGGGTTGGAGTTTGCCACTTTCTTTCCCTGTAAGAGACTTTCGCGACCGGATGCGGTGGCTCACTCCTGTAATCCCAGTACTTTGGGAGGCCGAGGTGGGCAGATCAGGAGGTCAGGAGTTCGAGACCAGCCTGGCCAACATGGTGAAACTCCATCTCTACTAAAAATACAAAAAATTAGCCGGGCATGGTGGCGTGTGCCTATAATCCCAGCTACTCGAGAGGCTGAGGCAGGAGAATCGCTAGAACCCAGGAGGCAGAGGTTGCGGTGAGCAGAGATCGTGCCACTGCGCTCCAGGCTGGGCAACAGAGCAAGACTCCATCTCAAAAAAAAATAAAGAAAATAAAAAAATAAAAAAACTTTCTTCATCCACTGCGTAGCAGTGCATAGTAGTGCATAGTAATCCTGCTGAGCAGAGAAGACAAAGCTCAGAGTTTGGTTGCTAAGACTATGGGAGTGGGTGGCACAGAGTACATACAGCATGGTTGGAGGAGCTTCATGGAGGAGCTGCAGAAACTTATACAGGGGTCTCCTTGAGTCTCTGGATGAATCGTAAGTTGGGGATATATAGGATGAGATTTCACAAGGCCAGGCAAAGCTTTTAGCAATAAACCACCAGCTATCCTTGGCACAGGGAGGTGAGGCTGAAAAGAGCTATGTAGAGATTCCAGAACTTGCAAAGAGCCAAGTGACGTAGGAGTACCAACTCGCCAGAATTCATAGGTCTGAGGAATACCCTAGGAGCTCAATTGAGGCCTCAGAAATGCCATGCCTCAGAAACTGTGGTTCTCTAGCCTCATAGTAAAAGCTACTTTATACTCACCCTAACATGCTTAAAAATAAGACTGAAAGAATCATGCTGAACTACATACAAGGAAATTAGCTACTTGCCAGAACAAAACTCAGGCCAAGTGTGGTGGCTCATACCTGTAATCCCAACACTTTGGGATGCTGAGACAGGTGGATTTCTTGAGTTCAGGAGTTCAAGGCCAGCCTGGGCAACATGGCAGGACCCCATCTCTACAAAAATATATATAAAAATTAGCCAGGTGTGGTGGCATGTGCCTATAGTCCCAGGCACTTGGGAGGCTGAGGCAGGAGGATCATTTGAGGTGGGGCGTTCAAGGCTTCAGTGAGCTGTGTTCACACCACTGCACTTCACCCTGGGTGACAGAATGAGACCCTATCTCAAAACAAAACAAAACAAAACAACAAACAAACAAACACACACACAAAAAAACAAAACAACAACAACAACAAAAACCTCAATGCTCTTCAAGGAAGACAATATAATCCAGACACTTTACAAGCCAGCATTCACAATGTCCAGCATAAAATAAAAACTTACTAGACATGCAGACAGACAGGATAATTGACCTGATACCTGGAGGAAAATGTCATTAGAAAAAGACCCAGACACAATAAGAAGTATAAAATTATCACACCAGAATCTTGAAGCAGCTATTAGAAATATGATCATAGACTTACAGGAAAACACAAGCATAATGATGAAATATAGGGGATCTCAATCAAGATACAGGATCTATAAAGAAGAGTGGAAATTCTAGAGTAGAAAAACAAAACATCTGAAATAAAATATTCACTGGTTGAGTCTAACAGCAATATTTACACTGTAGAAGAAAAGATCATTGAACTTGAAGACTGGGAAACAGAAACTATCCAAACTTAAAAACAGAGGAAAAAGGGGAGAAAAATGAACAGGGCCTCAGCAACTGTGAGACAAAATAGAGTGGTCCAGTAGACAAGAAAATGGAGTCTCAGAAGAAGAGGAAAGAGAGATTAGAGCAAAAAAAATTTTTTTTAAGTAATGGCCAAAATATTTTCAGATTTGATAAAAGATGGAAACCCACTATCTCAGTTCATTTGGGCTGCTATAACAAAATATTATCAACTGAGTGGCTTAAATGCAACAGAAATTTATTTTGCACAATTCTGGAGGCAGAGAAGTCCAAGATCAGGCATCAGTATCTGGGATTATAAGGACACTAATCCCATTCATGGGGGCTCTGCCCTCACGATCTAACCACTTCCCAGAGGTACCACCTAATACCATCATATTGGTAATTAAGCTTTCAACATAATAATTTTGGGGAGGACACAAACATTAGCACCCACAAACCCTCAGGCAGAATATCGCCAAAAAAACCCACACTGAGATGTATCATAATCACACTTCTGAGAACTAGTGATGAAGGTCATCTTAAAAGCATCCAGAAAAAAAGAGACATTACACACTGGAGAACAATGATAAGAACGTTCCTTTTATCCTAATCAAACCAAAAAGAAGGTCATATGTCAGTGCAATGAAACATCTTTAAATAACACAAAGAATAAAACAAATGGACAACTTAGAATTTTACATTCAGCAAAAAAAAGCTTTCAAAAATAGATATGCAAAAGGGGCATTTTCAGACCCCCTCCTCCCCCCAAAAAAGTCTAGAGAACATTTCATCAGCACACCTGAACAACCAGAGTAAAGGAAGTTTTACACACAGAATGAAATGATACTGGGTGGAAACTCAGAAAGGTATAGAGGAACAAAGAATTCCAGAAATGGCAAAAATGAGTTCAAAATGAGGGTAGGTATAAAAGAATTTCTTTTTCTGTGATGCCTTTAAAAGTTAATGGGCTGTTAAAAGCAAAAATAACAATTGTGGGGTTTATAACATTTTGTAGAAGTAAAATGTATGCCATAAATAGCAGAAGGGACAGTGGAGGGATGGAATTATACTGCCATATGGTTATTACATTATACACATACATTATACACAAAATTATATAATACACTTGAAGGCAGAATATAAGTTTAGAGTGTCTACAGTCATCCTCAATATCCATAGGGGATTGGATCCAAGACCCTCTGCAGATACTGAAATCCAAGGATGCTCAAATCCCTTATATAATGTGGCATAGTTTGCATGTGAGGTTTGCATACAGCCTCACACATCCTTCTGTATGCATTACATCATCTCTAGATTACTTATGATACCTAATACAATGTAAAGGATATGTAAATAGTCATTATACTGAATTTCAAAGTGTGTATTATATTGTATTAATGTTTTAACTATTTATGATCTGCGGTTGGTTGAATCTGTGCATGTGGAACCTGTGGTTATGGGGGGCCCACTGCATTGTAAACCCTGAGCCATCACCACAAGGAAAAGTGAAACAGTCTGGAGGGAAAGAGAGAGGAGGAAATCAACAACTACAGCAAAGTGTTACTCTCAATGTCAACAGCACAGACAGGCACAGGGTGTGGTGAACACAGCGAGGTCAGCCAGCTTTTGCAGACCTTGGTATTAATGAAGTATTTCCAGAGAAGGTACCAGACCCAGGGAATGGGACCTGGAGGAGAAAGCCTCAGGGGGCAGCTCCAAGAAGAAGGAAAAGCATGTGTGACAGAACCAGGCTGTGAAGGAGCCAGCCTTCTACAGGAGGAAGACCCCTCTGAGCCTACTGTGAAATCACCAGACCACCAGCGGGAGCAAAGGGTATAGGGAAAAAACACCCAAGTGAAAGTATTTGCATATTTCAACAGAGAATGTGTGTGTGCACGTGTGTGTGTGTGTTTGCACAAGCACATTTCACTTCTTGGTCAAGACATTCCACTTCATGGAGTTAAATCTCTTATCGCCACTCTTTCCAATCCCTGGCCCCCAGAATTACTGATTCTTAATTACAAAGATAAACTGACAAAGTCCTTACATTAAAGAGGGCTTGCTACAGAAACACACCCCTGGGCCTAGGAAGGTTCAGTAATCTACCCCAGTCAAACAGGTGGTGGGAGATGGAGCTGAGATTAGGACTCAAAGAGCCGGACTCCAGGGTCTGCACTGTTAGACGCTGTGCTCTCCTTCCCCAGTCATAAACACGGAGGAGACTTCTGCTCCTCCTTCTGGGCTTGGAGTGTGTCCCTTTCCCTGGAAGAGACTTTCTTCATCCATGGCTTTGTCCCTGTGAGTTGGCTGCCTTGGTTGCAGCATTGGCAACAAAGTCTCTTCCAGGGAAAGGGGCACACTCCAAGCCTGGAAGGAGGAGCAGAAGTCAGAGGACCCAGGGAAGGAGAGGTTTAGGGAAAGGGGATATCCCAAGCAAAATGAAGAGCGGTTGCACTGACACAGTGGTGTGAACGCACCTGGCTCCTTCAGGATGATATATGGGGGAATGGATACCTGAAGCCAGGAGAGAGAGGATGTTGGATGGAATGAATAATGAACAAGGAAAACTGTTCTGAGAGGTCACAGATTAAAATAAACCCAGAATATGTTGGCCACCTCTTCTCAGAAGTGGATAATGAGCAAAACTCTTCTTCAATGGGTTAAGCCAAAGGCAAAAGCCTGGGACATGCAAACGCCCCTCCTTTTATGCAGCTAATTACACCCGGAGTCCAGGTGAGACTCGATGAGTTAATGAGGATCCACTCAAAGTCTATCACGGTCCAGAGACAGAGCTAGACCCAGACATGGCCCCTGTCCTCACCAAGCTCGTAGGCTAAAGGAACACAGACAAAGCAAGCAAGCAAGTATAATGCGGCCTGGTAAGTGCCAGATCGGGATGGTTCCCTCTTCCAGGCTTGATTCCGCAGAGGCAAACCTAGACACAAGGAGTTGAGCACAGCAGTTAATTTGGGGTGTGAGCCAAGAAACACTCATGGAGGAGCAGGGAAATGAGACAGAGAAAGGAAGGAACGCATGCACAGTGCACCGTGGGCACCTGGGTCCAACCCCACTGGGGACGTCTAGGAGGCTGCATATGTGGTACATGCCCCCAGGCTGTACTGGCAAGCAGGGAGGAGCTGGGTGTTTAGCCACTACCTCCCATCCACCGCTGAGGAAGGGCTGTTCTTGACACACAAATTTGCTGACATTCAGTGAGCCCCTGTTCTAACATGCAATCCTGTGGCAGGAGAAGGTGGCCCTGGGGAAGAAAAGCAGGGGCAAGGCTCAATGCAGCCATCTGGCAATATGGGGGTTCAGGAGGCTTCCTGGATGTGCTGGTGCTTAAGCTAAGAGCCAGTTGCAAAGCTGGAGTCAGTTGGGCAAGGAGAATGAAGGAGTAGCGTATCCCTGGTAGGAACGGCACTAACCATATTCACCAAAACTGCTTACGTGTGTATTTTGTTCCCCGCGGGGAGTAAATTCCAATGATTAGGTCTTATTCATCTTTTTATAAACCTTCCTCAAGTGTTTGTTCCCTTTGGGCTGGGCTAGAAAAATCTAAGATAAAGAAGAGTGGGGCTAGGTACGGTGGCTCAAGCCTATAATCCCAGCACTTCGAGAGGCTGAGGCAGGTGGATCACCTGAAGTCAGGACTTTGAGACCAGCCTCATCAAGAACATGGTGAAACCCCATCTCTACTAAAAAAAAAATACAGAAATTAGCCAGGCATGGTGGTAGATGCCTGTAATCCCAGCTACTCGAGAGGCTGAGGCAGGAGAATTGCTTGAACCCAGAAGGCAGATGTTGCAGTGAGCTGAGATCTCACCACTGCACTCCAGCCTGTACAGAGCTAGATTCCATCTCAAAATAATAATAATAATAATAAAACAAAGAAATGTAGGACAAGATGTAAAGGCAACAACTGGTCTACCACCTGTCTAGCTTCAGGAAGAGATGGCCACCAAAAAAGAATGATCAAGATGAAACTCTTACCACCACAAAGAAAGTGTAAAAATTGCTGGGGGGTTACACAACTTTGAGTGCAAGAGGCCATGCAATTTGTTTTGAAAAAAAAAGTACTATTATTTTACAAAACAAAATATATTGTTTAATTAAAATGTATAGAATGCATAACATTCTATAAGTGGAATCACATTATACATGCCAAATTTTTTTTTTAAATATCCACAATATGCTGTGGGAGCTATTTATACTCATAAACATAGCTCTAGAACGTTCTAGAATATCATATTGTATCAGATTTCTGTGCATTCTTTTTAGCCTATCTATACCTTATGGTCTTTAAAGAAAGCTAATGCAAGTAAATACCTGCTTTCTTTTTTCTTCACTTCCTTGAATGTTTCTTGCGTTTTCTTTGAAATAAGAAGCCATTTTCCTCGAGCATTTATTCACACCATAGCCTATGCAAGAATGCAAGACACCATGGTTTTGTGGGTCCAGGCCATTCCTTTATCTGGGGGGCCTTTGATGTCCCAGAGCAAGTTCTCACCAGAGCTGACCTCAATTGTTTGGACACAGGATCCTGCCAGACCTACCTTATACTGACATCTGCTGGTCATCTCGAGGTCATCTTCAGTAATAGTTAATCAAAATGGAGAAAGACTTTGAGTTGTTTCCCAGAGTA
The DNA here is from genome assembly GCF_028858775.2 of Pan troglodytes. Classification (NCBI taxonomy): domain Eukaryota; kingdom Metazoa; phylum Chordata; class Mammalia; order Primates; family Hominidae; genus Pan; species Pan troglodytes. Next base: position 41,806,213 of record NC_072420.2, read on the forward strand.
TGCTGAAATTTTTCCCTCAGTTTTCAAGGCTTTAACCAAGACATGCAACAATTTTTCTGGGCAGCTATGTCTGTAATAGAATACATATCTGTTGGGTCTTGTTTTTCTCCATCTCTATGTCATCTATTGCTGCTACTTGCAATTGGTTAGACCAGCTATCCTCACTCAACACTATCCCAGGAGCATTTGTGACGGAAAAAAAAAATGGGAAACTTACATAAACTGTTCCCCATTTTTTTTGTTTGTTTTCACAAATTATCCTCAGATCCTGAGCTTAGGTCTTCCACAGAATGAATATAAGGGGGATGGGAGGACAGGGAGCATGGAGAAGTGACTTTGAGAAGAGCTTGTGTCCAATGCCAGCTCCTCACTCTCCATAACACTGTGTCACAGTGGCTCCAGCCACTCGTAAGAGCCAGTCCCATCACAGGAATTTCAGTGGCAGAAAACTAAAATGGTTATCCATCATTCTGGAAAATAGCTTAAAACTGAAAGGTAACCTTCCAGAACCCGAGTTCCTACAAAAAGAAACTCCTCCTAGAGAGTGAGCTTCTACTCCCCTTCCATCCATGCCTGCCACTCCCCACTGGTGCACCCCTGCCCTTGCCCCTCACATGACACTGTGGTCCCAGAAAGCAATTAGACTCCCAGGTCCCATGGAACTGGGTTCAAATCCCCTCTCCAAGCCTCATTTGTGTGAACATGAGTTAGTAATAAAACTTTTCTAAGACTCTCTTTCCTCAACTGTAAAATACATAAATTACGATAACAACACGGAATGGAAATGTGGTCGTGAGGACTGAGATGGAATCACTTTCCCCCTCAGCCTCGCAGCAGATGTCCAGCCTCTGCTCTCTCCCTTTTTTGGCTTAGTTTCCAAGTTTTATTCAAGAACTCATACAAAATATTCCGGATAAATGATGTCTAATCCTCATCTTCCTCCTCTTCTTTTTTTCTTTTTTTTTTTTGGTTAATTTGGAAGTAACATAATTTGTAAGTCTCTGTGCTGTTAGTAACGAGACACAATCAAACACAGAGATTGTTGCTCAAATATTTTTTGGTGAGATATTGCAAATACCATTTGGAAAAAAAGCACCTCCTCCTTCCTGCCTCGTGGGCCTGCTCCCTGTGAGAGCCTGGATCTTAAAAGCAATCTCCACCTTCTCCCACACCTGCAGTCAAGATGTTCCCCACTATGGCACTGAAGCCACTCTCAGCAAGCCCATCTGTGACCTATTGATGATTTTTACGTCCTCTTCTGGCTTGCCTTCTGAGGATTTCATCGCACCCACTTCCCTAGTTTTCCTTCTGCTCCACTCCAGGTCAGACCCCTTTACTAGATCTTCCTCCTCAACCCCTTTCAGAAGGGGCAGCTCAGAGGTCACCCTTAGATGCCCATCTTTGACTTTCCCCTAGTTGAGGTCCCACAGCTGTATTACCTCTATGCTGATGATGCCTATACCAGTAGTTCAGCCCTACCTCTCCCTGAGCTCCAGGCCCATATATCCAACTATTTCCAGGACATCTCTTTTGGATGCTGTGCGGGACATTTTTACACACCACCTCACATCCTCTCAGCCCACCCTTTTGCTCCAGCTGTTGCTGTGGTAACCAGCTGCACACAGGAGGGGCTGATTCCACCTGCAGCCTGAGGCCACGCACACCTCTTGGTTCTCCCCCAGGACAGCTTGGCTGCTGTAACTGTGGCACCTGCAGGAGCCCACTCAGTCAGTCACAGGGGGAGCCATTGTACACCTGGAAGAGTAAGAGAGTTGACACGCCCAGGCAGCCCTTGGTGGGGAGTGGAAACTGGTGGTGATCCTGTCCCCTCCCGCTTCCCAGCAAGACCCAGCCCAGATGTCCACAGCAGGGATCAGCTCCAGAACATACTCAGTGTTGGGCTTCCCTCCTCGGTCTCACTTCTTCCCAGTCCCTGAGATCGCTTTTCCACACAAATAATATGCAGCTCTGCTCTTCTCAAAGGATCTGCTTGTGGGGGGAATCCAAACTAAGGCCCCTCAAACATAACAGAAAATGTTACTCTTCCAGCTTCGTTTCTCCCCTGCCCCATCTTCGCATCTCAACAAATGGAACTGATAGCAGTGGTAGCCTGTCTGGAGCAGCCACTGGAAAGACGGCTGCAGTGGCGGAGGTACAGCCAGGGTTGCACACTCTGCAGGGCTGGTGGGAGCCAGGAACAGGCGGGAGCCCAGCCACAGCTCCAGACCCAGGTATCCCAGTGCTCTTGGAGGCCCGGGAAGCCCCTGCCCCTGCAGGCTCAGAAGTGCTTGTTCTGCTCCAGCCATCTGGCCTTTCCCCTCTACAGGTGCCTGTTCCAGTGAGGAGCAAAGTTGTGGCAGAGCCTGGGTGCTGTCACAACCCAGCTGGGTGTGTGCATGCTCAGGGCGGTGCTGACCTGCCAGCCCCATGCAGCTTCATTCCTTTCAGAACTTTGAGCATCAACAAGCATTGGAGGGAGGTGAGGGGGGGATGAGGGCACCTTGGCGTAGGCCTGCAGGCACCCCTCAGCACGAACAGCCTGGGGGCCGTGGATGGTATGTTGATGGCAGAAAGGAGACAGGTTCCTGGGTAGAATGGGGTGGCCCCTGGTAAAACCCCACCTTTAAGCCAGGGACACCCTAAAGCCTGGGGGGCTGGGCTGCCAGTTCTGGGTGGAGTCTGCAGCTCTGAGTGAGAAGTTATGGTGTTTTTTCCAGGCCTGCCCATGGCCACTCATGGACCAATCAGCACGTACTTCCTCCCTTCTGAGCCCATAAAAACCCCTGGACTTACCCAGACTCACATAGATGTTGAGACTACCAACTGCAGAAAGGAGCTACCCATTTTGGGTCTCCTCGACTCATTTGAATGACCTCCCTGTGAAAAGGAGCTATCCACTTTGGGTCTCCTGAGAGCTTGTTCTGTCACTCAGTGAAGCTCCTCTCCACCTTGCTCACCCTCCAGTTGTCTGCATGCCTCATTCTTTCTGCACACTGGACAAGAACTCAAGACCCACTGAATGGCAGGACAGAAAGAGCTGTAATTCAAACAGGGCTGAAACACCTGCCCCTGCTCACCACTGTGGGTGATGAGAAGGAGAAAAGAGCTGTGGCCCTTCGGGGAGCCCAGATCTAGGAGCTCCTCAAGCCAGGGCTGTGACACCCTCTTTGGGGCTCTGCAGTTCCTGGTGTCTCCAAGCTTCCAGGTGCCACTGTGTTCCCCTCGTCCAGTTGTGGGTGCCCACAGCAGAAGCCACATGCAGTACATCTGGTCCAGCCACAGCTTCGCACAGAGCTAGCACCTGTGCTGGCACCTGGAGCCGCCTGCCCCACTGTAGCAGCTGGCATGCCTGGCCATGCACAGTGGCTGGATGCCCCCACCACACACCCCTTGCTGCTCCACACCTGGCTGACCCGTGGTAGGTGTGGGATCTGGGCTGGTAGCGTGAGCCAAGCACAGGCTGCCGGGCTGAGTGGGTGGGACAAGTCCACTGGGTGCAAGCAATACTCAGGCAGAAAGTGCCACCGACCACAGAGGTTTCCAGCTGGCGAAGTGACAGCCCAAGGATCCCGTGACAGAACCACATCTGCCCCATGTCTCATGTCAATCTTGACTCCTCATGCTTTACCTTGTCCTGCAGGGTCCATCTATCAGCAAGATCTACCAGCTCTGGCTTCAAAATAGTCCCCAGATCTGTCCACCTTTCTCCGTTCTCCTTTCTCCGTCAGGATAACATAGTCCAAGCCACGACCATAGCAACAGACTCCTAACTTATTCCCCCCTCTTCCATTCTCAGCCCCAACAATCCTTCCTCCACCAGGCAGCCAGAGTGGCCTGTTAGTCTTGGAGAGGTAAACAGTAGCCTATCTTTGCCCCACTCAGTGCCCTCCAACGGTGAGCCATTGAAAGCCTGCTCAGCTCTGAGACTGTTGCACCCTCTCATGGAAAGTTCAACAAGAGTGGGCACAGGTTGGACATGTTGAGTTTACTGTTTATTTTATGACATACTTCCAAAACCCTCTTAAAGAGAATATCCCGAATATATTGTGCTGCAGAAAACATGCAGCTTCATTCCCTGCCTTTACTCACTTTTTTACAGTGTTTTCTGTTTCTGCTATATATTATTACTCTCTGGTCTTTTTATCAATAATCACTTACACAGAATATGGGCTGGGAGGATTTCTCAAAGTGAGGTCCTGACCATCTGCAGAGCAGATGTAGTTTGGATGTGTGTCCCCTCTAAATCTCATGCTGATTGTAATCTCCAGTGTTGGAGGTGGGGCCTGGTGGGAGGTAGGAGGTGTTTGGGTCATGGAGACGGATCCCTCCTGGCTTGGTGACGTCCATGTGACAGTGAGTGAGTGCTTGTGAGATCTGGTTGAGATCTTGCTTGCCCTCTGTCTCTCACCATGTGACACACCTACTCCCACTTCACCTTCTACCATGAGTAAAAGCTCCCTGAGGCCTCCCCAGAAGCTGAGCAGATGCCGGCACCATGTCTGTGCAGTCCGCAGAACCACGAGCCAATTAAACCTCTTTTCTTCATAAATTGCCCAGTCTTAGGTATTCCTTTATAGCAATGCAAGAACAGCCTAACACAAGGTCCAATGCTGTCCCCTGCACCACATCCTTCCCGAGTCCCCTACTACCTCCACTGCCCCTTTGAGGGCTACACGGCTGCATTTGGCATCTGCACATGGGATCCCCTGCATAAGAAGGAGCTGCCACTCATCTGAACAGCACAAACAGGCCACGGCAGGATTCCTCACATCTTCTGAACCTTCACACTGCCTTAGCGGCAGTGGCTCTCCAAGGCACCCGCTCATGGAAAGGGGCCCTGTGTGATCCTCAAGCACCCGGGGTCACCCAGTCCTTTCTCCTCAGTTTATGGGCACACCAGCCTGTCTGAAGCCCAGACAGTCCACAGGCATCCAGAGCTTAGCAGGTCACTGCTCAAACTCGTCATGATGATGCCCATTCTGTAAATGAGAAAACGGAGGGAGAGGATAAAGAACTGGCCTAAGGTCTCAACCGTTGTTCATTGTTGAGTGCAGGACTGAATGCCATAGCCCTTGACACCACAGCTGCTTTCTCCTGCTCTGTGCTAGGAGGCCACAGCTGTCCATACCCCAGGACACTGACCTACACCAGTGCACGTGACCACCGCCACATGAGATACTGCCTGCCTCAGGAGTCACTGTGCTTCAGAGGACACCTAGACTTGCACACACCACAAAAGCTCACACATGCATTCACAACACACGCAACACACATGCACACACAACACATGCACTCACAACACACATGCAACACAATACACACACGTGCACAACACACATGCACACTTGTGCACACACCACACATCATACATGCACATACACAACACAACCATGACCCCAATACACAGCACATATGCACACATGCGCATACATACATGCACTCAGCACATACACACACACACACGGCCCCCACAGAGGTTTTGTGCTTATGCTTATGACCCAGAGACTATTCAAGTGCATGTGGGGTCCATGCAATTTCTCCTGGCCACCTGCCCTCCCTCCCGCTCCCACGGCTTCCTCTCTACTCTCTGGAAAGCAGCTGTGGTGTCAAGGGCTATGGCATTCAGTCCTGCACTCAACAGTGAGCAACGGTTGAGACCTTAGGCCAGTTCTTTATCCTCTCCCTACATTTTCTCATTTGCAGAATGGGCATCATCATGATGAGCCTGCAATAAAAAATTCCCGCGATGTTGCTGAGACCCTCAGTGCACTTCCACACGGGCGCACTTGCTCCTTCAGCGACTGCCGCCGCTGTAGCGCATCAGATCCCACTTCACAGGGCAGGTCTCAGGAGATGGGTGCTGCGGGCACCCCGGGTTGGAGCCAGTTTCCCAAGGCAGAGTGCTCCTGGGCTACTGCTTGACTGATGAGCACAAACCCCGGGACAGGAGGGAGGGACAGGGGCGGAGCGAGGCTGCAGAGAGGCCGATTGTCAGTGTGGACTCTGCAACAGCCTGTGCGATCCCAGGACAGCACCCTGGAAGGCTTATAAACCTCTCAGGAGCATCCCTTGGGGAGTACACCCCCCTTACCCCACCCAGTCCTCAAAGAAGGTCACACTGCATGGGAGTGGCTCTGAAGAGGGCCCTGTGTGGTGACAGCAGGGAAGCCCTGGGTGGGAGGCGAGAGGGGCAGGCGTGAGCAGGTGGCGCACTGTCGGGTGCACATGTGCGAAGCTGGTCAGATTCACCCCAAAAGAACACAAGGTACAGAAGTGCCTCGAGGACCTGAACTGGGGCAGAAGAGGCTCTGCCACACCCTTGTTTCCAAATCAAATCATCATCCCTGCGGAGCCCTCTGGCTGTCCGTCCTTTGTTTTCTTTCTTCTCTTGACTCCTGTTACCTCCGCATTTCTCAACTCTTATGGGGGAAGTTTGGACTTTTGAGGATACTGTTAGCCCAAAAAGCATCCTTTCATTCTGCCAGAGAAATTGACCATGCTCAGCATGCTGGGTTCCATCTGCAGAGCCACTCACGCTCCCGGCCTGGTTCCACGCCCAGCAGTGTCGCTGCTGCCGCCATGTATTCTGTTGCTATCGTTCCTGTAGTTGTCAGCACTGTGTTGTGTTGCTGTTTGTGGTGGTGGTGGTGGTGGTGTTTGAGTCCTGGGATCACTGCAAACCCCAGAATTCTTCAGATCCAGAGCTTGCTAGAATTTGGAACAACTGAGTCTGCCATATCCCCTTGTTCCCACAGTATCTAGCATGTGCCTGACACATTGTGAATGAGGATTCATTGAGCAATGTCCCTGGGGGATAAATATCATTAAATTGGAAGCAAATAAAAAATGGTAGCAGACATCCAACTCACCTATTTATGGGTGACTCCCAGGCATGGAACTGGAAAGCCCCAAATTCCCATGGCATGCAGAGTATGCACCATGAGGAACTGGACAGAGCAGGAAGTTTAATGTGTTGGATGCTGCCCAGCAGGCTGCATCCTGCTTGGTGTGGGTGAGTGACACTTGCCACTGGAACTTTTCTTGACCCAGAATTCTTCAAACATTCCATTGTGGGAATGGCTGCTTTTGATTTCCCTTATGGCTTCAGCCTGGATTAAACCCGGGTGGGGGTTGTTATCTGCACAGGGAGCCAAGAGTGTGGGGCCACAGGCAGAGGCTGTGCAAGGAATTGGAAGTTCCTTGGCCATCATCTGTCGGTTGTGGCTTGCATGGATGGGCTGGCCAGGATGTGGCCCCCCTTGTGCCACAGCTCCCCACCCTCTGCCAAAGAAAGTCAGGTTCACAGAGGCATTTTTTTGGTCTTGTTTCATTTATTGCTGAATTCCTGGGCCCTAGACCAGTGTCTGGCTAGCGCATGTTGAATAAGTCATTCGATCAATCAATCAGTCAACTGGAGACTTAGATGAGCTAAGAATTAAGCAGACCAAAATTTTTGGCTGCCTACTTAATATTGCAGAATTAATCAAAACTGGTTTTTACTGTGTTCATTTTGGACACCTCTATGTAATCTCTCTCTGCCTCTCTCTCTTTCTCTCTCTTCCCTCTGCCACCCCTCTCACAAAAACAAAAACACTACCCATTCATTCCTTGAATTATAGGAGGATATGGGAATTGGGATGAAAAATTCCCCAATGCTTATAAATTCCTTCCTGTTCTAGTACCACCATCTCCAAACATCTCATTGGGGGCAAAAAAAAATAAAATTTAAAATTGTGTCTGCATATGAAACCTCTCAAAACCGAAAAGAGAAAACAAGGATTTTTCCCTCTCTCTATTTTGAAATTGGCTCAAAAAGGAGTTTGAGAAAATCTTGTCCATCTGCTGCCCAGCCTTCACTCTGCTGAGCATTGCTCAGTCAGGGTTACATGAAGCTGAAGAAATAATGGAAAGGCACAGAAAACCTCATCCCAACCCACACCGCTAAGCATTTTCCAAAACAGCACTCTTGCCAAATGGGCTTTTGGCTTCATCCACTCGAACAACTTTCTTGCTCACTGCTAAGAGGAGGCGTTTTGGCAGGGAAAGGAATGCATGGTGCGAGTCTGACATTCCATTCCAGTGGAGACACAGGGTAAGAGACAGGTGACGCTACCTAGTGTCCTCTGTGCAGAGCGTTCCTCCTGCCACACACTCATCCTCCTGTCAGCCAGTTCCAGCAGGCAGCTGCCTCTCTGCCCCACACTGCCCCCAGCAGCTGCTTGCTGATGGATTCATTTCACGGATTGTGTGTTTAGGGCATGCGGTCCGCCAGGCACTGTGGTAAGTGCTGGATGTATATGAACTCTATACAACCTACAAGGTCGGTATTACTGTTCTGCCTATTTTACAGATGAGGAGGCTGAGGTCCAAGTCAGGGACCTTGCCCAAGGCCACACGGCTGGGAGATGTCAGAGCCAGGATCCCTCCTGGGGCCTTTTGGTTCCAGCTGTGGGCTTCCCCTGCACATGGTGCTCTCCCTCCTGTGGCCGCACCTGCCCGTATCTCGCCCCTCCAGAGCCCAGGTGGCCACAGAGCTGATCTGACCAACCCTCCTCCTGAAGAGGAGTTGGAAGATGGTCTCCAGAACCCACCCCAGCCCACCTGGGGCCTTCCGGAACCCATTCCCTTCCATTTGCCATTTAAACTGGAGGGCAAGGGCTCTCAGAGGAGATGCTTCTGGCTACTTGAGACCAATACACATGCATCAAAGAGCCAGTATGTGCCAGGCTCCACCATGGTAAGTGTTCTCAGCATGCTGGAAAACCTTGGACAATTCCTTCCCTGTCCCTTGCTTCAGTCCGAGGACCGATGAAAGACTAAGCTGGGGCTGGGAGCCACGGAGGATTTTCTGAGCACACTGGAAAGCCCGAAGGTCAGCCCAGGGTCTCATGGGGAATATTCAAGAAGGTGCAGGGTCCCATGTCCCCAGTTTTGCCGTTGTTGGTTACCACTAACATTTGCTTTGTGGGCCATTTCAATATTTATTTGGTTATAAATGCCCACATAAGTAGCTCTCGGCCCCAGGGCACCAGGACCTTTGAAGCACTTGGTGCTCGGTGTTGGAAAGCAAACCAGAGAAGATGGTCAGTGACGTCTTCATGTGGAGAAAAGAGAAGGGGAGGATGCATCTGAGGCACTTCTGGAAAGAAAGCAGGACGGGAAAAAGAGAGCTCCACGTCTTGAATATAATCAGGGACTCGGGACTCCGCAGCATGACCTCTACAGGTGACCTCACCTGGGAAAGAAAGGACGTGGCTTGAATCAGTTGTTTGCAACCCTGTCTCTCCCCCATAAAACTTCTCCATCCAAAGAAATCTTACTCAGAAGACTGTCTCAGACCTGCCTGTGGGAGGATTCTCTCGCTAGCCAGAAAGTATAGGACCAATGCCCGCTGGAGATTTTACCATTTGTTTTCTCCCTCTCACCCGTGCCCAGACACCCATAGGGTGACCGACCTCTGCCCTACGGGGATCCTGGCAGTCCCAGCAGCCCAGAAACCCCCATCCAGGTGCCAGGGTCAGAGGCGCAGGAATGTGTCACAGACTCCTGGCATGACAACAAGTGTCGTGGCCGAGACAATGGCCAGGCTGCCTCTGCTATGAGGCAGTGCGTGTTCTTGCATCATTATGCGTTCCCCAGAACAGAAACGAGGGGCTGGGGCTGGCCCTCAGACACAATTCTCCTATTTACTTCCTGGGGCAGCCACAACAAAGCACCACAAGCTGGGGATGCTTAAATGACAGGAAGGTACTCTCTCAGCTGGGGATCCAGCATCTAGGTGTGGGCAGAGCTGCTCCTCCTGAGGCTCCTCCTAATTCTGGTGGTTGCTGGTGATCAAAGGGCCTCACTGAGTTCCCGCAGGGGTGGAAGGTGCTGCTCAACAGGCAGCAGGACCTGCCTCCCAGGGCTCCCCAACTCTCCTTAGCAGGAAGAGGCATCATGAAAGTGGGCTCCCATAAGTGGCCCAAGTGCCAAGCCCTGGGCGCCATGCTCGTGCAGGACAGTGCATTTCCTTTTGTTGATCTATGAGGGAAGGATGACACGCCCAGTGTACAGAGGAGGAAACTGAGGTCCCAAGAAGCCGAGAAATGTTACTCAAAGTCCCACAGTTAGACAGGATTGCTCAAGGCTTATTTGACTTCCAAGTCCTTGTTCTTCCTACAGCACCAACCTGCCATTTATAATATGATGCTGAATGCATTTCCTCCTCTAGAGGTTGATCAAAACTAAATCAGGAAATCAGTGGTGCCTACAGAAACCAGTGTTTACGATTCACATCTTTCAAGGCAGGAATGGGAAGCAAATGCTTCTGGGGGATCGCGGTGACACATGGAGGTGAATTCCTCCAGCAAATGTGATTGTGGAGTTACCGCGTGGTGAGATAAGTAAGGGAGAGCATCTGGGTTAAAAATAGACATTAAAAAATGCTCCCGAACACAGTTTGGAGATTGAAGGTGTACAGGAAACTGGGACACTGATCAAGCCCCAGTGGGACAGACTATTCCGAAGGAAGCCCGGAGGAGAACCATGACTCCACCTGCCCCCTTCTGCTGGAGGAGTAGAGGCGTCCTGGCAGCTTCACTCGCTCAGGCAGGATGGAGGTGACATAAATGTTTCCTGCACCAAAGCATTCAGAGCTAGGTTAGGAAAGTACAGACAAGAAGAAAGGACAGCAGTCACAAAACTGGCCTTTCTAGTTCTTCCTTAGATCTCATAGTGAGCTCAGTAGCAACTGGGGTAAAGTAGGTGCTCCTACTACAGCAAGGACGAATCATAAGATGACCCCATCCCATCATCGAGTCCCCTCATTTTCCACCTTTCTCTCACCGGCTCCCCAATCCCAAGTGTACCTCTGCTCCAACATCCACCCCTCCTCACTTCCACCTTTAGCGCCTACCTGAGTGGATCTCGCTGGGCCTGTGAACCCCTCAGCCACAGGTGCTGTTTCTCCAGGGCCCTCCATGGGGTCCTGGGCTTTCCAGGGCTCCTCATGCCCTAAGCCTACTGAGGACAAGCCTCCAGGAGCTAACTGCACACAGTGCTCCCACACTCTGGATAGACAAGGTGTTGTGGTCTCTGTCTAGTACCACAGGTCATGAGGCTGAGACAGTTTCACCAAGTTCAAAGACAGGCACTGATGATTTGCTTCTGTTACCCTGTGAGATTTAAATGACAGAATCATGTGGTTACTCTCATTTTTTCCCTTCCCTTCCCTTTCCTTTCCTTTTCTTTCCTTTCATTTCCTTTCTGACACAGGGATTTGCTGTGTCACCCAGGCTGGAGTACAGCAGTGCCTTCTCTGCTTATTGAAGCCTTGATCTCCTAGGCTCAGGTGATCCTCCCACCACAGCCCCCCAAGCAGCTGGGATTACAGGTATGTACCACCACACCTGGCTAAGTTTTTGTATTTTTCATAGAGCCAGGGCCTCACTATGTTGTCCAGTATTGTCTCGAACTCCTGGACTCAAGCAATCCTCTCACCTCAGCCTCACAAATTGCTGGGATTACAAGCGTGAGCCACTGTGCCCAGCTTTTTTCTTTACTTTTTTTTTTCTTTTTTTTTTGTGGACAGAGTCTCATTCTGTTGCTCAGGCTGAGTGCATTGGTGTAATCATGGCTCACTGTAGCCTTGACCTCCGGGCTCAGGTGACCCTCCTGCCTCAGCCTTCTGAGTAGATGGGATTACAGGTGTGTGCCACCATGCCTGGCTTTTTAAATTATTCTTATTATTTGTATAGATCTTGCACTCCTGGGCTCAAGCTATCTACCCACCTCAGCCTCCCAAAGTGCTGGGATTACAGGTGTGAACCACCATGCCCAGCCCTCATTCTCATTTATTCTGAGAACGTGAGAAATTGTCCAGGAAGCCCTCCCTTCCTACTCATTAGGTGAGGTCACATTCTGCCACCTGCCAGACCCACTCAGCTCTGTGCGCAGTGCCACGCCAGGCACACTGGAGCTGCCCAAGACTGTGGTCAGCCTCTCTGCTCCCATGGAAGCAACTGGAGAGAAGAGTGAGAAATATGAGTCAAAAAGTTGTGTGGCGACGTGGGGTGGGGGATCCTTTCCTGCAGGACATGAGAAAAATGGATGGTGAATGGCAGAGTTTGAGGAGGACCATATGTAGGCACTTGTCTTTCTGTATCTATGTCAAAAAAGCATAATTTTAAGAAAGAAATTGAGGTCTGTCATTTTAAAAGTCAGAAACTTTAATCAAACTCTACCTCTGCTATCTACCAGGTATTTGCAACTCTGAACAAATTATTTTGCTTATAGAAGCCTTTATTTCCTCAACCTGTAAACTTCAGATAATAAGTCTTGTTTCCCTCACCTCAAAAGATTGCTGGATGAGCCTATTATATTGGGAATTAAATGTAGGTTTGGTTTTTTCTGGCCAAGTATAAAGCACTGTAAAAATGCAGGGTATTTACTCTTGCCCTATGGTAAAGAGAAAATTAAAGTAATTGGTGCTATTATATTCTACTCCTAGCTTTTGTGAAAGATTTAGTGTAGATTATATAAACTCTTAAAAAGCTTTATTGTATATTGATCAACAAAAACGTCTGTTTTAAAGACGTGATGCCTGAAAAAGTAATATGTTTATTATACCTAATAAATGCATCTGTATAAAAGCATCCAGATTCTACCATTTTCAAGGGACTGTTGCAAAGATCCAAGGGCACCGTGAGGCTGGAAACCTCCTTGAACTCTGAAAAGCAATTCACGTATTAGTTGTGGCTGATATTATGATGAGTGCAAGCTGCAGGCAGCAGCGTGGCCAGCCCTGAGTCCACCAGAGGGAGATGAATCACACCACTGGAGGCTCAGGGGAGACATCAGCCGTGAGGGGGCAGCAGGATGATTGCCATGCAAGAGAGGACGATGGCAGAGAAGGGAGGAGATGGACATGGGGTTGGGAGAGCCACAGGGACAGAGAGCATGGAGAGCCCCAGGCAGAGAGTGGCAGAGTGGCACTCAGAGAGACCCTCACCGCCCCTGGTGGATACCGTTTAGCTCCCTCAAAAGATGAGGAGCACTTGAACAGGGAAGGGGAGCCCCCAGAAGCATCCAGCCCAGCACTGGTCGGGAACTGGAACCAGCTGCTGAGGCTCCCGTTCTACCCCAGGGCACTGACAAGTCACGAGGCTGCAAATCCTAGGTATTTACCCACCTCACTTCCTGGTCTTTAAGATTGCAGCTGCCAAAACCTTGTCATCGTCCTACGATTGTTTTCAGGGGTTTCAGCTCTACTAGTTTAATGCAATGACAGTGTCACATTTATATCCTGGAACCCATCCAGATGCTCTGGAGGCCAGAACACCCTGCCAGGAGAGGATAATGAAGCAGATGACACCTAAGAGGGTTGCAGGCCCAGCTGACAACCCCCCACCCCAGCCTGAGTTGGCAACCTTTGGACATAGTCCTCAGCTTGGGGGCAGAAGAGGCTGCTGGGGCCCCCTGAGGTGCTGTTGTCTTCTGAAAGCTTCCTCATTCTGGTTGTGCTGAGCAGGGAGGTCAAAGCCTGTTACTCCAAAAAGTCAGCAGATCATTAGTCTAATTAGCATAATAAAGCTGGCATTTTCACTTGGCTCTCAGCCTGGAGTTCAAGTAGCTTACAGTTGTGCAGGGTGTGGACCGCACAACCCAACGGTTCTCATTCCCATGGACTTGCTAGACATGGCACCCCACCACGGGCTGTTCAGTGTCCAGCTTGTTTAACCCTGAGCAGGGTCTGGAAGTTAGGGACCTACAGGCTATGGTGGTGTAGGGAGGAAAATGGGCTTACCTGCTAGTGAAGACTGCGGGAGGTCAGTGTTTAGGGAGGAAAGAAAATCAACAGGAAATGTGGAATACGCGTTTCTTCCACTCTGTTCTCCAGGATTTTCATTCCTTGGCCAGTTGCTTCCGGGAATTTATTCCCTTGTCTGGAAATACCATCTCTCTGTTGTTCCTTGAGAACAAAGAACAGAAACATAAGAGAAATCCTTTCATTACCTGGTACAGGGCTACCCACGGACACAACGAGGGGCCTGTAGGAGCAAACAATGGGGGATTCATTGACCCCACTGCAAGAAATATGCACAAGCAGGCGAACCAACCCACATCTTTTTTGTTGTTGTTGTTTATTTGTTTGTTTTGCTTTCACAATATTCTAACCAGGAAAAAAGCAAGTTTGATTCACAGGAGGAAAAAGCGGTTGGAGACTTATGCAAACTGTTGTGATATTTGCACCCATATTCTGAAAAGGAGCCCCGTGCATGCTGACCCCTGCCCACACAAGCAAGGGGGTCTGGAGAAAGTGAGCATTTGCCATGAAAGCGGCAAGGAGGGTTTCTAAGATGAGACCTGCTTGCAAACCAGCCCAAGCTTCACTGCAATGTTCTTTTCAACTGTTTCCACCATTCTGAAGGTGGATGGCAGATGAGACCCTGGCCAGTCTCTGCAGCCGTGGAGACAAAAACTACAGGCTCAAGAACAAGGGCTGGTGCTCAGTGAGAACTGCCCAACTCTCCCCAGCTCTCCCAAACCCGCTTTGTCCATTAAACAATTGGGAAATGGAGAAAAATATTTGCAGACACAATGTGGTCTGAGGTTGATACATTCTTATCTAGAGTAGATTCATCTTGGATAAACAGACACTGTTCATTTTCCTAAGACACAGGGCATTTCATGCAGGTTCAGTGACAGAGCGGCTGGCTGTTTCTGCAAGTGGGGGTGCGTGGAGAGGGAGATGCAGAACAGCCGCGTCCCCACTTCTGCAAGCTAACTGGTTGTGCTTCTCGAAAAGGCTACCATCCCCGGGAGACACTGCAGCTTCCCCTGTGAAAAGGAACCTCACTAACCCAAAATGGCACCAAATGCTCAAAGACAGTGTAGGTGGGTCAGGGCAGCCCCTCCCTGCCGCTGCTGCGGAGCGGAACGAGCTTCCTCTTCATTCTAAGATTCAACAACTACTCACTGAGCATTTAACCAGTTTCTGCCACTTGCCAGTTGTGCCTCAGTTTCCTCATCTGTAAACAAGGGTGACAATTGTTAGATCTGCCATGCATGATGTTGCGAAGATTCAATGAGCTGATACTGTAGCTGCTTAGAGGAAGCCCCGGTCAACATAGGGCTGTGGTGAAGATTCAATGAACTGATACTGTAGCTGCTTAGAAGAAGCCGGGTCAACATGGGGCTGTCACGGAGATTCAATGAGCTGATACTGTAGCTGCTTAGAGGAAGCCCAGGTCAACATGGGGCTGTGGTGAAGATTCAATGAGCTGATACTGTAACGGCTTAGAAGAAGCCCAGGTCAACATGGGGCTGTGGTGAAGATTCAATGAGCTGATACTGTAACGGCTTAGAAGAAGCCAGGTCAACATGGGGCTGTCATGGAGACTCAATAAGCTGATACTGTAGCTGCTTAGAAGTCCAGCTCAACATGGGGCACATGCGCTGTCAGCCTCTATGACCACTTGCGGCGTCCAAAGGCCCTTGTGCCACAAGGTCAGAGCATGGAACGTCATGGGACAGAATTCCAAGCATTAATCTGTGAGTCTCCTTTGCCCTCCATATGCTTTCCTTCATAGCATCCCAGGGGCTCCTCTTAGGAGGAAATGAGAAGCAAAGGCTGCAGATGCTCACATCGAGTGTTCTTGGAAAGGCTGTTGACCTGAGCGCCAGGGAGATAATTCCAGATGCGGGCACAATTGGGGGTGGTTTTCTCCTCCCTCCTGGTGGGGATGGAGGGCACAGGATGCAGGTGAGGTGAGGACCGGGAGGACAGCGAGTTGTTTGAGAAAAACCTGCCAGGGTTGATGAGCCCTCCCTCAGTCAAGTAGTCTTGGGGAAACTGAGTCAGTGTCCAGGGGTTCTGCTTGTGGCTGGCTTCACGGGACCACCAACCAAAAGCAGCCAGCCATAGTCTGTGTCTCAGAAAATGTCCAGCACCTCTGGCCATTCCACATGGAAGCCCCATCCAATGGTACTGGAGGGTCACCAGCCCTCCAGAGCACAGGTCGAGGCAGGGGGACTTGACGAGCAGTCTAGGACAGCCGGGGACCAGCCATACGCCTCAGGGGCAGCAGCGTGACATAGCACCTGTCCTGAAGGTGCTTGGGGCAGGACCAAGTGAAAGCCTGCGTGAGCACAGGGGGGCTGGTGTGAGAGCAGATGCAATGCGGTTTATGGCTAACGAGCCATCAAGAGATACTGATGTGTATGGGTGTGCTGTGTATGTGTCTGTATGTGGTAGTATGTGATGTGTTTGTGTGGTATGTAGTATGTATTATGTGTGTGTAGCATTGCATGCGCAATGTGTGTGCCGTGTGTGGTGCGCAATGTGTGTGCCATATGTGTGGTGTGTGTGATGTGTGTGTGCTATGTGTGTGGTGTATAGCATGTGTGTCCTGTGTGCTGTTTGCATGTGTGATGTGTGGTATGTAGTGTTGTGTGGTGAGGGAGTATATATGATGTGTGTGTGGTGTGCAATGTGTGTGTCTGGGTGTGTGATATGTGGTGTGGTGAGGGAGTATATATGATGTGTGTGTGGTGTGCGATGTGTGTGTCTGAGTGTGTGATGTGTGGTGTGTAGTGTGGTGTGGTAAGGGAGTGTATATGATGTGTGTGCAGTATGCGACGTGTGTGTCTGAGTATGTGATGTCTGGTGTGTAGTGTTGTGTGGTGAGGGAGTGTAAATGATGTGTGTGTGGTGTGCGATGTATGTGTCTGGGTGTGTGATGTGAGGTGTGTAGTGTGGTGTGGCGAGACAGTGTGTAAGTGTGATGTGTGCTTGTGTGTGTGGAGGTTGAGTGTCTCCATGTGTGTGTGTGTGATGGGGGAGAATGGGGTCTCTGAGCTTGGGGTGGTCAGGGAAACCTTCCTGTGTGCACCAGGACCTGGTGAGGCTTCTCCAGCAGGCGGAGAAATGGAACCCGATATGAGCAGCTGTTGGGGAAAAAAGCCCAAGATCACTTTCAACAATGCAGTTGTGGAGCACAGGTCAAGGCTTGGAAGAATGGAGGATGCCACTACCTGAGTAACTAAGCCTTAGAGCCTCTGTTTCCTCATTTGTGGGGTGGTCACGGTGAAAGTACCTTTGGGTTGTTGTGGGTTAGGAGAACCTAACTGCTGCAGCTGTCACATCTGCTACCCAGAAAGAGCTCTGAAGAGTAGCTACTGAAGCCCCTGATGATACTGTTCATCCATCGTACCCTGCAACATCGTTATTTTAATATTGTAAGCTATTAATGCAGTAAAATACTTTATTCAAGTATTGAAATCATCTAAGCTTCCTATTCCCTAGAGATGCATGAATAACAGAGCTCTGATGCTTATTTAAGTTTGTATAGGATTTTACATTTTGCAAAATATTCTCAAATACAAAATCATCTCATATCAGTTACCTTCCCCCGCCACTGCCAGTTAGTCTCTGGCTAGTGATGTAACCCTTAGGTACCCCAGAGTCCTCATCTGTTAAAATCAGGTTGATGGGAGGGTTAAATGACTTAGTAAAGGTAAAGCATTGGCATTTGTATACAGTAAGTGCTCAATAAATGTTAGCCAGCAACAATAAATGTTGCTGTCTCCGGGTAAGTTCTCTGCTTTACCTGAGATGCTTGGTCCTGGGGTTCCAGAGTCAGTCACCCTCATTGATAGAAGACAGACATGAAAGTGGGCCTGAGAACATGCAAAGGACATAAAAAGGAAGAAAGGAGAGAGAAAGGGAGAGAGGGAAAGAGTGAGAGAAAGAGAGGGAGAGAGAGAGAGAGATTGAGATTGAAGGCCAGTGAGGTCATGTGCAGAAAAGATAGCCAAGATCACCAAACCACGGATGGCCCCATATACATGCCATTTCCATTTTCTTCTTCTGTTTTCCTTCCCAGCAGAATTTGCAAGCATATGGAAGTCAAGACCTAAGCCCAGCATCTTCCTGTGTTCTCTCTGGCTGGAGGGACAACAGAAGATCATTTAACCTGAATGTCTACATTGAGATCTGTTCATACTAACAGCACTTTCAGAATTGTATATATTAACAGCCCCATTTTTTATAGATATGGTAGCACAAAATATTAAATATGGAAAGTAGGTGTATTAGTCTGTTCTCATGCTGCTATAAAGACATACCTGAGACTGGGTAATTTATAAAGGAAGGAAGTTTAATTGACTCACAGTTATGCAGGACTAGGGAGGCCTCAGGAAACTTAGAAGGGGAAGCTAACACTTCCTTCTTCACATGGCGGCAGCAAGGAGAAGAATGGGTGCTCAGAGAAGGGGGAAGTCCCTGATAAAACCATCAGATCTCATGAGAACTGACTCATGAGAGTGAGAACAGGATGGGGGAAACTGCCCCCATGATTCAGTTTTCTCTACCTGGTCCTTCCCAGGACACATGGGGATTATGGGAACTATAATTCAAGATGAAATTTTGGGTGGGGACACAGCCAAACCTTATCGGTAGGCATAGGAAGAAATAAGTGGACTTAAAAGAATTATGCCTTAAAAAAAAAATACCCTGTGAATCAGCTGGGTTCACATGAACAAATAAAAGAAGAGTTACACAAAAACCTATGTATTTAGTGACAAAAGACAATGAAAAAATTGTATTTTCAGTCTTCTGTCCCAGATCAGAAGTTTTAGGGCCTGTTCATTTGAAAATGACTTTTTAAAACCCATGAAGTTATTTTTAATGGAAGTCTTATTTATTAAAGATTCTTGTTGCTATCTGCAGATCCCAAACAAGATTCTTTGGCGTCCTCAGCTTGCTCTTCTCCCTTTCCTTGGTAGACTTTTCTCTTTGTCTGTACTTGAAGTGCCTCCTGCCAAGTAGAAAATGAAGAGTCAGTCCATGTGCTGGGCTCAGAGCCCTGCCGTTTTAGTGGCTTCATGGATGGCTTGGCACAACTAGGGAGCAATGGTGTCTCCCACCCCTGAGATGGACCCTGTTGGACTCAGAGTGGCCAGCAGGGTGTGGGTTGACTCCAGTAGCACATTAAGCTCAGCCCAGAGTGGCAGGAACTGAGGCAGCCAGGAGAATGTGCAAGGGCCACCCAGACTGTAGGACAAGCTAGGAATCCAGTAAAGAAGAGGGCCCTGGCAGTTCCTTTGGAATCCCTGTGATTCCTTCTTTAATTCATGCCTTCATTCATTCAACAAATATGTGTTGAGCACTTGTGACATGCCACCTTCTGTTTTGGGTATTCAGGATACATCAGTAAACAGAATAGGCAAAGATTGATTGCTACCCTCATGGAGCTTATGTGCTGGGGAGGGAGGTATGCAGGTAGACACGGCACAGTGAGATGGTGAACGTCCACAGCAAACACAATGAGCCATCCATTTGTGTGGTCTGTTATAAAATGATTAGAGCTGTGGAAGGACAGAAGAAGGGAAAGAGGAAGACAGGGAGGGAGGAAGGGAGGGAGGGACAAATGGAGAGAAGGAAGGAAAGACAGAGGGAGGGAAGAAAGGAAAGAGAAAGAAAGAAAGAGACAGAGAAAAGAAAAGAAAGAGAAAGAAAGGAAGGAAGAGAAAAGGAAAGGAAAGAAAGAAAAGAGGGAGGGGGAAAGGAAGAGAAGAAGGAAGGGAAAGAAAGGAAAGAAAAAAAGAAAGGAAGGCAGGCAAACAGGCAGGTAGAAAGAAGGAAGAAAAACAGGAAAGAGGAAAATCAAAACCATAGGGAGTCAGGGAGTGCCTGGGCCAAGGCAGGGAGGAAGGGGCCTGGCTGTGACTGGAAATGGGAAGTGCCCTCTGGACAAGGACTTGAGGAATTGTAGGAGTGTTCGTCCTGGAGCCATCTAGCAGGTAGCCTTCCAGGTAGAAGTAAGGGGCTGCAAGGAGGCCTTAAGGGTACAGCCCACCTGATCATTCCCCAGAGTCGCAATGAGGCTGGAGGCCTGGGGGGCTGGAGCAGAACAGATTGCAGTGGGAGAGCAAGGGGGCTTATGGACCACAGAGGGCCTCAAGGACTACTGTAAGATGCAGTCCCATGGGAACCATTGCAGGCTTTTAAACAGAGGAGGGACACTCTGTGCCATATTTTAACAAAATCACTGGGGCCGCTGGGCAGAGAACAGACCATGGGGACAAGGGTGGAGGCCAGAGACCTGCTGGAGGCTGTGGCAGGTGAGAGAGGATGGGAGCTGGGGCCAGGTGGCTGTGGAGAGGTGAGAAGCGGTTGGTCGGTTTCTGGTAAAGGTCGAAGGTAGATCCAGCATGACTCCTGATGGCTGGATGTGTGGTGTGAGAAAAAGAAGAGTCAAGGGTGTCTCCAAACTGTGGTCTGAACTGCAAGAGGGACAGATGGGACCTGTGGCTGAGGTGAGGAGGATGGCAGGTAGGGAAGAGAGGGGATGACAGAGCAGAAATTCCATGTGGATGCTGTAGAATCTGAGATGGATGTGAGGAAAGCCCAGTGGACTATCAAAGAGACAGAGAGTATAAGAGTAGTGGGCATTCAGGAGAGGTCTGAGCTGGAACTAAAACAGATGAGATATTTTGAGTCATGATTGAAATGTGGGTGAGATCCCCAGAGATCAACAATGGACGGGGCGCAGGAGAGAACCAGGGACTGCACCCTGGCATCTCCAGCACTAAGAAGTGGAGGAGAAGAGGAGGAACCCACAAAAGAACCTGCGAAGGAGGGACTCAGAGGAAAGAGAAAAACCAAGAGAAAGACATTGCAGAAATCAAGAGAATGGAGTTAGAGTGGTCAGCACTGCATCAAATATTGCCAAGGGTTCAGGTCAGATGGGGACAGGGGTTTGAAGATGATTCCAAGTTTTATTCAAGAACTAATATAAAATACTCCATTCTGGAGTTTGCAGCCAAAGACTTGTTTTTTTTTTTTTTTTTTTTTTTTTTTTTTTTTTTTGAGATAGTCTTGCTCTGTCACCCAGGCTGGAGTGCAGTGGTATGATCTTGACTCACTATAACCTCTGCCTCCTGGGTTCAAGTGATTCTCCTGCCTCAGCCTCCCAAGTAGCTGGGACTGTAGGCTCATGCCACCATGCACAGCTAATTTTTGTATTTTTAGTAGAGACAGAATTTCACCATGTTGCCCAGGATGTTCTTGATATCTTGACCTCGTGATCCTCCGCCTCAGCCTCTCAAAGTGCTGGGATTATAGGCCTGAGTCACCGTGCCCAGCCCAAAGTCCTTCCTTGGGTTATGGAAGCTTATTCCCAGCTTGGTTTCCATCAAGTTCAATGTCCAATGAGGTGGCAGCTGAGACTTGAGGATATGACGTGTTTACCTTTGAACTTTGCGTACAAAATACCCCAGCTGAAGGTCCCTCACAGAGAGTTTGGAAAATAAAAACACTATGACCATCACATTCCCAAGCAGAAGGAAAGACAAATTCATGAGCAAATCACCACATTCATAAACAGAAAGCCACCAGCCTTCAAGAAGAGATAAGGCAGGGCTGTTCTCATTTCATGGGACGTTGTTACTGTTCTCTATATATGTTCATCTCTATAAAGTATAGATACATGAAAGTATTTTTTTTCAAATGCAAATAAAAGTTCTTCTCTTAAATGAAAATAACCTAAAAACAGCAATAAAGCCTAAAAGAAACGTGCTGCCCTCAAATTCTTCCTGACGTTATACCACGGATCTGATTCTCCAGGGCTGGAATCCAGTGTTTCCACCCAGGAGGGGCAAGTTCCTTCACTTCCCTGGGTGTTGATGGTCTCACTTGTAGGTTGGGGATAGCACCCACAATCCACAGTTCCTTAAGAATTTTTTGAGATTGAGTGATTTGCGGCTGGTAAACAGTAATGAGGATGATAGTGATCACCTAGCTTTAAACAGATTTCCCAAGGAGATAAGTTTCTACCAAGGTTCTTTGCCTTGTCAGAAACCTCCAAAGGCTGAATGGCGGGCGTCCCAGCTCCCAGATCCCCATCCTGATAAAACCCTGGTGTGCCCAAGTGACTCCAAAGAGAATGTTACCCAGAGGAGAGCAACTGGCTCCCAGATCTGTAGGAGAACTTTTGACCTTTTCTCATCATCATGCAAGGGACTGAGGCTCTTTGCGGGATATGGATGGCTCAAGGGAACTAATAGGAACGGTGTCGGCGTGTGGTTCCAATCCCACGTCTGCAGTTTAAAAACAAATGGCTGCAATTGCATTGTGTACACAGGCCTACATCCTCCTCTCTGCTCCAGGGAGAATAATAAAGGTGTGACTTTCTTTGTTAAGTGCTTTCTTCCCTACCCTGGAATCAGCCTCCACCCACCTGAAAGGGAGGGAAGAGGAGGAGCCCCAACCTTCCAGAAGAAAAAGCAAACAAATTCCACCCTCCAAACCCAACCCAACCCAACGCTGGGAAGCCAGGTTCCATTTGTGTGGCTTAGCACAGAGGGACACCACCCCAGCTTCCGGTTTAAGTTTATGTAAAAAGAGTTTAAAAATATGTCTGAACCTATATTATCCCATCACCATCAGGAATAGTAATTAGTATTAATTCAAATAATACCCAGTGACTAGGGCTTAAAACGTACCAGCTTTATGTGAGGTGATTGACGTGTATTCCTACCTAATTTCACAAATATTTGATGAACTGGGCCCCATCTCCCATTTAACAGAGGAGGAAGCCAAGGTGTGAAGAGCGGATATGGTGTGCTGGGGAGCACACAGCTGATGGATCCTGAGTAACAGTGCAATCCTTGGGGTGACCTCCCTTCCCCCTCCCTGTTAAGCTCTCTCCCACTCTCCACCCCCAACCTCTGCTCTCATCACACGCCAGCCCCACCCACACCCCGGCCAGACTCTTTTTCTTTTTTCTTTCCCTTTTCCCTCTCATTCTTACCCTAATCCTCCAACTCAAAGAGTTAGTTGACGGCTGGATGTGGTGGCTCACGCCTGTAATCCCAGCACTTTGGGAAGTCAAGGCGGGTGGATTGCCTAAGCTCTGGAGTTTGAGACCAGCCTGGACAACATGGTGAAACCCTGTCTCTACTGGAAAAAAAAAAAAAAAAAAAAAAAAATTGGCTGAGCGCGGATGTGGGCACCTGTAATTCCAGCTACTTAGGAGGCTGAGGCAGGAGAATCGCTTGAACCCGGGAGGCGGAGTTTGCAGTGAGCCGAGATCATGTCACTGCACTCCAGACTGGGTGACAAAGTGAAACTCCATCTTAAAAAAGAAAAAAATTAAAAATAAAATTAAAGTATAGCACGTACAATTATATACAGCATGTAATACTTGGTAATAATAATAAACAACTATTTTACTGGTTTATCAACTTGCTATACTTCTAATCATTATTTTAGAGTGTACTCCTTCCAATTATAAAAATAAGTTAACTGTAAACAGCCTCATGCAGGTCCTCCAGGAGGTATCCAGAAGCAGGCGTTGTTATCACAGGAGACATTATCGCCCCTGAAGACCTTCCAGTGGGACAAGATGTGTAAGCAGAAGACTGTGACACTGAGAATCCTGACCCCATGTAGGCCTAGGCTAATGTGTGTATGTGTCTTGGTTTTTAATGAAACAGTTTACAAAGTAAATAAACAAAATAAAAAATTTTTTAAATGGAGAAAAGTTTATAGAATTAGGATGTAAAGAAAATATTTCTGTACAGCTGTATAATGTGTTTGTATTTTAAGTTATGATTATAAAAGTCAAAAAGTTAAAAATAATAAAGTGTATAAAGTACAAGTTATAGTCAGCTAAAATTAATTTATTATTGAAGGAAGAAAAAAATTTTTTTTGGAGGAAGAAAAATTTTTAAATAAATTTAGTGTAACCTGAGTGTGTAGTGCTTATAATGTCTACAGTAGCGGACGGTAAAGTCCCTGGCCTTCACATTCACACACCACTTAGTCACTCTCCCAGAGCAACATCTAGTCCTGCAAGCTCCATCCATAGTAAGTGCCCTACACGGGTGTCCCATTTTTTACCTTCTATACTGTATTTTTACTCTATCTTTTCTATGTTTAGATACGTTTAGATACACAAGTATTTACCATTATTTTGCAATTGTCTACAGTATTCAGTACAATCACATGTTTTACAGATTTGTAGTGTAGCAGCAGCAGTCCATACCATATGGCCTAGGTGTGTAGCAGGCTATGACATCTAGGCATGTGTGAGTATATTGCATGTTGTTCACACAATGATGAAATCTCCTGACGACATATTTCTTAGAGTGTATTCCATTATTAAGCAATGCCTGACTGTACTTTTTTTCTGGTCATGTTATCCACAATTGTTCAGATTCATTCGTTTCACTTATACGACTGTTTCTCAGATGCTTCACCTTCTTTTTCTTGAATTCCTCCTTCTGATTCATTTTGTCCATTGGGTTGATGTATTTTGTGAGTAAAAATACAGTGATGGCATATGGAAGGTAAACCATACTTTTTCTGCTTCCTCCCACAAGACAGATAGTTGGGCTGGATATAGAATTCTGGAGTGTGTCACTTTCCCTGGGATCTGTTGCTCTAGTGTTTGCTACCATCTAGTCTTCCAGAGAGTCTCATGCCAGCCGGACACACATTTAAACAATTTCTCTTTATCTTTTGAATTCTTAAGTGTCTTTTAAAATAACTCCCCAAGCATTTGACAAACATTGTTGATCTGATGTCTTCAGCTCAAGGAAAACTTCTTGTTCCTTTGATCTTTGTTTTACCTCCACCATTTCTGTTCTCTTTTCTTGGACTCCTGTGACATGGAAGGAAAAGTCTCCTGGATCTCTTTTTGTTCCTTTCTTCATTTCCATCTCTTTGCTTTTTTGTTCAGAGGCGGTGATAATGCCTTAAATTACACTAAACCGATACTTCACGACATCAGATTTTAGCTGAGTCCCTTCTGCCATTTACTGCGTCCACTCAGCTTTTCTTTTACTCTCAAAAATTATACTTTTATCTCCAGTGATTATTTTTTTAGCTCCTATTGCTCTTTTATTTTTTTTAAGTACAAGCTCTTATTTCCTTGATAGAATAGCTTCTAAAATCTACCTGAGAGGGGGAAATGTAGAATGATTTGTTAGGTTCTCCAGGGCCCTCTCAGCTCAGTGGCCCTCCCTCAGCTGTGGATCCCATGTGCTGGGGTCTTTTTACCATCTACACATATTGATATGTGCCAGCTAAGGTGGATGAATTTGGGCAGCTAGTGTGGGCTCTCTCTGTCAGTAGTTTAATAGGAGTCTTTGGGAGACAGTGAAGGGAATGGAATTGTGGGCAAGGGTAGCGGGCACACTCCCCTTTGGGTGTGGTGCAGAGGTAGGATGGAGGCAGGTGGGATAAAGGCTGAGCTCCAATGCGGGTAGGATGGAGGCAGGCAGGATAAAGGCTGAGCTCCAATGTGCTGGGTGGCAGCTGGCACTTGAGCCAGCTAAGTGGCTGTGGAAGGTCAATCTGCAGGCCAAGGCTGGATAGTCACCTTCTGTGGGGGACACTGTGGTGGAATTATTGAGGTTCTCTAATTAATTCTCCCACAACTGCCCCAGGTTTACCTTTCCTGACCCCCAACCCCACTTCTGGCCTCTGCACTGGTGAGATCTTAGGGCTTTCTCTGAGAGGGCGCTGGAAAGTCCAGAGAAGCACATGCAAAGCCGAGCCTGAGAGCATTTCACGGCTGCCGGGGGCCTCTTCTCCCACCTTTTACATCACGGCATCAGCATCGTAAGGTGAACTGCAGCACCGCCCTCTTCTCTTGGGGTTCCTGCTGTCGGCTAAGGGCCCTGCCAGGCCAGATGCCCCGAAGCACTTGATCTCATTAAACTGATCTAATTTAAACAGGACCAGCCAGGGGTTCCGAAACTCTGCTGAGCACAAGAATCTCCCGGGGAGGGTGTGAACATGCAGATGCCCAGCTGCGCCCTGAAGTCTGACTTGCATTTTCTCTTGCCCTTTCTTCCTTATTTTCCCCCTTCCCTCCCTCCTTCACTGTTTTACTTTTTTCCTCTGATCAACTCATAAATCTGCCCAAAGGACAATCTCCAAATGGTCCCTGTGAAAACAGCCACTTTTGCAGGCTCTAGCTTCCATTGGTCTTCCTCCAGATTTTTACCAGGGAAGGGGAGAGATGAAGACTTTCAGAAAATGACCAAATAAATACAATACATTCTTGAAACACTTGTGTTGCCAAAGGAGTAAGCCTGCTGTGGCCAGCAACCCACTTCAGATTTTGCCACTCCAGGATTCCTCATTCCTGCTTGCACTGGCATTAATACCAATTAGTCACGATGATCTGAAAGCCCCCGCGAATTCCAGAAGGATGCTGCATGTTCTAAAGACAATTCCATTCCCTCACCTAGGCTTCACCACTGCACAATTCATCCACGTTACCCAAAACCACTGGTACCCCCCAAAAGTACAGAGGGGATACTTTAATATATATAGAAATATATATTACATATTTATTTATATATATATATAATTAAACACTCAGAGAACTACATACCTAAAAAGGTGAAATTTGCTTTATGTAAACCATGTCTCAATAAACGTAATATAAAAGAAAGAAAAGGGGCTGGGTGCGGTGGCTCATGCCTGTAATCCTAGCACTTTGGGAGGCCAAGGCGGGCAGACCATGAGGTCAGGAGATCGAGACCATCCTGGCTAACACGGTGAAACCCCGTCTCTACCAAAAATACAACAAATTAGCCGGGCATGGTGGCAGGCACCTGTAGTCCCAGCTACTCAGGAGGCTGAGGCAGGAGAATGGCGTGAATCTGGGAGTGGAGGTTGCAGTGAGCTCAGATCGCGCCACTGCACTCCAGCCTGGGAGACACAGCGAGACTCCCTCTCAAAAAAAAAAAAGAAAGAAAGAAAAGAAATGGACAGTGTTCTTGGTGCGCTGGGAAAGGTGGAACAGTGCAGTTACAGAGTGGGAAACAGAGGGTATTCAGACCAAGCCCAAGAAATAAGGAGGTCAGGCAGTCAACATAGGCACCCCAAAAGTCACAGATACACATAGCCAAGGGGGTCACAGGCTTAAAACCCTAGATGACACTCTCAGGAAAGGAAAACCAGTGTCTGCTGAGTGACTGCTATGTTCCAAGTGTTGCCCAGTTTCACCAGCTCTAATGATACTAAGATACATGCCTCAACCAAAAGAACCATCCTTTCATGTACTACTAAAAGCATGCTACCATTAAACCATGATACTTTATTATTATTATTTAGGATTTCTGTTTTGTATGTATGAAGAAGGCTGGGCCCTATTTAGACATTCTTATATAAACATTATATATAGGTGAAATCAATTGCTAAATCATTCCTCACATTTTCCACACTCAGGCTAACTCTTCTGAATCACATTTGGACTTGGAGTCATCAATATCCGTGTTTTTCCATGCGCTGTCATCTTCTTTGCCATTAAGATGTCAGGTGGTAGAGAATTTCGTAAGAGTAGCATATGAGTTTCCTATACACTGCAGTCACAAATTATCACAACTTTTGTGGCTTAAAACAAAGCAAACCTTGTCTTCTACTTCTCCGGGTCAGAGGTCTGCCACAGGCCTCACTGGGCTGTCAAGGGGTCACAGGATTGCTTTGCTTTCTGGAGTCCACTTCCTTCCTGTTGCCAGTTTCTCCAGCAGCCTGTGTTCCCTGGCTCATGGCCTCTACCGCTGCTACAAAGCCAGCAACGTTGCACCTCTCTGACCCACCATTCTTCCACAGTCATGGCACCCTCTGAGCACAGCTGGAAAGGTTCTCTGATTTTAAGGATGCACTTGATTAGCTTGGGCTAGCATCTGGATTAACCAAAATAACCTCCCCATCTCAAAGATCTTCCTTGAATCACATCTTCACAGTTCTTTTTGCCATGTAAGGCAACTGATTTCTTGGTTCTGGG
This sequence comes from Pan troglodytes, assembly GCF_028858775.2. Lineage (NCBI taxonomy): Eukaryota > Metazoa > Chordata > Mammalia > Primates > Hominidae > Pan > Pan troglodytes. Next base: position 41,834,004 of record NC_072420.2, read on the forward strand.
GATTAGGGCAAAGACATCCTTGGGGGACACTGTCCTCCTCACTACAAGCAGTTTTCTATGGTCTCCAGAACACCCCCAGCCCCTGACAGCTTCCTGAAAATGTTTATGCTGGGGCTCTCTTGACACTGTCAGAAGCTGTCAACAGGAAGGTGTTAGACACCTTCTCCAATGATCCTTAGTCATTTGGTAACTAAAATGTCAGGAGAGTGGTTTCCCATCATGACACCAGGAATTACAACAATATGCCTACCCTCACCATGCCACGGCTGTGGCATGGAGAACATAAGACACTACAGTGGCGTCTGCATCCTGGCTTTGGAGTGGTTAAACTAGGAACAAACAGAACTGAGAGACTGTAGAATATGATTTCATCCTCAGGAAGCCCACTACAGTGAGTCAACTGAGCCTTACTGACACACAACTTCAGGAGGGGCCATTCATGTTGAGTCTATGAGAATATGCCCTCGGAGGTGGCCGGTAGACATGGAAATAAGGAAACCAGAGCTCAGGGGGCAGAAAATTGCCTGGAACATGCCAACGGTCTAAGCAGAATCAGAAGTTGACCCCAGGTCTTGAGGCTCAGAGCCTCTGAGCCTTCCATGGAGTATCTCCACGCTCATTAATACAGGAGGGCTGATGGTAAACAGACATTTGGAAACCTCTATGATTTTAGCCACCCACCTCTCTAGGTAGAACCTCGCCTAGCTGGGACCTTGCTGATGTAATATCATAGTAATGGGCCTTATTTATCCAACTGATATGCTCCTGAAAGCATGCACGGCTTTCTGTAAATGGGAATCTATTTTAAATACATGAGGAAAAATTGTTCTTTAAAGGAAGTCTGAGGTGAATCCCTACTTCCCTCTGGTCCCAAAGGTACCTAATTAGTCATTTGAAGAAGGCAACATGGGTTAGGTAAAAGAATATTTAGGCTTCTGAAGCTGACTGGGTTCAAATCCGGGATCGTCATTTCCTCACTGTGATGTCAGACGAGTCATCAACTCTCTCCCTCCGCGTCGTCCTCTGTGATGCAGGTGCATGTGCCTACCTGGGAGTGTTGGAGGATAAGAGTCCCAGGACATGGTGGGAGCTCAGCGTTCCTATCCTTCAATTTCTTTTTATAAGGAAAATTATCATCCCTACCATCCCTGCCTCCCACTGCTTGAGGAGCAAAATGAGGCAGGATTTGTGATATTGCTCTGAAAATTGAACAGCACCAGCACCAGGCAAACAGGAGAGATTATGATGCAGATGGCTGTGTGTTGAGTTCTCCCATCACATGAGAGTCCTATGATGCTTCTTCCCTGTGCTGCGAGGGCTTCATCTCCTAAGCACTAAATGCTAAATTCCCCCTCCCACGCCCATCGCCACTGTCCTCACGGATCCTCGCAGCAGCTTCCCAATCGGTCTCCCTGTCTCCAGCCTCACCACCCCCAACTCTCCTCCACCTAGAAGCTAGAGTGGTGTTCCCAAAAAGGAAACATATTTACAGTCAGTCTGTCTCCTGCCAAATTGTAATTTCTGATGGAAGGGGCTTTCTGGGTGTTATTCGCCCATGTGAGCCCGCCTCTAGCGTGGAGCTTGGCACAGGGAGGGTTCAGCATATGTCTGTTAAGTGCCTGGTTATGGATGCAGCCTGTAGGGTTCTACTGGCCTATTGCACTTTCTGTGTCCTGCCAGGATGCGGGTGGCATTCTGGAGGCCTCTCCAGCTGGGGCAGTCCATGAGCTCCAGAAAGTTCACATCAAAGGGGTGGCCCTGGCTCCATGATGAAGAGTACAGGCTCTGAAATCAGACCCAGGGTTCTGAATACCATTCCCACCTCTCACCAATCAACTATCAATTCTGTGCCTCAGTTTCTCATCTGTAAAATGAGAATGATAATAATGCCTGCTAATAGGGTCATTATTTGTATTAAATAACTGAGAATATTGCCTGAAATCCTTGCCAACCCACATTATTTTGGAACAAGTCTCATTTCATCCATAAATATGGCAGCATGTGTCTCCACTAGATAAGAGCTCTCACACACACGATACCACTATCACACCTAAAGTATTAACAATAATTCCATAATATCATCCAACCAGTGTTCAAATTTCTCTAATTGTCTCATAAACAACTTTGTCATTTTGTTCAAATCAGGACTGAATAAGGTCCATCTATTGCAAGAGACTGATGGGGTACTGGGATTCTTTTGATCTATAGCAGGGGTTGGCAGACTTTCACTGAAAAGGGTTAGATAGCAAGCATTTTGGTCTTTGTGGGCCCTTCTGTCTTTGTTGCTATGACTTAAACGAATGGGTATGGCTGTGTTTCAATAAAACTTTATTTATAAAAACAGGCAGTTGGCCAGATTTGGCCCCAAGAAGGCAGATTGCTAACCTGTGATGTACAGGCTTGTTCAGATTCAGGGTTTTTTTGTTTTGTTTTGTTTGGCGATAACATGTCATAGATGGGTAGCATTGTGGATTTCCATCCGAAGGCTTAGAATGTCAGGGTGTTTCTCTTTCCCTCTCCCTCTAATATTATCAGCCATGTACATTTGGTGTCCAGATTCATTAACTCATTAAGGGAAGTAAAATGGCAACATTCTAATTCTATCGTCCCTTCACTTATTAGCTGCAATACTTTTACAAAGAGAAACTCGCCTTTATCTACTATTTGCTTATACTGACGTATAGTTTGTACAGGAAAGTTAAGATAATAAATGCTTGATCCCTTTCCTTTCTTTGCCAGCTTTTAAAAATAATGAGTTGGGCTTCTTAGCATTCTTCAAAGATAATCAATGTACTTTTAAAAAGAACATTATGAGCAAATAGATTTCAACATAATTGAAGTGTTTTGAGGCATTGCAGTTACCGCCTTTAATGATGTTTAAATTGTCTCCGTTTTGCCCCAGCTTATGACAAGCCCTCAGAAGTCTTTGATAACATCCTTGCTTTCTGGTGTGATGAGATATTCTAGGGTTATCTTATTCAGTTTATAAAATCAGCCTTCTCCAAAAAGCCCTGGTTCTCTCTGGAGGGAAGTGATATTTAGTAACCCTAATATGATACTAAGGATACTCATTATTTCCAGAACTTTTCAGAAGATATATCAAAGGATCTTTTTTTTTTTTTTTTTTTTTGAGACGGAGTCTCGCTCTGTCGCCCAGGCTGGAGTGCAGTGGCGCGATCTCGGCTCACTGCAAGCTCCGCCTCCCGGGTTCACGCCATTCTCCTAACTCAGCCTCCCGAGTAGCTGGGACTACAGGCGCCCGCTACCACGCCCGGCTAATTTTTTTTTTTGTATTTTTAGTAGAGACGGGGTTTCACCGTGTTAGCCAGGGTGGTCTCGATCTCCTGACCTCGTGATCCGCCCGCCTCGGCCTCCCAAAGTGCTGGGATTACAGGCGTGAGCCACCGCGCCCGGCCAGGATCATTTTTTTAAAGGCCTCAGAAATACAGAATTCAGAATACTGAAATTTCTGAATCAATTCAGGACCACAGCTGGGGCCTCTATGGGTAAGGTAAGTATGTGGGAGGTAAGATCCCCCATGATCAAAGCTGTTTGCATCCCTCGGCCCAGCCCGATCAAACTTCTGGATGCCATCAAAGAGATGTGCCTAACCTAAAGATCATTGTTCTTTAAAAGAAAAACAAGTTCATTAATCATGTGAGGAGGCTTGGGGCCAGGATATAAAGTTAATGACAAGGGACTCCCTTCTATTAAAAGGACTATGTGCAAACAGGCATGCCTGGAGGAAGCCAAGGACCACGATAAAGGAAAACAAACACCTTATGATTCATCTAACATAGGCTCGGTTACAATCGCAGGTGTAAAAAGAACTGGGAGCTGGCAGTGAGAGACAACAAACATCAGTGGAACATGGGATGGTGACTCTTTCTGGCTGAGCGCCACACGTTCCTACCAGGAATCTTCTATTAGTCATTTGGGCTGGAGCGTGAGATCCTTCCTCACTCTCCACCGTCCAGGGTCATGTTTAATGGTGATGTTTGTTCTTTCCAAGGAGAGAAGGCCCATCTAATTGCAGGGCTTTTGTTTTCCTGAATGGACTCAGGAAGGCCATGGCTGAAAACGAGGGTGCTGAGAGGCTGTAAGGAGAAGGGAAGGAGTTGGAGGCTCTGGTGGAGTGAGGAAGAGCAGGGCAGTATCCCATGTCCTCTGATGTTAGGGGTGAGGTCAGGAGGGTGGGTCTCACCTTCTCCTTTCTCTGCCCTGCATCGGTCACCATGGTTTAAAAATCAGTGCTATTCCATGAGAGGGCTGCCACTTATCATTTCAGTTCCAACACCTGGAAAGTAAAATTATTGTCTCCCAAATCCACCCAGCACCATAGGCTTGAATAGGGATCATAGGCTCTAAGACCATTCATGAAAACAGAGACAACCAAGGAGACAGTCACCCAATGCTGTCCCTTCAGCTTGCATTATTTTCTGACAAGACAGCTCTGCCATCCATGGAAGCCTGTGTGCTCCTCCGTCCCTGGATCTTTATGCATCCTTTTCCCCACAAACCCAAACCATCCCTCTTAAAATGAAAAGCTTAGGAATACTCACCCTAGACTGAGTCACGAGTTTCTTGTACAAACTTTAATTAAACTTGATTTTTAAAAAATTTCCCTTGTGGCTTTTAATTATTAGACAGAGCAAATGTCTCTAGTATTAAACTTATATGTCACATAGCCTCTTTATCAATGGCCCTAATACATTTCATGTGCTTTTCAGAAAGATTATATTCTTCCCAGGGCTGTCTGAATGACTTTTTGAATCCCTCAAGACTGGACACCAAGGAGTAAAAATAATCATTTAAAAAAAATCACATTCCCTCTACAACCTTGAATCTGAAACGTGAATATATGAATAGAAGGGCTCTGGAATAACTATGCAGATTTATGGAGAATATCAATTTAAGTTATATCACGGGATCCAGCTATGCCTTTCTTCATGGAGTTGGGGATTTGTTAAAGTTGAGATATAGTTTGGGGAAAGTGTGATTTATGGTTAAAGTCATCTGAAAATCAATACATTTGAAGATCTCTGACATAAGGGTCCCTTGCAGAGCTAGACGTGATTCTAAAATTGGGAACACAGGAATAAAAATCAAATCTTGAGTAGAAGTAGCTGAAAATTGCAGTGATTCGGGGAAGCTTGGCTTCTAACTCCCCACTGTTTGAAGATGGGCTTGTTTGTTTTTTAAAACAGCCAACATAATTCAGCTGGAGGAAGTAGAAAGAATTTTCTATTCCTTGTTTCTGTAGAAATCGATGGACTTTAGCTTGTATAATTGTCCCCCCTGCCTTTAGTATCTAAAATAAAATAACCCTCGTTGCTTGCATTACTCAACGCATTTCTGCGTCTTGGCGTCTATGGCTAAACGAGTATTAATTAGACAGTCCGCAGAGAGCTGGCTGGGGATAGAAGCGGAGGTGGGGGAGAAGGGCAGGGATCACAGCAGGGGGGACTTGTGGCCCTGATTTGGGATCCTGACAGCAACTTACTAGGTGGCCTGAGGGCTCGGTGCCAGGGGAGACATCGGGTTCCAGTAGCATCTGACCTGCATTAGGGACAGGGGCGCGGCGGAGGGGGCGAAGGGGGCGGGGGTGGGGGGAAGGTGGCTGGGGGGAAGCCCAGGTTCGCAGCTAGCTGGCGGGCAACAGAGGGAGTAAGGGGGGGCAATGAGGCTGGGGCCAGGAGCCAGCAGCAGCCACGCCCCCGACCTCCCCCGATTTTTAGGGAAAATTCTCCAAAGCTCTCGCATCCTCCTCTGCCTCCTTCCACCCTCCACCCTCCCAGCCGCCACTGAGACCTCTTTAAAACCACCCAGGGGCCGCCGGGGGGTGAGGCCGGGGAACGGGCTGGAGTGGGGGCGGGGGTTCGGGGGCAGCGGACGGGAAACGCCTCGAAAGCAGCCAGACCCGGCGACTGAAATGAGGCGGAGGAGCTTGGCGAGGGGAGGCGCAGGCTCGGAAAGGCGCGCGAGGCTCCAGGCTCCTTCCCGATCCACCGCTCTCCTCGCTGACCCCCGAGTCACCCCCGGAAGCTCCCGCCACTGCCGGGCGAATAGACCCCCGCGGACCCCTACGCGCGCGGGGCCGGGGCCCTAGTTCAGGCCCTCGCTGCCCCTTTAAGGGTTCTCGAAACTTTCCCCCCGGTATCAGATGAGCCTCGTCACATCCGTTGGCCGTGGCCGCTGGGGCGCTTTCCGAGGAAATTCGGGACTCGAGTTTCCCGGGGAAGAGGCGCGGCCTGAGCCCGGCGAGGGTGGGGAGGGCAGGCGCAGGTGGACCCCGGCGGCCCCCGAGCCCCGCTGTGACCTTGGCCGCGGGGGAGGGGCTGGGCCGCTGCGGGGCAGCCGCGGCCGCCAGAGGGGGCAGCGGAGAAGAACTTGCCCAACTTGGCGGCGCGGGCTGGGGCGGCTCTGCGCCTCCGCGCCCGCCTCCCCGGCCTCCGCCTCCTCCCCTCCCGCGAGCCTCCTCCCCTCCCGCGAGCCTCCTCCCCTGGGCCCTCCTCCCGTCCTCCCCGCCGCCGCCGGTCCCGGTGCGCGCCCATCCCTGCCCGCAGCCCCGCGCGCCGGCCGAGTCGCTGAGACGCGGCTGCCGGACGGGACGGGACCGGCTAGGCTGGGCGCGCCCCCCGGGCCCCGCCGTGGGCATGGGCGCACTGGCCCGGGCGCTGCTGCTGCCTCTGCTGGCCCAGTGGCTCCTGCGCGCCGCCCCGGAGCTGGCCCCCGCGCCCTTCACGCTGCCCCTCCGGGTGGCCGCGGCCACGAACCGCGTAGTTGCGCCCACCCCGGGACCCGGGACCCCTGCCGAGCGCCACGCCGACGGCTTGGCGCTCGCCCTGGAGCCTGCCCTGGCGTCCCCCGCGGGCGCCGCCAACTTCTTGGCCATGGTAGACAACCTGCAGGGGGACTCTGGCCGCGGCTACTACCTGGAGATGCTGATCGGGACCCCCCCGCAGAAGGTAGGGACCCCCGGCTGCTGCCGCGGGCTTTTCGGGCTCGTTGGAGGGAGGGGGCTGTCCAGAGACGCCTCCACGCGGCTTAGCGTCGCCCCCAAAGCAGCAGCTGTCCCCGCACAGAAGAGCGGGGAACGCAGAGGGGCTCGGGTGGGCCGGGGAGCGGGGGCGCTCGCTCTTGAGTCGCGGAGGACGGCAGCCCCCTCCCGGGGCGCACTGAGGGGTGTGCGCGAGTGTTTCAGAACTTGTGAGCTCCCCCTCCGCGGGGCTGGGCGGGAGAGGAGACCTGGAACTTGCCGCCTCCAATAACGTGATTTCCTTCTTGCGGGCGACACCTACTTCCAGCGGGAGACGGAGCGGTGGGCCTTGGGCGACGGGCTATTATGGGGAAAATCACCTCGTGTTCATACTCTCCCTCCCCCCCGCCCCCCCCACCATGCTGTCTCATTGCTAAAGAGGCTTGTGGCCGGCTTCCAAAGGCGCAGTACCCTTTAAAAAGGATTTATGCATGAGCTCAGCTAAAAGCAACCCGGTTAAGAAGTGGCTCGCTTGCTGCTCTGAGGAAGGAGCAGCGTCTCCCCTGCGCCCGCTTTCCTTTCTCGGAGTTGGTTTGTCAGCTGTGTCCTCGCTCATCCGGCGGCCCTGCCCCTCTGCACGGAGCGATGCATCTACACGCGGGTGTGCAGAGAGTGTGAAATGCAGTCCAGCTACCGGGAAAAAAACAGGGGCTGAGTGAGGTGTCCGGGGACCAAGTGGTATCCCGATTACAACACAAAAATAAAATCAAACAGCTTTCCTTATCTCTTACTCTGATGTTCATTTACTAACACTTTTTGTAGCAAGAAACAAATGTTCCCAAGCACAGTAATCTGAAAAAAAAAAAAAAATCCCAATTGATCTGCTTCCCCTCCTACTTTCCAACTATCTAATCCAAGTGGGATTTGAAGTCCTTTGCTCAATTGAATGCACTATTTGAAGATAGTTTATTTTTATTTTTAACATTGTCATTTGGGTTTTGATTCAGCTATGATTCCCCCATAAATAGAACATACTCATGACTTTTGTATAATTCTCATTAAATTATTCAAGACTTTAAGAGGAAAGACATGCCATGCTAATTCTTTTAAAAAAGGAAACTGCCGAATAACTTCTGTAGTTGTTTAATTAGTTTAGGGGGAAAAAAAAACCTTCAAAAGCGTATATTCAAACTTTGATTCTAGTTGCCTTTCATCTAAGTCATGGGAAGCCACGTGAGTGATCTTTGCCATCTCCAGGAGTGGATGGTTAGAGGGAGGGAATAGGAATCCCCATCAGCTGAGGGAGCTTAACTTGGCTGTAAGATGTGGTCTTGGTGCAGCCAACACGTGGGAACATGCGCCTGGTGCTGAGAACCTTGTAAATATGACAAGATATTGAGGAAGAACCTCTTCTGTGACCTACAGAGAATCTTTTGGAACAGGCCTTGAATGAATCCCCATTGGACATGTGTGCTTTGATGCGAGGGAATTCTCTCTACTAAAAGTAAATGTGGGTGGTCTGAGGGCTATGATAAAAGAAGCCCTGAAACCCTCCCTCCAGAGCAAAGGGGAAAGGGAGAAGCCTGAAGAAGGACTAAAAAATACTTAACTTTGGCAATCAAAAAAAAAAAGCTTTTATAAATAATAACTTGCCTGTTAATTAATTCAATGACCTTTATTTTAAAATGATGAGGTTTAATTAATTTAATTAACAGAAATGTATTGAGTACCTAGGCTCCTGTCTTTACCGTAGCCAAGGCAGTAGTTGGTTCAAGATTACTTCTCAACCATTAGCATGTTTCCAGGGAGGGCTGCTTCTACAGAGACAGATTTAATTTTTACATGTGATGGGGAATGAAATATCCTGTACCTCCCTCCTGGCTTGATTTAGCGATAAGCTGCTTTATAACAAAATCTTTCCGAATGCCTACTGTAAAGTCAGGCTTTCCTGACTACTGCATTAGGATTCACTACCTGCCTGTGTTGCCCTGAAATGTCTCTGACCACCAGCAGGGTGTCAGCAGCCGGCTAGAGGGGGCAGCAGTGAGGTGACTTCTGAACCTGGAGTGAGCTTTCCTGCTCTATTAATGGCCAGGAGTCATGCATTTATTCTCTGCTGATTCTCTGAAGCCTAAAATAAAAATTGCTTAGGTGGAGAGAAAAATGGAATTGTAAATTCAAGCAATAAATAACCAAGAATTTTTCAAGAATTAAGTAATAGTCATAAACAATGTCTGAAAGCTCAGTACGTGACAAGCACTGCGCTCTGTGCTTTAGGTGTGCTTTCCCAGGAATCCCCACCCACCACCCACCACCCCTCGGGGGTCTTATATGCATTTGGGGGTGGGAAAACTGAAGCTCGGAGAGACTGAATGACTTTCCAGGGCAACAGGGCAGGAAAGAGGGAGGGCCAAAAATGGAAGTCAGGGAGCTGAACCTCAGAAGCCAAGTTCTGAACCACCAGGCAGATAACGACTTCCTTCCCTTCATGCCTCCTGATCTCTTTGGTTTTGGCCTCAAACTACCCTTTCTAGCCAGAGAACCCTGAACTTACACCCCAAGGTGTTAGGAACTTATTGTATGACTGCAACTGGACCCTCCGGAACTCCGCGCTGTTCCCCCATCTCCTCTTTCCTTCAGCACTGCTGAATGAGCAATAGGATGAAGGGCTGGATCCAGGTGTGCACGGGAGAGGCCTTGAGAGGAGAGGTTCAACAGGAACCAGAGCCCTCCAGCTCCCCTTCTTTTATGGGAAAGTCAACTGTTGGAAGTGTGCTTGTTCCCCGAAGGCTTTAATCAGGAACTAGAGGTCCATTGTTTAAAGCCCAGTGACTCTGTGAGGAGTCACAGGCATGTGCCCGGAAGCCCGTGTGAGAGCTGCAAGGCGTGTGTGCTGGCAGGCAGGGCCACGTTGGCATGGAGATGACTACCAGGTTTGTGGCTGATCCCATTATGTGGGTTCTTTCGAACTGTAGAACTTTTGAACAGTTCTTTCAACCAGCATCTGCTTGAACCGTGCAATTTGGTCTTATTAATAATAACAGTCTTCTAAAGTAATTATAATTACAGCAATTTCTATTATGAAAAGAGAGACTTTCATGTTAACACAATAGCTCCAGCTGAAGACAGGAAAAGGTGTGCAGCCATATACCTTGTCATAGCTTCAGAAAAAGCCTTTGGGATTCTTTTTCTGAAAGATTTTCTGTCATCTCCACTAAGATAGGTAAAGCAGACAGCAAAACTATTCTCATACCTGAACACTTGAATGTAAAGGGCCACCTAATTATTTTGGCGAATCCTATTTTAATCATGGTGCATTCACTTGATTATCAGCCTCTTAGTACACAATTATTTGGAAGACTTGTATTGAAAATACGGATCGAGCATATGCAATAAGAGTTTGTGTTCTTCAGAAGAAGCCATCCAGGCTCCCCAAATGAAGCTGCCTGTAGGTGAGGCTGAAAACAAGAAGGCAATCCCAGCAAGAAGAAATCTGATGGAGCCACTTGAAATGGTAAACTATTAAAGACAATGAGAAAAAACAATTACTGAGGTTGAAAGAACAAGAAAGTCAAAGCCAGTTTGCCACCAGCTCCTTCGAGTGAGAAGTGGCAGCTTCTGGGCTTCAGAGAAAGAATTCATCAAAGACTGTATTACAGAGGACTGGGAAAGGTGAGCCAAGAAATCAGCTTGAAACAACAAGGAGGGACAGGAGTCTGAGAAATAGTTTATAAGATCAAGAGCTGACCTTGATTTCTTGCTGATGGAGTGTTGGACACTCAAAGGGCACGTGAAGCCCTGTGCGTGGCTCACCTCATTGTATCCTTGCAACATTCTGGAAAATGTGCACAACAATGTGACTTAATTTTCAGACAGGGTAACCGAGGCTTGGAGAGGCAGAGTAGTTTGTCCAGGGCCACACTAGTGAAGGCAAAGCAGGGTGGAGCTGTCAATCTGGGTCAGTCCAGCTCAGTCTTTGCACGTCACTGCCGTTCCTCCTTAGGTGCAGTGTTTTAGTTACAGTAACTTTTTAAGAAGAACTGTCTTCATGCTTCTGGAGATGATGTGGTTTGACAGGAAGCATCCTGGTGTGATTACAGGTCCTGAGCACTGTAGTGTCGCACCTGTGACCAGGAGCAAGTGTAACCTCCCTCATCTTCCCTTTCCTCAGCTGTGGAGAATCTAATTTCTGCATTAATGTCCTGGTCTCAAAACAATAGAAACTTGTTCTCACAATTCTGCAGGCCAGAGTTCAAAAAGCAAGGCGACAGCAGAAACACTGTCCCTCCGGAGGCTCTGGGGGAGGATCCTTCCTTCCCTCTTCTTAGTGTCTGATGGCTGCTGGCATTTCTTGACCCTTGGCCGCATCACTCCAATCTCTCCCCTCCATGTAAGTTTCTGTGGCCAAATTCCTCTCTTCTTATAAGGAGACCAGTCATTAGATTAGGGCCTGCCCTCCTGTAACCTGACCTCATCTTTACTTCATCACATCTGCATAGACCCACTTTCTGAATAAGGTTAAGTTCACAGGTACCGGAGTTACGTCTTCATCATATCTTTTGGGGAACATGATTTAATCCACAACAAGTTCATTCTAAGTTTTTCATTCTATGCATTTTTTTTCTTTGATTCTACCTCACCTTTTAATTGTTAATAATTTCAATTTGGGATTCAAGTGTAATTGTTATCACAGGCAATACACAAATGATGATTTTAGTGCTGTATTAATATGAAGCCTGTAGCAAGAGAGTGCCCTGGGGCTTATGGTGGGAGAAGGAAGACAGCAGTGTTTCTGCTTCCCTTCTGTACTTCTGTATTGTTTTTCCTGCTGGAGAGTAACTGCTTGAAAATTTAAAATGTCAGGCGGGGCGCGGTGGCTCATGCCTGTAATCCCAGCACTTTGGGAGGCTGAGGCGGGCGGGTCACCTGAGGTCAGGAGTTTGACCTGACCCAGCCTGGTCAACATGGTGAAACCCCATCTCTACTAAAAATATGAAAATTAGCCAGGCATGGTGGCTTATGTCTGTAGTCCCAGCTACTCAGGAGGCTGAGGCAGGAGAATTGCTTGAACCTGGGAGGCAAAGGTTGCAGTGAGCTGAGATCGTGTCACTGCACTCCAGCCTGGGCAACAGAACGAGACTCTGTCTTAAACAAAAGAATTTAAAATGTCCCACGTCATGTTGCACTAATTCTAGAATTGCTGAAATTAATGTATAATATGAGAGAAATCCAATGTGTGCAAGATTAGATCAATGATATTTAAATACCTATGAGTAATAAACACTTATGTTGGGATGGATGTAGAAAGCTTCAGTATTTCATGTTTTAAAGACATTATAAGGCAACCCCCTTATCAATCACGATATATTTAATATGAAACAGGTGCTTCCCCCCATACTTCCTGCCATACTCATCCCTGATCTCCTTGTGTGATCTCCTTGTTGTAGGTAGGCTGGCTTCACCTCCCCTTGCCTGCCCATTTTTCCTTTTTCCTCCTGGAATGATCCCAAAAGGATAAGGCTAGCTGTTGTGATGAGTGGCTTTTTTTTTTTTTTTTTAGACAGTCTCACTCTGTTGCCAGGCTGGAATACAGTGGCCCGATCTTGCTCTGTTGCCAGGCTGGAATACAGTGGCCCGATCTTGGCTCACTGCAACCTCCGCCTCCCAGATTCAAGCGATTCTTCTGCCTCAGCCTCCTGAGTAGCTGCGACTACAGGTGTGTGCCACCACAACCAGCTAATTTTTGTGCTTTTAGTAGAGACGGGGTTTCACCATGTTGGCCAGGATGGTCTCGATCTCTTGACCTAGTGATCTGCCCACCTCGGCCTCCCAAAGTGCTGGGATTACAGGCGTGAGCCACCGCGTGGCCAAGTGGCTATTCTTTTGTGGTGGTGGTACGTAGCTGCATTGCTCCCAGGGGTGGAGAGGGAGGAACTTAAAGGTGGTGTTTCTCTCCTTCTCCCTGGTATCTGACAGCATGCCTTGGGATTTATGTAACATCTCATTCATAGACTAGAGCAGGTCAAGCATTGGCCCCTGAATTCAGGGTCTACCTGTGCTGGAGAAGAGGTGGGGGGTTAGTGGGCACTGACTCTTGCCCCAACCCCACACTGGGTACAGCAGGAACGGGGTGGTGGTCCTCCTTGTTGGTGAGTGAGGTCCCTCTCCAGGTGACCTGAGGCTCCTATGACTGACTGTGAGCCTCTGCCTGTCCTTGAGTCCCTTGCTGTGTGTCATGGATCCCTCCTCTGGGTCACCCTGTTTGCCCAGCCTTGGTGAGACACTGGGGTTCATTGTATGTTAAGGTAGCAGATACTACCTGGACAATAGGGCATACCTGTGAGGCAGGTGGGCAGCCTGACACCCCTTCTGTAATTTCCCTGGGTATAAACATGTTTCTGGTGGAACCTGAGGAAGAGAGTGTCACCTCTTCTGGGTGACTTTCCTGGCCTGGCTCCCCTTCATCCTCTCTTGGCCTAGATGTACTATTTTGATATTTGACTATTGCTACTCAATACAAAAAAAAATGGTCACTTTTTTGCTCTTAGAATTCTCAAAAGAAGAGAGAATACTCTGGGAGTGCTGACATTAACCACATAAAGGAAATGAAATGAGTGTGTTTGTTTTGTGCTAATGCTTGCTGTCCAGCCCAGGCCCCGGGTGGGATGTTTTCAGATTTTTATTATATGGCAATCATATACCTGCACCTAGAAATATACAACCTCGGCGCTGCCACTGCAGGAAGACAAAGAGACTGTCTAGAGAGTAACGTGGCGATGCCCTGGGCAGCTCCATCATTCCAGGGAACCATAAAGGGAAGTGGGAATGCACACTCCATCTGTTTCATGCTAGGCTGAAAGTGGCAGGGGGAGAATTTACACCTGGCCTGCGAAGGGCAGCCTCGTGTTCCTACTTCAGAGCCCCAGCTTCTCCAAAGCCAGTGCTTGGGAAATGGCCTTGTTGGCAGCAGGCAGGAGACTGGTGCAGTGTGCCAGCTGTGCAAACCCCCACCAGACTGGTGCAGTGTGCCAGCTGTGCAAACCCCCACCAGACTGGTGCAGTGTGCCAGCTGTGCAAACCCCCACCAGACTGGTGCAGTGTGCCAGCTGTGCAAACCCCCACCAGACTGGTGCAGTGTGCCAGCTGTGCAAACCCCCACCAGCAGCACCCCCACCAGCAGCCAAAGAAAACAATTTCTAAAGCAGCCCCCAGGATTTCATGCCATGGGGGTGGTGAGGGGTAGGAGGAGGTGGAAAGCATTGAATCAGAAAGTTTTCCAGGTACCAGCAATGCCAGGGTTAATATGGTCTGGCTTGCTTTTCAGGTGAGCACCTGTAGCTGGCAGGAAAGTGGCTTCTTGGTGGAGGTGGGCATGAATTCCAGAAGCCTTGGAGAGACATCCAGAGCCCTTCCCACTACATCGTGCTGCCTCCTGGGGAAATTCCTAAGCTTTTTTTGAGTCAGAAAAGCCACTGACAAGCAGACAGAATTGTGTGGCTTGCGCAGTGATTGGAGAGCTAGGTGCTTTGGGTACTAGTCCCAGAGCTGCTACTTGTTGAATGTTGGGTATTGGAGAGAAGTCATTTGACCTGTCTGAGCCTCTGTTTCCTCATCTGTAAATCAGGGAATTTGAACAAGTGACCTCAGATTCCTTCTAGAAGCTCTAACAGTCAATGATATCATCTATTTCATTTGAGAGAATCTCCATAATTTTTTGCCCCCAGACCAATCTGCTTCAGTTTTGTGTGGGTGCAACACCTGGGGTTCTGTTAAAATGCAGAATCGGATTCAGTGACCGAGAGCAGAGCTGAGGGTGGCTGCTGCCAGCTCACAGGTCACACTTGGAGTCGTTGCTTCTTTCCCCAAACCAGCTGCTGATGGTTCCTGGAAAGAGCAGGAATACCTTGCAGAAGGGGCTAGAAATACAGATTCCCATATGCAGTCCAGACTTATTGGGTTAGCCTGTCTGCACCAGGACCTGAGAATCTGCATTTTATTATATCCCTTGAGTCCCCTTTAAGCAGCCACGCTGGCCCCAGCCATTGGACTGTATTTGGAGGCCACTGCAGAGGCCAGATGCTCCCCTGCTCGGCGGTTTCCTGTGCAGAAAGGCTGTGTTCTTTCTTCTTCCTAAATACTCTTCCTAGGTTAAGTGTTTCCTTCTCTTTGCCCATCTAGAAAATCTCCACCTCCAGCAGGTCGTGTTCCAAAAACTCCTCGTGTTGGGCAAGCGGAAAACACGCAGTTTTTTCTAGGGGTCTCATTCTGAGGTGGTGCTGCTGAAAATCTTGGTGCTGAACGTGTGTTTTTGAGATTTCCAGTCTATCACGGGGCCGCAAGGTGTAAATATCAAGAAAAATGAATTACTAGAAAGGCAAAGTGAAAAAGACATACAAAATACAAGTGTCATTCTTTTTATTCTTAGTTTGGACAGATACTCCATTCTTCTACACTGGTCCCACGGTTTCTGAAGCTTCCTGTAATGATCAGTGGTTACCTTGTTGCCCAAGTAACTGCAAATCCCTCCTCTACAAAGTGTGCTTGCTCCAAGGCAGTGCAAACTAGAAGTTGTTACAAATGGTTCCAGTAACAAATTCGTTTGGCGGCCTTTTCCCTTGAATAAGACAGTGGTTATTTTTGCTAAAGCAGAAAGGAAATGTGATACTATTGGGCTGTGTTTTGCCCTCTGGAGTAATCCTGCTTGGGGAAAATGGAGGCTTGTTCCAGAATGCAGAAATCCCTGTTAAATTAGGCAGTCTTGGGCTGGAGGACGTGTGCCTGCCTCCCCAGTGCCTCACAACTCACATCTCTAAAGGCCACTCAGGTGGGACACCATGAAGACATTGAAAATCGGCAGAAGGAAGGCAGGAAGGGGAGAGGATCGAACCTGTCAAAATAGATATTCAGAAAATCTGTGCTCTAAAATAAGGCAGCCCTTCCCTCACAGCACACTTATTCCTAATTTCAACAGGACTCTGAGTCTTGCCCCACAGCGTCACAGCCTACAGCAAATTAGAAACTGGGGTGGGGGGGGGATATTATTCCACCAGTAATACCCTTGGGACGGGGCACACAAGATGTTTGCCCTCCTACCTCTCTGTCACCTTCCCAAGAAAGGGTCAAGATGAAACAGTGTGCGTTTATGGTATTGCGAAAGTTAAGTGAGCTGCGGTGTATTAGAACCTTAGCCTCGCGCAGCGTCAGCCGTGTGGTAAGTGTTCCATAAATCTTCGTTTAGAAAAAGTGGCAAATTCCATGCTGCTAGTAAACAAAGGAGGGAAGACGGACAAAACGGAACAGCAACAACAGAAAACCCAAGAACTAGATGCCTAACAACCTGGGTCTGTATCTTGAAGGAATGTGCATCCTGTCCTCTGATTGCAAAGCCAGGCCTTCTGTGGCCCCACGATGCTGCCTCCTAGCCCTCCTAAGGTGGGAATGGAGCTTTACCCCTTGGTGGCAAACAGACCTGGCTCCATGGATCTCAACCTGGGGTGATTGTGTCCCCACCCCAGGGGACATCTGGCATCCTCTGGGGACATTTTGAGTTCTCACAACTTAGAGGGTGCTACTGGCGTCCTGTGGGTGGAGACTGGAAGTGCTGCTCAGCATTCTTTGCCGTACAGGGCAGCCCCCACAACAAAGAACGTTCTGGTCCAAAATGGCAACCATGCCAAGATTGAGAAATCCTGGTTACTCGACACAGCAGGTCGGCTGGCCTAGGAGTTGCTGCCCAGAGAGGCAAAGGGAGAATGTGCAGTGGAAACAGCTGCCCTGAGCATACAGGGCACGCTGACACCTGCTGATTCCCCCATACTTAAGGTCCTGTATTGTTCCTAACACCACGTGGATCTTCTTGCCAGATGCATTAAAGTGTGAGAAGAGTTAAAAATCACTTATAACTGGAGTGACTGGGGGTTAAAGAGGAGAAAAAATTTGAACCTGACTCAAAGGATGAGCATGTTTTTCTTTCTTTCTTCAGCACATTGGCTGGGTGTGGCAGCTCCATGCCTATAATCCCAGCACTTTGGAAGGCCGAGGTGGGAGGATTGCTTGAGGTTAGGAGTTCAAGATCAGCCTAGGCAACATAGCAAGTCCCCATCTATATATATATATATTTTAATTAGCCAAGCTTGGTGGTGCATGCCTGTAGTCCCAGCTACTCAGGAGGCTGAGGCAGGAGGAGCACTTGAGCTCAGGAGTTCAAGGCTGCAATGAATTACAATTGTGCCACTGCACTCCAGCATATGCAACAGAGCAAGACCTTGTCTCAAAACATATTTATTAAGCACCTACTGCATGTCAGGGCCTTGGTCTAAGCCCTGGTATGCAACAGTCAACTAGACAGAGAGAGTCTTGGCTTTTACAGAACCTCCCCTTATAAGGAAGACAGACTGTCAAGGAAGTAAACAGACTTTTAGAGGAGTGCTGTGAGACAGTGCAGTGTGGGAAGGGGTATGGGTGAAAGAATCCTGCTTTATAAGGGTGGTTATGGAAGACCTCTCTGAGGGTGCAATTTGAGATGAGATTGGCTTGAGGAGGACTGAGCCTTCAGAAGTTAGGGAAAGCGTGTCCCAGGCTGCAGCCAGGGAGGTGAAGACTTGAGGGTGTCAGGGTGAGGAGTGAGGGTGTCAGGGTGAGGAGTGAGGGTGTCCAGGGTGAGGAGTGAGGGTGTCAGGGTGACTGAGGGTGCCAGGGTGAGGAGTGAGGGTGTCAGGGTGACTGAGGGTGCCAGGGTGAGGAGTGAGGGTGTCAGGGTGAGTGAGAGTATCCAGGGTGAGGAGTGAGGGAGTCCAGGGTGAGGAGTGAGGGTGTCCAGGGTGAGGAGTGAGGGTGTCAGGGTGAGTGAGAGTATCCAGGGTGAGGAGTGAGGGTATCCAGGGTGAGTGAGGGTGACAGGGTGAGTGAGGGTGTCCAGGGTGAGTGAGGGTGTCAGGGTGCAGAGTGAGGTGTCCAGGGTGAGGAGTGACGGTGTCTAGGGTGAGTGAGGGTGTCCAGGGTGAGGAGTGAGAGTGTCAGGGTGAGTGAGGGTGTCCAGGGTGAGTGAGGGTGTCAGGGTGCAGAGTGAGGTGTCCAGGGTGAGGAGTGACGGTGTCTGGGGTGAGTGAGGGTGTCCAGGGTGAGGAGTGAGAGTGTCAGGGTGAGTGAGGGTGTCCAGGGTGAGGAGTGAGAGTGTCAGGGTGAGTGAGGGTGTCCAGGGTGAGTGAGGGTGTCAGGGTGCAGAGTGAGGTGTCCAGGGTGAGGAGTGAGAGTGTCAGGGTGAGTGAGGGTGTCCAGGGTGAGTGCACATGTGTGGTGAGGAGGTGTTTGCAGTGCTTCAGGCGCAGCAACTCTTTCATCTAGTTTAAAATTGTGCTCTGAGGTTAGATTTTAGTAGAACAAAGGCCTTACAAAGAATGTGAAAACATTATGCTTCCCTGCTTACAGGCAATTAAAAAGGAGAATCAAGCTGAGGGTGCCTGGTGTGGGGTGGGGTGGAGAAGACCACAGAGACTATTGTGTGTTTTATTCAGCAGTGTCCTGGGCTGCTTTCTCCAGAAATGGCCCTGAGACATGGATGTAAGTGTGGCTAGTTTACTGGGAGATGATCCCAGTGATGCAGGACAGGCGAGCCCTAAGATTGAAGCATAGCCCAGGAGGGTTCTTAGCTTTGCCCAGGAAGGAACTCAAGGGCAAGCCAGTGGTGTTAGCAACTTTTATTGAAGCGGCCGGCTGTGCACAGCAGCAACAGAGGCGCTGCTCCTTGCAAAGCAGGGCTGCCCTACAGGGTGTGCGCCCACAGTAGCAGCTCAGAGGCAGTTCTGCAGTGGTATTTGTATCCACTTTTAATTATATGCAAATGAAGGGGCAGTTTATGCAGACATTTCCAGGGTGAGGGTGGTAACTTCTGGGTTGTTAGGTCGTTGCCATGGAAAGGGCAGTAACTTCTGGGTGCTGCCAGGGCCATGGTGAACTGACTTGACACAGGTCGGTGTGTCCTATGGAAACTAGCATCTGCCCTGGACCTATTTTAGCTAGTGCTCAGTTTGGTCTGAGTGCCTGAGCCCCACTTGCAGAGTTGAGTCCCACCTCCTACCTCATTCCCCCTTCAGAGATTAGATACTCCTCCTTAATCTTAAGGGGGCTGCAGAAGGGCGGAGATCTGTTTTCCGTAACTACTTCCTGCTGAGTTTATGGACGTAGGCCCTGCCTAGCACTGGAGGAGTAAAAATCTCTGGATACCTGATCTAAGGAGCCCAGAGGCAGGACGATTTCATTCTCCGTGTCAGTGGACAGGATGGGCTGGAAGCCTTGTGCCAGCATTGTCTCTGGAACTGTGGTAATCTAGAATACACAAACTTTACTAAGAGGTTAAAGAAGCAAGGACCAAACATTTGTAACAAGACAGTTGTCAAAGGTCCTAGAAGAGGTGAAAAACAGGTGAGACTTGGGAAGGCACTTTTGATGGTTGACCAGATATAGTTGGGGGCAGTGCCCTGGTTATATCTATGTAACTAGGTAGCTTGCTCATAGATCTTTTGAATGTTAACCTCAACCTGTCCAGAGTTAATATATGTGCAGCAGGTTTTATTAAAAACTGCACAAGACTCCACCTTGTTCAGCTAGTAAATAATCCAATGCTAGTCTGTTAACAACAACTACATTTGCCAGAGTCTGGGGAACTCTTGAATTCTCTTTAATGCCTGATCTCCGTTGGTGGCTAAGGATTCTAGGATTTGAGCCAAGTTCTTTAGCGTTAACTCATGGTAGGCAAAGCCACCCCAGGGTGCTGCTAGTCCTATTGCCACCCTGATTCCTGCCAGAATTAGTTTTATTGCTTACTTATTTCTGATATTCTTGGGTCCTAGGGGTTATAGATTGTGACCCCTGGAGGGGTAAGAGTGGCCAACGTTCATTCATGTCAGTTCCGAGTTTTTTAGATACAAGGGAAAGCTATTCCTTAAAGAAGAGGTGACTCCTTAGGGAGTTGGAGTGGTTACAGGGTGTGACTTCTTCCCATTCATAGTCACAAACAAAAATGAACCCAACTGGGGCACCAAGAGAAGCCCTGCGGGGTGCGATGTTTATACTTCATTGCCAGGTTGGGTCTATAGAGATATTTTCCACCTGTTCTCATGGTGGTGGTTGAACAATCTTTGTTTTCTAGAAGAAGGTAGTACTGTCACCTTCCCAGATCAGGCAGTTGTTTTTCCTTTGTATGTTCCCATCCGGGAGAAGGTACCATATATGGTCTTTTCACTCACAAATGGAATCTCATTTACCTCCCCGTGGTCTTGGAAACTTGGCAACTAGAGTTGGACCAGAGCATCGCAGGGAAGCTTCCACTTTTGTGTCATTAATGTGAGAGTGGATGCAAATGTTAGAGTTATGAGTGCACTGGAGATATAGATGCCCAACTTCCCAGATTCCGATAATAGTGGTCAGGGCAGGGGGACAGCAGGGTTCAGGTGGGATCCACTAAGTGGGGAAGAGTTCCACTTCACAATAGGGGTTTGGGTATTTTGGGGTGCTATGGTTAGTTAGGAGGTCTGGGGACATGGTCCTGAGATTTTCCAGATAGGTCAGAAGATGAAACTGTCTATCCTGGGGGTGTTGATGACACATCTGGCAGCCATAAAGATGATTCTATGATGCTATAATTTTTGAAATATTTACTGTAGAATTTTGTCCACCCTCCCTGTCCACATACACACTAGCTTAGGTTAATTAGAAGAGCAAACAGAATTAACAGTGGCATCATGGTATCTGGTTGGGTCTTAGAGTAGCTTCTATACCCAACAAGCCCACAGGAGATGTTTCCCAGGAGGAGGTGGCTGGTTAAAGCCATAGAAAGGAAGTACTACAGTCAGGAAGAAGAGCAAGATTAATGCTCCTATTCCCATCTACAGCATTACATTACCTCTTCTGGCTGAGTGTTGATTATTTTAAATAGGTAGCAGAGGTCTTCCAAAGCTTTACTGATATTGGTTGTGGTTGTAGTGCCCTTCCTTTGTGCCTGTGACTCATAAGAAACAGGTTTAGTCCTGGATCTGTGTGCCCAAGTAGGTGTTCCCTGAAGTTTAACAGCAGTGGGGGTACTTAACAATACCTGATAAGGCCCCTTCCATTTCATTGTAATTGATTCTTGGGGTATCCCTGTCTTTACCCTGTCTTTAAGGTTTTAGCAAGACTAAGTCTCCTGGTTGAACAGGGGAGCTATTTTTTCCTTTGTGGGGAAGGACAGTATTTTATTTTTATATTGGAGGGCCTTTTGAACCTGTCCTAAATTCTAAAGGGGAGGGGGAAGGTTCATATAGGTAATTACTACAAGCCAAGACCACAGCAGCTCAACACATAAAATCCATAGACAAATCAGTTTTACAACCCCATTTCCTGGCTTCTAGTTCTTGGCTTCCATACTGCTCAAAAGGAGTTCAAGGGCCAATGAGTGCCCGCCCACCTCCACACTCATGCACTGTGCAGATGACTTACACAGACCATCTACAACATAGCTGAATTTCCTGACATGTTCTATACTACCTCTTTCTTAAAGTTATTTTACTCTAGGATAGGGAATTTACTATACAGGATTCCTCCACATATTAAATTACTCTTTCTTTATATCCTTCCTTGCAAAACAAAAAATACATTTTCTATTCATAATGTTCTTTACATCTCTCTTTTCTACTCACTGGTTCACTCATGTTTTGAACCTCCCGTTTAGTAACTTCCGGATTAGACAAAAAATTTTTTCTCAATAAAGAATACATTTCTTTAGCACATTTTATGGAAACCTAGGAAGGAAGAAGTCATGAACTTCACACTAGACATTGTTATTCTATAGCTGAGAACCATTCTACCATTTTATGATTTTAAACCACACATTAAGCATATCCCATTTACGTGTATTTAATTATTTCACTTTTAACTTTATCTAGATCACCGAGAACCAAGGTACCATGCAAAGCTGGTCACCATTTAAAGCCATTTTAACCATTTTAAAGCCTATGAACATCAGTGACTTACCTAGGTAAAAATCCTAAAGTTAAATTTTAGAAGATACAGGATTCTCTTCAAACTAATAAGCTTTCAGTAGTCTTATTTGTTGAATGTATGAGTGTTCTTTTATCTATAAGCCAGTTTGACAGCACGCTAGATATAACACACATCACAATACATGTACATATACCCAAAAACATATTAAATAAAATGACGTACACAAGACAACTGGATTCAAGTTATTTACAGAACTGGGACCCATCTACCTGGCCAAATTTTGTTTGCCCCGATAGGTATGGAAAACAGGAAGAGGCAGGACAGGGAATCCCATAGCATCAACTAAAAAGGGGAGGGAGCAAACTGCATTGCTCAAAAGGAGATTCTGGAGTCCCCAAGCCACTGGAGAGCACACTCAGTGGTGGAAATACCAAAGAAAAATGTTCAGGCGGCTGCTTATCTGCCACTGTGGAAAGCTGGCCTCTGGGACAGTAAACTTACTTGAGCTAAGCAGCTCACTGGGGCTAGTAGAAGAAGGTTAGCTCTAGTATTGATGGAAGCTTTTTGTTGTTATTGTTCTCTCTCACCAGAGCAGTCAGGACATTTGCATTGCCAGGGGCCCTTTTGCTTATAGTAGGCGCAGTGATTCTGGCCCAGGGGTCAGCAAGTCAGGCATCAAGTCTTGTCTAGGCATCCCAGATGCTAATTTTGTAACATTTTCTCAAGATGAGTAATCCTGAGGGGCAAGGGGGCTTAAAGTCACTGTTAACAATTGTACTTTTTGGCTATTTCTTTTTACTCCCCTCTTTTGCCCTGTCCCTGTTGTTGTAAACTTTAAAGGCTACGTTTAAGCGTTGTTTCATAGGACTTGAAGGTCCCATTGCTGCTTTTTGTAGATTCCTCCTAATGTCAGGAGAAGATTGAATGAGAAAATGTATACCCAGGAGAGCTTGCCCTTCTGGGGTGTCTGGGCCTGCATTAGTATATTTCCTGAGTGCTTCAACTAAAAGACCCTGAAACAGAGCGGGATTTTCATCTTTTCCCCGAGTTATTTCTTTAACCTTGTCATAATTGACTGGCTTAACCACACACTTTTTCCTCTACTTTTTTTTTCCCCACAGCACAGCAAGCGGATGACAGTATTTGTAAGTCGTGGCGATTTGAAGAACATAGTCAACGTAACAAACTCTTGTATAAGCTTTTCTGGTTTATCTGAAAACTGGCCAATTCTTTCCTTTTATAAGGTCTAATTAGACATGGAAAGTGGCATATGTACTCTTTGAGTGTTCCCTCATTTCCATCAGCTACTTCCCACAATGGACACAGGCTTGACCTTAGGGGCTGATATGGAGCCCCACTCCTGGTGTACTGGTTGGGCTCATTTTCTTGGGCAGCAGAGGGTATAGGCTAGGGCTAGTTGGATAAGGGGGAAAGGTGCCTGATGATATTGGGGTGGAATCTTTCATTAGAGAATTGGCGAGAACCCCCACTCAGGACTGGGGGACTGAAGAGACTCTGGGGAGGCTTATGAACTTTCTATGGGGAGCAGCTAGGTGGGGATCCCTTATGCATGGCATTCTAATGCCTGGAAGTAACGTGATCCAGTATAGAGCCATAAAAGCCTGTACATAAGGGATCTCTTCCCATTTTCCTTCTCTTTTACAAAATAAGCCTAATCGTAAAATATCATTATAGTATATAGAACCATGTTTAGGCCAGATATATTCGTCGTCTAACTTGTATTTAACCCAAATGGTGTTGCAATACAAAATGAGTTTCTTTTTCTTTAAGCCAAATTTGAATTTGCTCCAATAGCTTAAAAGACACCCTAGTGGCGAGTCCCTTGGGATGCTCCTTGTTGTCCCCATGCCTATATTAAGGATCTCTCTACAGAGGGTTTTAATTAGCCCAAGTTTAGCAAAAGCCTAGTTACTCTTCCCTCTTAAATTCCCGTGTTCTTTAAAGGTGTAAATATAGATAGCAAGGTGTTATAAAAATGGATTATGAGCTACAAATGGGCAGTCGAATGTTGAGCCTAAATTCCTTAGAGATCTAGAGTTGGGTGGAGAGGGGGGCTAAACAAATGGAGGAAGGGAAAGGGGTAAACAGCGTTGCCCAAGGGGAGACCCAGAGGCTCTGACTTGCTGAAGAACCTACCCAGTAGTGGAGATACTGAAAAAAATATTGGGCTGGCCACTTGTCTACCACTGTAGGTGGCTGACTGCCAGGCCAGGAGCCTGGGAGCTCCCAGTTCCTTTGACCGAGAGCAGCTTAGGCAAGGGAGTTATAAGACAGTACACAGGAAGGAGCTTGCAACTGGCTATTAGGAAAATAATACTCCTAACTTCAGCGTGGAAAAAGACAAGACCAATATTCGCCTAGCGAAAGGGGTATAACCCACAATCCTAGAGGAAATGTCAGTGCTAAAAACCCCAGAGCATCTGGAGGGTGGCCTATAATACCGATGCTGAGAACCCAAAATGCCTGCGTTTCAGCCAACAAGGATGCCCTCGCCAAAGCAGCTGTGCACAGCAGTGCCAAAAACCCTGGGGTACCCAGTGGGCAGCCAACCCCGTGAACCCAAGACCAGGTTACAGAACGTAGAACAATGTGACAACGTGACTCTGGTATCCCAGAGTCAACACAACAGGGGACCTCTCACAACCAAGTGTCCTGCCTTAAACAATTGCCCAAATACAATTAACAGAAAGACGAAAGCAAACATAAGACTCCAAACAAGACATACATGTTAGGACTGAAAATGAAACCGAAGTGGAGCAATAAAATGGAGTCAGAGGAGAAAGAACCAGGTGAAGGGGTGGCAAGAATGTGCTTCAAGGCACCTAAACCGTGGGGAACTGACCGCTTAGCCAAAGGCTTTTATTTCCTAGCTTACCTGATATTACTGGGGGAGGGTGCAAAGGGGACTCTCACCCATCCACAGAAGACAAAATGGCACCAGCCAGTTTTCCACATGGGACCCAGGCACAGGTCTCTCTAGGTTCCCCAGCTTGGGGGTGCTCAGCTTCTGTGTCGGGGGCTGGCTGGTTAGAGCAGTGGGTCCCACACGAGGCAGCTGTACTATGGACGCTTGGCTGTCCACTCAGTTTCACCACCTGCCAGGGAGAGATGATGGCTGTGAAAAGAGGCACTGGTTAGGGTTAGAGCTCGGTAGTGTTAGCAGCTCTTTATTGGTACTTCCTCAGTGTTACAGATCTTACATCCTCAATCACAGACTGCTTCACCGTCTCTTGCTGTCTTGCCAACTGCTGTCTCTTGTCTCTCACCAATTGCTGCCTCTCTGTCTCTGCTGTCTTGCCTCTCTGCCAATTGCCACCATCTCCGCTGTCCTTATCCCTTTGCTGGTTGCCAGATGATGCAGGACAGGCAAGCCCCAAGACTGGGGCTTAGCCTGGGAGAGTTCTTGGATTTGCCCAAAGATTCAAGGGTGAGCTGGTGGTGTTAGGCAGCAGCTTTCATGGAAGCAGCTGTGCACAGCAGCGCCAGAGATGCCGCTCCTTGCAGATCAGGGCTGCTCCATAGGCTGTGTGCCCTGAGTAGCAGCTCAGAGGCAGTTCTGCAGTCATATTTATACCTACCTTTAACTATATGCAAATTAATGGGCGGTGTATGCAGATACTTCTAGGATGAGGGTGGTAACCTTAGGGCCATTGGGTCATTGCCATGGAAAGGGGTGGTAACTTCTGGGTGTTGCCATGGAAACGGTAAACCGACATGGCATGCTGGTGGGTGTGTCCTATGGAAAACTGCATCTGCCCTGACCTGTTTTAGCTAGTGCTCAGTTTGGTCCTATGTCCAAGCCTTGCCTCTGGAATCAAGTCCCGCCTCCTGCCTCACCAGGAGTCGCAGGTAAGAGTGTGTGTCATGGAGGAGGTTATAAATGTGGGCCACTGAGACCCACTCCCCCCTGGGGAACTCTGAGAGGTGACATCAGATAGATTCAGCTGTGCTGACTAGGGGGCAAGGCAGCTGGGCCTTATCACTCCCTCCTGCCAACCATGGGTGGAGGGCAGCTCACAGGGGGTTCACTCTTCAGCATTTCTGGCTCAATAGCTGGCCAAAGAAGCCATCTGCAGAGAGTCACAGGTGCTTGCATTTAGAGGCTGTAGAGTCAAGTGCCCAGGAAGGGTGTGGCTGGCAGTTTGCTGTAGCTACTGTGTGCCTAGAACAGCCACTGTGTGCTAGAACCATGGCTGGCACAAGTTAGGATGATATTTGAGGAATGAAAGATCGAATATGTTCTACCACTGAACGTATTTGAGAGCATTATTTTGGCCCAGGAATCACAAAACAGAGTTTTAAAACTGTTCTTTAAAATCCTAACCTGCTAGCAGGCTCTAGAATCTAACTCATGAAAGCCTCTATGAGTTTGGAGTGTGCCTGTCATTGCTGTGTAGTTCCTTGAACTTTTATTGGAAGGTGAAGATGTGATGTGTAGATACTGAGCAAGAGAAAATGGTTGGGGGGCAAAGGGTGATCGTGTTTGAGGTTATAAACGACCACAAAACCGCCTTTGAGAGTTGAGTGCTCTGAACGTTAAGAGCTTGCAAACCCTTTAGAATGGCTGGGCTTTGTATGGTTGACTGGCAGCACAACAAAGTTGCAAGCAAGTGTTAAATTCCTGACCCACTACCACTTCCATGTAATCCATCAGGAAGTTTACCAAAGTATAGCTCCCACAGCTTTTGTATATATAAGAATTTACTATGTAGTAGTTCCTTTATATTCTGTATAACATCAGTTCTTAAGTACACACACATTTTAAAAGTACGTAATATTGTTATCATCCTTCCATTAGTCAATATATGTACATTTTGGTTTAACCCTGTAGTCCAGGGGCAACTTCTATGATCCCTCCTTCTTGCTTTTTGCACCCAAATAGGAGAGAAGGCAGTGTCATTCAGAATGGTCGGGCTGCAGGCACCTGTGGGCCGTGTTTATAGAGAGTGGAATCACTCTGTGCCCAGCAGAACCCACGTCTTCCCCTCCATGTCAGAGCTGGTGCTTCACTTGGGGCCTGCTCATCTCTGTCTCCATGGACATATGCCTCATTGCCTGGGTTTATGAATCATGAGGCTAAGTAGAGAATTGAAAACAACTCCCAATATTTGTGTTCAGGCCTAGGGAGAGGCAGGGTGTTCCATGGTTGGCAGGCCTATGCAAACCACCCCAGAGTCCAAGGAAGCTGAGAGGCCGAAGAAGAGGCTGCCAAATCCAGTTTCTCAGAAAGAAATATTTAATAGGGACTTATGAATGGAAGTCATGCCTGTGTCTAGAGTGGTGGCGAGACGAGATGGTGGATTCCCACCCATCACCCCCCAGACCCAGGGCTTACATACCATAGGGAAGGAATGTCTAGGGCAGTCGAAAAGGCAAGAATCCTATGTGAATCTGCCTAAGGGCAGGATTGCCTGAGCTAAGGGCAGGATTTACCAATAAGTACTTTCTCTTACATAAGGAACAATAGATAAGAGAAACCTTAGAAACCTTCCAGGAACTGGGGTCAATCAGAAGTCAACATGGTGGTGGGAATCCAAGGATGGAGTTGCTTTAGCCTCTCCACAGGGTCCTGCTCAACTTCAACCTTAAGCCTCATGTTCCAAGCCAGTGTCAACAGGATTCTTCCTGGGGCCACTGGGTTTTAGCACAGCCAATGGCACATTGGTTACTGTGGTTCCTTAGCCCTGTAATTGCATCAGAGGCCTGCCCAGAAGACTGATTGGAGGCCAGCAGTCTCGCTCCTGTGGCCAGGCAGCATCTTCTTGTGTCCCTCGAGAGTTTTGAAGGTATTTTCACATTATCTTCCCAATGCTGTTGATAAGTCTGATGCAATTGTAATTCCTGATTCACTGTATATGAACTGTTTTCTTTCCCTCCAGAAACATGTGAAGTATTCTTGACCTGGTATTTGGAAATTTCTTGTTGATGTGTCTTAGTCTGGATCTTTTTTAAAAAAAAATGCTGGGCACTTGGTGAATCTTTTCAGTCTAGAAACTCATAACGTTCATGTCTGAGAAATTGTCTAGTAATTGCCTGTTCTCTCTTCTTGGACCTCCCATTATTCAGAAGTTGCACCTTCTAGTCTGGTCTCTCTGCTTCCCTTGTCTGTCTTTTTGGTTCTTCTCTCCATTTTCATTTCTGCCACCCACATTTTAGTTTTCCGGATCACTTTCTTTTTCTCTGAATGCTTCTGTTTTTGTTTGTTTTTCACCTTATTCCTGTTTCAGAGTTGCACATCTTCTTATGTTTCTCTGAGAAAATTATGATTTTGCTTAACATTTGATTTCTGCTTCCTGCTTTTTATCTGTCTCCTCCAAGTTCCTTGTTTCAGTGTGTTTGTCATGGTCTTTGTGTCTCATGCTAGAGGCTTTCCTCACTATCTCATGATTATTGGCTGTCTGTTCATATTTAAAAGAGAAGCATTCAAATTTGATTGGAAGTTAAGGACTATATGGAGACAAGGTATAGAAAATATTTTCATTGTTTTATTAGTCAGGGTTCTGTAGGGGAACAGAATAGGAGATAGATATAGATAATAGAGATAGAGACATAGACATATAGATAAAGGGGAGTTTATTAAGTATTAACTTACACAATCACAAGATCCCACAGTAGGCTGTCTGCAAGTTTGAGGGGCAAGGAGAGCCAGTCTGAGTCTCAAAACTGAAGAATTTGGAGTCCAGTGTTCAAGGGCAGGAAGCGTCCAGTACGGGAGAAAGATGTAGGCTGGGAACCTAGGCCAGTCTCTCCTTTTCACATTTTTCTTCTGCTTTATATTCACTGGCAGCTGATTAGATGGTGCCCTCCAGATTAAGGGTGGGTCTGCCTTCCCCAGCCCACTGCCTCAAATGTTAATCTCTTTTGACAACACCCTCACAGACACACCCAGGATCAATACTTTGTATCCTTCAATCCAATCAAGTTGACACTCAGTATGAACCATCACAAGTCCACCCCTTGTCAACTTGAACCCATACACATCTGAGATCATACATAATCTTCAAATAAAGACAATAATAAGGTCATAATTATGCCTAACATATTACAACTATTCTTTGTACAACCTGAAACACACCAGTCTCCAACCCAAATACTATTACATAAAGTTAACAATACTTAAATGCTGATTTGAAGTCAGTAAATCTTATGTCACATGCTAAAGGAAAAAGGAAATAAAATCAAGATATTTTCTTAGTACAAGTATAAACATGCACAAACATGTTTTTAACAAAACAAGGAAAAAATACTCATGACAATTACAGTCCTCGTTTCTGCAGCTGGTCACGTGGTTGTAGCCGGTATTGATGACTGCCTTCTTCTACTACCCATTCTGTATTCCCTTTGCCTTCAGCAAACACCTTGGCAGGTTGTGATTTTTTTTTCCTGGTGGAGTGACCCAAACCTTCATTCCTGAAGGGTCTGGGCCATTTCTAGTCCTGCCTGGATTGGGCTGTTGTAGTTTCCCATTGATCTTAATCACAGGGCATGGTAATACTAAGAGATGCCCTAATGGATCTCCTGTATTCCATGAGTACTCTTCCTTACCTCCATTGTGGAGTAGTAGACTGATTTCATCTTCATAGTCTGGGTCAATCACCCCGGCCAACCATAACTCCCGTCTTAGTCTGTTGACTTAAAGGTAGGAGGAGCCCAGAGTGTCCAGGTGGCAATCTGAACTTCCAGTTTAATGGGATTGTTGTTGTGTCTCCTGGTGGCAGTGTTCCTCCCTCTGAAACTAAGACCTCTAGACCAACAGAACTTAATGTCATGGGAACAGGAAGCAAAAATTTTGCTACTTAATCACTAGGGGTGATTGTGAGTGGTGCCACTTCCACTTCCACCCCTTGATTCCTGGACCTGTGAATCCTGGCTATGGGAGAAACAGTACCATATATGGGACGCTGATTCAGAGCATACACGGCCTTCTGGAGAACTTTGTCCCAGCCATGCAAAGTATTGTCACCTAGTTGGCATTGTAGTTGTGACTTTAAAAGGCCATTCCAACATTCTGTCAATCCTGCTGCTTCAGGATGATGGGGATAACATGGTGAGACCAGTGAATTCCATGAGAATGAGCCCACTGTCGTACTTCTTTAGCCATAAAGTGAGTGTCTTGGTCAGAGGCAATGCTGTGTGGAATACCATGACGGTGGATAATGTATTCCGTGAACCCATGGATGGTAGTCTTGGCAGAAGCATTGTGTGCAGGATAGGCAAACCCATATCCAGAGTAAGTGTCTATTCCAGTGGGAACAAACCTCTGCCCTTTCCATGATGGAAGAGTTCCAATATAATCAACCTGCTACCAGGTAGCTGGCTGATCACGCCTAGAAATGGTGCCATATTGAGGACTCGGTGTTGGTCTCTGTTGCTGGCAAATTGGGCACTCAGCAGTGGCCATAGCCAGGTCAGCCTTGGTGAGTGGAAGTCCATGTTGCTGAGCCCATGTGTAACCTCCATCCCTGCTACCATGGCCACTTTGTTCATGGACCCATTGGGTGATGACGGGGGTGGCTGGGGAAAGAGGCTGAGTGGTGTCCACAGAAAGGGTCATCCTATTCACTTGATGATTAAAATCCTCCTCTGCTGAGGTCCCCCATTGGTGAGCACTCACATGGGATACAAATATCTTCACAATTTTTGACCACTCAGAGAGGTCCATCCACATCCCTCTTCCCCACATTTCTTTGTCACCAATTTTCCAATCATGCTTCTTCCAATTCCCTGATGATCCAGCCAAACCATTGGCTACGGCCCATGAATCAGTGTATAATCACACATCTGGCCATTTCTCCTTCCATGCAAAGTGCACAACCAGGTGCACTGCTCGAAGTTCTGCCCACTGGGAAGATTTCCCTTCACTGCTGTCCTTCATGGATGCCCTAGAAAGGGGCTGTAGTGCTGCAGCTGTCCACTTTCGGCTGGTGCCTGCATATCGTGCAGAACCATCTGTGAACCAAGTCCTAGTCTTCTCTTCCTCTGTCAGCTGATCATAGGGAACTCCCCATGAAGCCATCAGTGCAGGCTAAGGGAGAGAAGGCAGGGTGGCAGGAGTGGAGACCATGGGCATTTGAACCACTTCCTCATGTAACTTACTTGTGCCTTCAGGATCTGCTCGAGCCCAATCATGTATATACCACTTCCATTTGATGATGGAATGCTGCTGTGCATGACCCACTTTATGGCTAGATGGGTCAGAAAGTACCCAGTTCATGATAGTTCAGGTCACATGGTGACTTGAAACATTCAGTTTCCACTAAAGCCCAGTAACAGGCCAAGAGCTCTCTCTCAGAAGGAGAGTAGTTATTTGAAGAAGATGGCAGGGCCTTGTTCCAATATTCTAGAGGCCTCCACGGTTATTCACCTATGGAGGCCTGCCAATGGCTCCAATCAGCATCCCTATCTGCCACTGACACCTGAAGCACCATTGGATCTGCTGGGTCATATGGCCCAAGTGGCTGAGCAGCTTGCACAGCAGCCTGGACCTGTTGCAGAGCCTTCTCCTGTTCTGGACTCCGCTCAAAATTGGCAGCCTTTCGGGTCACTCGATAAATGGGCTGGAGTAACACACCCAAATGAGGAATGTGTTCCCTCCGAAATCCAAATAGGCATTGTGCTCTTTCTTGGTTGTAGGAGGGACTAAATGCAGCAACTTATTCTTCACCTTAGAAGGAATATCTTGACAAGCCCCACACCACTGGACCCCTAGAAATTTTACTGAGGTAGAAGGTCCCTGAATTTTAGTCATATTTATTTCCCATCTCCTGGCACATAAATGTCTCACCAATAAGTCCAGTGTGTTTGCTACTTCTTGCTCACTGGATCCAATCAGCATAATGTCATCAAACTAATGGACCAGTGTGATATCTCATGGAAACGAAAAGCGATCAAGGTCTCTCCAAATAAGATTATGACATAAAGCCGGAGAGTTTACTGTCCTACCCCTGAGGTAGGACAGTAAAGGTGTATTGCTGGCCTTGCCAGCGGAAGGCAAATTGCTTCTGGTGGGCCTTATGGACAGGAATGGGGAAAAAGTCATTTGCCAAGTCAATGGCTACATACCAGGTACCAGGAGATGTGTTAATTTGCTCAAGCAATGAAACCACATCTGGTACAGCAGCTGCAATTGGAGTCACCACTTGGTTAAGCTTACAGTAACCCACTGTCATTCTCCAAGATCCGTCTGTCTTCTGCGCAGGCCAGGTGGGAGAGTTGAATGGGGATGTTGTGGGAATCACCACCCCTGCATCCTTCAAGTCCATGATGGTGGCACTAATCTCCACAGTCCCTCCAGGGATGTGATACTGTTTTTGATTTACTATTTTTCTAGGTAGAGGCAGCTCTAATGGCTTCCATTTGGCCTTTCTCACCATAATAGTCCACACCCTACCAGTCGGAGCCAGTGTGGGGGTTCTGCCTGCTGCTAAGCATATCTATGCCAATTATGCATTCTGGCACTGGGAAAATGACCACAGGATGAGTCCGAGGACCCACTGGACCCACTGTAAGTTGGACCTGAGCTAAAACTCCTTTAAGTACCTGACTTCCGTAAGCCTCTACTTTACTGGAGGACCACAGTGACATTTTGGGTCCTCTGGAATTAACGTCAGCTCAGAGCCAGTGTCCAGTAGTCCCTGAAATGTCTGATCATCTCCCTTTCCCCAGTGCACAGTTACCCTGATAAAAGGCCAGAGGTCTCTTTGGGGAAGGATGGGAGAAAGATCCACTGCATACATTGTCGGTAATGTAGTGGGGTCCTTCCTCAAGGGGACCCGACCCCCCCTTCATTCAAGGGGTTCTGGGTCTGTAAACTAGCTCAAGTCTGGAAATTGATTGAAGAGCCATGATTCTCTGTTTTTATAATTCAAATTAGTCTTTTGGCCATTTGACCTAGAAGTTTTCTGCTTGTATAAATTAAGTAGGAATGCAGTAGGCTTCCTATCAATTTCACTTCTAGGAACACCATGATTAAATTAATTAACCAGTGCCAGAGCTCTACACGAGCCAGACTGTTCTGATTGCTGCTTTGCCTCTGCTGTCCATTAGGGTAGCTGTGCCCACCTGACCTTATCATATCTAGTTTTTGAAACATGGCAGGGAAAATGATTCCACGTAACCTGACCATATCAGCTGGGTGACTGAATAAAACACCTTCTCAGCTCACTTTCCTCTGGCCTGAAGCTTTTTGCTGTAGCTGCTTTTGCAACAAAGGACACAGTTGTAGGCAGTGGATCCTAAATGGAGGTTTCCTGGGGGACTTTAGGGAAAGCTTATATTTTCCTGATAAAACTGTCAAGTGTGGCCAAGATAATACTTCCCCCTGTTTTCTGACTTTAATGAAAATACAAGGCCCTCAACAGAGATAGCTGACTTCTGACTTTGGGAGAGAGGTCAGGGAACAGCAGTGATGCTGTCGCTGATGTTTTTGAGCTATTGGTCTGATATCACTAGAGGCTTCCTTTACATATTTGAGCCATCCTAGATCTATAATTTTCTGTTTACTTGTAGCCAAAAATATTCTAAATGTTTCACCCTCATACTTTTTGAGAAAAAAATAATAGCTTAATAATAATAAAGTACCTTAAGGCAATTTGCCATTCTTTTCCTTTCTTCAAAATCAGCAAAGCATGGCAGGACACATCTGAAAGTCTGTTTACTGTTGTTTTTGTTGATGTTATTGGCAGGCAGGGCACTTATTTCCAGCAGGGAAGAAGCGGACCCAGTTAAAGGGATCTAGACTCTGGTCGTCAGGAACGGGTCAAGCCCTTCACCATGAGAAGAGCACCAAAGAGAGTTAATATGGGGTTGACCAGAGGTAGGCAAAGGAAGGCCTGTGGGCCAAATCTGGCCAGCTACCTGTTTTTATAAATAAAGTTTTATTGGAACACAACCATGCTGGTTTGTTTCATATTTCCTGAGGCTGTTTTCACACTGCAATGGCAGAGGTGAGTGGTTGACACAGATGCCGTCTCACCAAAGCCTATGATATTTACTGTCTGGCCCTATACAGAAAAAGCTTGCTGACCTCTGGGTTAGACTGTCAGGTGGTAGAGACTAAGGAGGGAGTGACAAGTCCCTGTTGGCCACCTGAGGTTTTGTCTGTATCAGGAAGCTGCAGATGGGAGATGTCCAGGCAGTGGCTCAGAAGAACCCATGGAGGACCCATTAGGGGAAGGGTTGGTATGTGGACACCAGCCACGCCCAGGGTGAACCAGCTGTGCAGTCAAATACAGAACTTCCCGTCCCTTACACCTCCATTCTCTGTGTTTCAATTTTAGTGAAGTCACCCACACCCAGAGTGAACCAACCATGCAGTCAAATACAAAACTTCCTGCCCCTCACACCTCCATTCTCCCTGTTTCAATCCTGGTGAGGTCAGAGGCACAGTCATGAGCAAGGTGGGGAAACAGCAGTAAATCCAACCACAACACCTCTCCTCCCTGACTATAGACCGCCAAGCCTAAATCAGGCCCGTCACGTTGGATGCCAGATAGAAACTTTGATATGAGATAGGACTGGACTCAAAATGCCTAAAATCAAATGTATGACCACAAAGCTTTTTGAAAAATGTAGACTTTGTCCAAGATAGCATTCAAGGGTTGAGAAGTATAACTTACATGGCTTGTTAGAAAGCAGTTGTATGGCAAGAGAGGGTTCTATTAAATGTTATTCCATCATATAATTTCTATGGAGAGGAATTTGGAAATGGCTAGCAAAATTACGTACATTTATCCTTTGACTCAGAAATCCACTTCTGGGCTGGGCACAGTGGTTCATGCCTGTAATCCCAGTACTTTGGGTGGCTGAGGCAGGCAGATCACTTGAGGTCAGGAGTTTGAGACCAGCCTGGCCAACATGGTGAAACCCCGTCTTTACTAAAAAAAAATAAAAATAAAAATAAAAATTAGCCAGGCATGGTGGTCCATGCCTGTAGTCCCGGCTGCTTGGGAGGCTGAGGCATGAGAATTGCTTGAACCTGGGATGCAGAGGTTGCAGTGAGCCGAGATTGCACCAATGCACTCCAGCCTGGGTGACAGAATGAGACTCTATCTCAAAACAAAAAACAAAACCAAAAAAAAAAAAAAAAAAAAAAAAGAGAGAGTGAAATCCACTTCTGGAAGTCTATACAAACATTACACTGGGGAAAAATATGAAAAGCAATTCACAAGGCTATTCACCATGGCACGACTGTCATAGCCAATGATTAGAAATAACCCACATGTGCCTCAAAAGGGGACTGGTTGATTAAACTATGGTAAATCTACACCATTGAACATGATATAAATGATTAAGAATATCTTTAGATACTGCAAGTGAGAACAGCAAGGTAGAGAAACGAGGATAGATGTATACCACTGTTCACCTAAGAAGGTAGCATATGGCACATGGAGGTGTCTTTCCCAAGAAACTGCCCAGGACAAAGGTCTCCAAAGTTAGAGGATGCAGGAAGAAATTAGAATGTCTGAATTTGTTTTGCCTAAAGCAATAAAGAATTTGGCTTTGGTAAGTTGTGATAAACACAGGTAACCTCGTTTGGTTCACCTGCCGGGTGTCCTGGTCTTCGTTGACGGTGACACACTGCAGAGGTCTGGGGTCTAGGGATCGCTGATTCTGCAGCTCAGTGAGCACAACTGGTGCTTCCTCGAATGTTCTTTTGCTTGCACCCTGCTGGTGGCTTCGGTTTCCAGGATTTTGTATGGCATCAGTCTGGTTTGTCTTTTATTTTATCTTATCTTATTTTTTGAGACAGGGTCTCACTCTGTCACTCAGGCTGAGTGCCATGGCACGGTTACTGCTCACCGCAGGTTCAGCCTTTCAGACCCAAGGCATCCTCCCACCTCAGCCTCCCGAGTAGCTGGGACCACAGGTGCATGCCACCACACCTAGCTGGTTTTTAATTTTTTGTAGGGATGGGGTCTCACTATGTTGCCCAGGCTGGTCTTGAACTTCAGAACTCAAGGATCCTCCCACCTTTGCCTCCCGAAGTGCTGTGATTACAGGGATGAGACACTGCACCCAGCCAGCCAGGTTTTGTTTTTTTTTTTTTTTTTTTTAAGAAATACAGTCTCTAAAGATGAGTTACATGATTTTATTTCTCAGAAAGTCACAGTTCCAGATTTGCTGACATTTATGGTGTTAGCAAGTGGCTGGCAGTGGTATGGTACTTAGTAGATATTGAAAAAAATAAACACAAAACAGGTCCCTTTAAGATGATATTTTAATGCTAAGTGAGAAGCGTAACATCTCCTGCTATGGAGAGGTCGTCTGAGGATGATGGCTGTACATGTTTACATCATTAGTTGATTTCTACTACCAAAATGGAGTAAGTTGGCTACCTATAAAACACTTTTGAACCCTTAACTTGGAGACAGAATTTCCTACCTATGTAAAAATCTTTCAAATAATTTTGCTTGTGTTAAAAAAAAAATGGAAATAAGCCATACCTTCCGGTTAGTTTGCTAGTTACTGATTGACATTAGGAAATATGCAAATTGACTATTCCTAATCTCCATTTTACAAATGAGGAAACTGAAGCACAGATCAGCTATATGGCTGAGGTAACATCATTCATGAGGGCAGAGCCAGGATTTGAAAGCAAGTTGGCTGGTCCCCCACTGTGTGCCCTGAACCAGTGTACTAAGCTGCCTCTTGTGTGTTTTATAAATTTCAAAATGTATGTGATGTACAAAGGGAGGATATGCATAAGGGGTAGATATATACACACATAGAAGTTAAATACTCAAAAATACTTATTTTTATTTTTATTTTTGAGACAGAGTCTTACTCTGTGGCCCAGGCTGGAGTGCAGTGGTGCAATCTCGGCTCACTGCAGCCTCTGCCTCCTGGGTTCAAGCAATTCTCGTGCCTCAGCCTCCCGAGTAGCTGGAAATACAGGCACGTGCCACCACACTGAGCTGATTTTTGTATTTTTAGTAGAGGAGGGTTTTGTCATGTTGGCCAGGTTGGTCTTGAGCTCTTGGCCTCAAGTGATCCGCCCACCTCGGCCTCCCAAAGTGCTGGGATTACAGGTGTAAACCACTGTGCCCAGCCCCCAAAATATATATTTTTTGATGGGCCAGTTTATCCCCAAAGTTTCAAAGTCACTTGTCACTGAGAATTCTGAAGCCTTGTGGGGAATGATGGGCCTCGTCTGATTCAAGAGAGATTGCCTGTTTCTGAGTTGAGTCATAGTGTATCTGGGTACTCAGGCTAGATCCTAGAACATCACAGATGCTCAGGAGCGATGCATTCACCTGTCTGTTCCTGCCAGGGCTTTCTAGCTGCCTGCTTTAATAAGCTCCTCTACCAAAGCAGTTCCAGATAGAATTGAACAATCTTTTTAAAGCATAAATATCAGCTTCCAACAGGGGTCTCCATGCAGTCTCTACTCTACGGGTGGCGTATTTGACTCCTCTTTCCAGCTGGCTGGTGTGAACACACCCACTCGAGTTTCAGCACCACTGCCTTTTAGTTGTTTTGTTTTTTGTTTTTAATTTTAGTATGAGTACTGCTAGCAAAAACAGACTGCTTCTGGAGGGTCAACCGAATAACCATCACCCTTCTAGGCAACTTGGGGGATGTGTTGGTGGCTCTTTGTATGCTTTTTATTTTTTATTTATGTATTTATGTATTTATTTATTTATTATACTTTAAGTTCTAGGGTACATGTGCACAATGTGTAGGTTTGTTACATATGTATACATGTGCCATGCTGGTGTGCTGCACCCATTAACTCGTCATTTACATTAGGTATATCTCCTAAAGCTATCCCTCCCCCCTCCCCCCACCCCACGACAGGCCCCCGTGTGTGATGTTCCCCTTCCTGTGTCCAAGTGTTCTCATTGCTCACTTCCCACCTATGAGTGAGAACATGCGGTGTTTGGTTTTCTGTCCTTGCGATAGTTTGCTCAGAATGATGGTTCACCGCCTTCCTTTTTAACAGGAATCCTCTCAGAGGTCAAGGTGCTGCCCAGCGTCTGCTCCTCTTTCCCCTTTCCTCCTTGTGGTGCCGGGGAGGAGCTGGCTGCCGGAGTCCCTTCCTCATCTTCCTCCACCTGCGCCTTCCTACCCTCCCTCCCTGCCTCCTTCTGGAGGGAGCCCCAGGGAGGAGGGGAAGGCTGGTGAGGAGGAAGAACTGAGCTCTGCTGGCAGCTGCTCGGGGGTCTGCAAGATGCTGAGGATGCTGCAGGGGGTGGCAGTGGGGCTCTGCCCAGCACCCGGGCGGAAGCGTCTTGTCTGGGTGCGTCGGAGGAAGTAGTACCACCCAGTGTCCAAGGAGTGGTTGGTTGCCCAAGGAGTAGGGCATTTTCCTGAGACAGCTTCCTTCTGTCCTGTGCTAGGGAGGCGAGCTTCCAAGAGTGGTTCAGGCTTCCTTTTCTTCTGGCTTCTAATTCAGCTCAGAAGGGCAAGAGAAAAGCCAGTGCATGGATCCCACTCACCCTTCCTGCTTGTTCTAGCCGGGCTTTGATTGCCTCCGCACCTCCAGCTTCTGAAAGCAGGGCCTCTCCCAGCCGCCGCTCTCACTGGCAGGCAAGGTGGTGTGTGCCCTGCCCCTCAGGCCAGGGGCGGGGATGGCTGCCATTGTTGTAGGTCCCTTGTGCCCCGCTCACACCTCCACAAATAGCCCTTCCATCGAAACCTCTTCTTCCCACCTATGAGTGAGAACATGCGGTGTTTGGTTTTTTGTCCTTGCGACAGTTTGCTGAGAATGATGGTTTCCAGCTTTATCCATGTCCCTACCAAGGACATGAACAATGAGAACACATGGACACAGAAGGGGAACATCACACACCAGGGCCTGTTGTGGGGTGGGAGCATTAGGAGATATAACTAATGTCAAATGACGAGTTAATGGGTGCAGCACACCAACATGGCACATGTATACATACGTAACAAACCTGCACATTGTGCACATGTACCCTAAAACTTAAAGTATGATTAAAAAAAAAAAAACCAAAAAAAACCTCTTCTTGGGAGCTCTGGAGTAGAATTCTCTTTCTGGTTGGACTCTGATAAATACAGCTGGTGATCATTATTTCAGAATGAAATTTCGTTTAGTTTATGAGTCTGTCCAAATATTTCGATCATTTAAATTCAGATGTTAGTTTACCTCGGTTTGTAGAGAATGGACTGGGCTGTAGAAACTTAGAAGCCAAGCGAATGTGGACTCCGCTGTCTTCATTGCTATCTTGTTACTATGGATGTCGGATTAGGTGCACCCGTGAGGTCTTGGATTGAAACCCCATGTTCTGCATGTCTCAGGACCTCTTCCCTGCACTGTGCTAGCCCGGCCCCCTGTGATGGACTGAATTGTGTCCCTCAAATTTATATGTTGAAGTCCAAACCTCCAGTACTTCAAAATATGACTATTTTTGGAGATGGGGCCTTAAAAGAGGTCATGAAGTTAAAATGTGGCCATGAGGGTGGGCCCTGATCCAGTCTGACAAGTGTCCTTACATAGGACATGCAGAGAGACACCAGGGATGTGTGCAGAGGGACCGCCATGTGAAGAAGCAGCAAGAGGAGCAAGAGGACGGCCATCTGCAAGCCAAGGGGGAAGCCACCTGCCCACACCTTGATCTGAGACTTCCGGCCTCCACAACCATGAGAAGATACGTGTCTGTTGTTTAAGCTGCCCAGTCTGCGATGCTTTGTTCTGGCAGCCTGCACTGACTCACAAACCCACTTCTGACCTAGGCCCTGACTGGGTTCAAGCATGCACAGCCTGGCCAGCTCAGCCACTGTCCGCATTCACAGCCTCCTGCAGCTTCCACTGCTCAGGCATCCTGATCCTAGCCTTCTTAGTTGGCCATTGCTCACCAGACCATTTTATGTGGGCAGGAATGAGGAGACAAGGAGGGCCCTCAGGGACACAGTTGCCCCTCTGCTATCTTACCCTACCTGTCTTATCCTCTGGACCATGCAAAATGTTTATCTTATGTAGTCTTTTGTTCTTTGGTAAATGCCTATTAATATAACAGACACATACTTAGTATCCATGGTGTCCCAGCAGCCCCGCAGCTCTGATCGTAGTAGAGGTGGTTTAAAGAGAAATGCATTAAATAGAGTTGAGTTTGTTTTTCACAAATCAAGACACATCCCACTTGGGGCAAAGTCGTGACATTCAGGTGAACCTGAAAGTTATAGCTTCTTTTATAGCCAGTTATCCAAGGGCTGAAGCCATCGAGCTGCCTGCCTTCTGAGCACTTGAAACAAAAAGGATTGGAATGTTTGGTACAAAACCCAGCACTTAAAACCTATGAGGCTTTCAGCTGTGACTCTTACTGTCTCGCCTCCATCTGGGAAGTTCATTGATCTTCAAAACCTGGCAGGCTCCTCAGGGGAGAGAAGATTTAAGATGGAGCAGCCAGCTCAAATCCCTATTAGGTCCAAGAGCCAAGAGGCGCAACGCGCAGCTAGTTGGGAACATATGAACATCCTTCCAAAAAG
Source organism: Pan troglodytes (assembly GCF_028858775.2). Lineage (NCBI taxonomy): Eukaryota > Metazoa > Chordata > Mammalia > Primates > Hominidae > Pan > Pan troglodytes. The sequence goes on from NC_072420.2 coordinate 41,874,430, forward strand.
CTGCAAGACTGTTGTGCGTGTAAATCTACGTTGAGGAAATTATGTGGTGAAATGGGTTTTTTCAAAGTTTGCACTTAGGCCCTTTTCCGAAGAAAATCTGTGTTGACAGTGGAGGGAGATAATGTTTGAGTTAATTGATGAGAGTTTTAAGCAGTAATCAATATTTCCCAAACTAGCAAACCCAGCATGTTTTAGGGTCATTTTCAATGATTAAAATTAAAATTTGGTTGTTTCAAAACTTTGATTGAATGCTAACCACTGGAGGCCTGGTGTTGGATGAACCAGAGCATACTGGGATGCTAAAAAATATTAAGTGCAAATCCCATCTCTGTCTGAAATTGGTTTTTGTATAATTCCTGTTTTAGAAAATTGTGAAATCATGTAAGACAGTTTTCACTATAAATTATTTTCAAAAGTCTTTGTGCTAAACGATCAGGCATGACCGTAGTGAGCTGTTTGTTATTTGTTATGGTTAATGCTTAGTTGCCATGTGCGGAAATTGATGGTTAGATGTTTGATTAGGGGATTGTTGAAGGTGGTGTGAGGGCTGAATATTGACCCCAGATGAGTTTTTGCGATGCTATCATGATGAGGAAGGAGCAGGAAATCATATTACACGACCAATGCTTGGAGGATTTCAAGGGGGTGTGCAGCCCACCCACCTCCACCCCAGAGGGATGCCATGGGTCCTAGGCAGGAAACACTCTACACTCAACAAGCTGCCAGCCAGGTGGAAGAGGGCATTATTGCAGAGGACAGGCTTGAGTCTGCTGGAAAGCAGTAGGGGATGGGAAGTATTCAGCCAACTGGACGTTTCCTGGGGACAGGCACCAAGTCCCTCTCACTAGCTGTTTATTTCTGGATAGGCCATCGCTCCTGGCACTGGTTAGACCCTCAACAAATACTATGGAATTAAACTGGAAAAGGGAGAACGTGGTGAAAAATATGCCCTAACATTGTAACAAGTCATAAGGTAATGCACTTCCCATCACTGAAAAACCCAGCAGAAACACTGTCACCTCTGCATGCTGATAGACAGCAGTGCGGTCACTGAGAGACGGGACCAATCGGTGCTCCCCAGACCTGGCTGATCAGCAGTTACATGGGGACCTGGTTAAACATATGGATTCCAGGCACCATTCTCTGGGCTGGAGATGTATATACTTTTTAAGTGTCTGAGGTGATTCCAGTGATCAGGCAGGACAAAATGATGACCCCCAAGATTTTCATGTTTCTTCATAAAATCTAGTGCAGTGACTGAGTTTGGTTATTGTTTTGATGGAGAAGTTACTGTAATCCACATGTGACTGCAAACGTTTGGCAAATCGATATTTCATGGACACGTGATACTTGTCTGGTCCTGTCCTAGGCACTGAGCATCCAGTAGGTGCAACAGTCACCAAAAATCCTGCCTTCTTGGAGCTTACTCTTTCATGAAAGGGACAGGCAGGACAACGTGTTGTAGGCATGGTGATAGAGACTATGAAAGGATGGTGATAGATGCTATGAAGAACATTACCACATGGGCAAAGGAGTATCAGCGGTAGGGAAGTGTCACAAGTTCCTAATTATCATGGCCAGGGAAGGCATCTTCAATGAGGGAGCTCTGGAGCAGAGACCTGAAAAAGGAGGGGTGGGAGAGCAAGGTGCTTGGGGAAGGGTGTCCAGGCAGAAGGAAGAGCCAGTACGACGGCCTTGAGGAGGAGCTGTGCTTGTGTGCTGGAGGAACCCAAGGCGGCCTGTGGTGGAGCCTGGTAGGTGAGCTGTGGGGAGGAAGGCTTGAGGAAGGCGGGGGAGTGCTATTGTTGAGAGTTGCCTGGCTGCGAGGGTGAATGAGGAGTGTGGTTTTGGAAACGCCAAATGGAGATGCCATTCCTAACACCCATGGGGAGAGCACCTGCAGCAGCTGATCATGCCTCTGGGCCCAGAGACACCTGAATTTTGAGAGTGTGCTACACAGAGGTGGCATTCATGCACTCCCATGGACTGAGCCTGGGGAGAGGAGGTGAGGTCCCAGCACAGGCGCTGGGACACCCCAAAACTTAGAGGTGGGGGAGGTGAGGAAGGGTCAGTAAAGGGCCCCAAGGAGGAGGAGCCTGGTGAGGCAAGATACCTGAAGACGGGGATGGGGCAGGGAGGAAAGGAGTTTTGAAAGACGTCAAACCCCTCAGCAGGTCAGCCGTGGCTGGAGAGGACATTGCTACAGAGAGAAGAGCTGTTTTTTGGGGGTGGTGGCCCCAAGCGAGAAAGGGAGGAGAGGACCTGGAGCCTGTGAGCTCACTCAGCTATTTCAAGGGGATTTACTGTGGAGGAGAACAGAGAGATAGGGCTGTGGTTGGAGGACAATGTGGGGTGAAGCCCAGGCTGGAGTGCAGTGGTGCAGTCTTGGCTCACTGTAGCCTCCGCCTCCCGGGTTCAAGCAATTCTCCTGCTTCAGCCTCCCGAGTAGCTGGAATTACAGACACCCGCCATCATGCCCGGCTAATTTTTGTTTTTGTTTTGTTTTTTGTTTTTTGTTTTTTTAGTAGAGACAGGGTTTCAACATGTTGGCCAGGCTGGCCTTGAACTCCTGACCTCAGGTGATCTGGCCACCTCGGCCCCCCAAAATGCAGGGATTACAGGCATGAGCCACTGCGCCCGGCCAAGAGTTTGCATTTTCTTTCTCAAGATGGGAGATATGATGTCCCATGTATAATAAGCGGGAGTGATCCTGGGAGAGGGGGAAAAACTGATGATGCAGAAGAAAGGGAATTAGGGGCATGCTGTCCTGAGTGGGCACTGAGTGGGGTGGTCCAGTGCCCATGGAGAGGGGCTGGAGCTAGGACCATGGGTGGTACCTGTCTCCACTGCTGCTCCAGCAAACATATTTAACACTCACGTTCAAGGGCTGTCACATGTATGTTGAAGACTTTGCCAAGGTTAATATGTTGCAATTTTTTCTCCAAGTCTTCTTCATTTTTCCTGTCTCTAGAATGTTCTGAAAGATTTCTTTATGACTTTTCTATACCATAATTAAAGAAAACGTCTGTATTTTGCTGGCCATAGAAGCCAAAGAGGGATGCATCTGTCATTTCTCTTCTGGGTTAGCATTCTTTCAAAATATCTGGACACCATAAAAATGTAGAGGTCAGTCAATAGAGATTTAATGCTTTCTTATGAGAAATTCCCTTGGAAGGGCTTTAAGAAAGTCTTTTTAGAAGAGAATAATATCTTTGATGACTATATGCCTATTAAAATACTTTTTTTTTCTTGTGGGTTTACCATGGAAAAAAACATCAAAGCCTTATATGAGCCACATAGAAATAGCCTGTTTCTTAAATGGCTGGCCTGAAATTAGCGAAGGGTAGCAAATTGAACACAATGGTTTTTCTGTGTTGCGCATTCAGTTTGGGCTGATCAGATCCCATGCAAAAAGATTACTGTAAAACGAAGATGAAATTTTAGATTTTAAGAAGATTTCATTGTAAAGCTAGGTCACAGCATTCCACATTCAGGTGAGTACTAGGATTTGTAGATTATCAGTCATTATCATTAACATACTCACATATAATTGTCATTGTTGCTAAGAAGTGTTTGCACCTTTTCAACACTTAGAAATTAAGTCACATTTTCTGCTTTCAAAGCCCTTAACCTTAATCAATATTTTATAATGTGTTTTCATAGATGAGATAAATTTGAGTTACCCCAGTTATAAGATGGTTACTCCTTGCAATTATTCTAGATATGAAGATTCATTTTGCTAAAATGTGGTAAAATTGCAAGGCCATTCAGCAGGTCAGTTTTAAATACAATATGATTATTATTCCATCATCTTTGTGCGTGATTGAAAATAACAGATTGTGTGATTGGCAATTCGCTTCCCCATTAGAAAATTTACCTTCCTACTTCTGTTGTGTCTTATATAGTATAATTATTCTGTTGCCTTGAAAAATATTATAATAAACAGAAGGGCTAATTTTTTTAAGCGTGTTGGGTGGCCGAGGAGAAATGAAATTTTGAGTGGAAAACCTCACATGAATTGTCTGTAGTTGCTTGTCCTTCATCCCTCACCAGTCCAAAAGCCAATTCCACAGGAATTGAAAACTGTTATGAAAGAGAAGCCTGGTCTTCCATCTTAACATCGGGTCATGAATTCAATGGGGAACACTGTATCTTCTTCATCTCTATGACTCAGGCTCATAGTAGCTGCTCACTTAATATTTATTAGAAATAAATATTTATTGAAAAAATGAATCTCCCCCAAAGAACTGAAAGCAGGGTCTTGAAGAGATAGTCACACACCTGTGTTCACAGCAGCATCATTCACAATAGCAAAAGGTGGAAACAACACAAGTGTCTGTGGACAGTTGAATGGATAAACAAAATTTGGTCTATACTTATGTTTTAGTTTGGGCTGCCCTAACAAAGTACCCTAGACTGAGTGGCTTATAAATAATGTCAGTGTATTTCTCTTAGTTCTGGAGACTGGAAACCCAAGATCCAGGTGCCAGCATGGTCAGGGTCCAATGAGGGCCACCTTCTGGGCTGCAGACTGCCTGCTCTTCATTGCATCTTCAGATGGCAGAAAGAGGGTGAGAGCTCCTCCGTCCTTTTTTATAAGGGCACTAATCCCATCCATGAGGCTCCATCCTCATGACCTAATCACCTCCCAAAGGCCCTGCCTCCTAATAGCACCACCTTGGGGATTAGGATTGCAACAAAAGGCAGAGGACACAAACAATCAGGTCATAACAATATATAATGGAATATTATTCAGCCTTAAAAAGGAAGACAGTTCTGGCACATGCTATAACGTGGATGAACCTTGAAGACCTTATGCTATGTGATAGAAGACTGTTACAAAAGGACAAGCACTGGATGATTCCATTTATGTGAAGTTCCTGGAGAAGGCAAATTCATAGAGACAGAAACATTAAGGGTGGTGTCTGCAGGAATGGAGAGTGAGGAGTTGTTTAATGGGTAACGGGTTTCAGTTTTGTAAAATGAAGTGAGTTCCTCAGGTGGGTGATGATGATGATTACACAACAATGTGAATGTACTTAATGCCATTGAACTTCACCTTTTTAGAAAGAGCTAAGATGGTAAATTTTAAGTTATGTGTACTTACCACATTTTAGAAAAAATGAATGTTAATATCTAGAATAATTGCAAGGAGTAACCATCTTATAAATTGCAATAACTTGAAAGTCTTGCCTTATCTCTTTCTTTTTTTACGTTTATTTAAAATTTTGACAAAATTTGAATGTTGGTAACTAGGGTAAAGTTAGCGATGTTCTTTTTCTGTAAGTTCAGGTTTGGAGTGGGTCTTCAATTGCTGTCATCAACTCTTGAGCAAAAGAGAACATTTAGTGAAACTCCAGAAACATCTTGAGAACTAAGACATTACACCTTTGATAAGAATTTATTCACGCTTCTTTAGAAAATGTGCAGGAAGAACTAATTTGTAGGTAAAATGACATGTCCTAAAATTTTGGGAAATGTGTAATGGGTTCTTAGGGGTTCTTTCGGGGTGGCTTTAGTTGTCGCTTGGGAAAGGAAGAAGCTAATTAACCCTGTTAATAGAAATGTTATTCTACTTATCCCTCTCCCCAACTATCATCAAAGTATGAAGGTCAGAGCTCTTTTGTCCTTTTTAATAGTTTGTTTTCTTAAAAGTGGTTGAGTGTGAATTTTCTCTTGCATGGGAAAAGGATCATTGTTTTTATTGGCATCAGTGAATGCGCTCACACATGACTGTTTAAATATGTCTTCATTCGTTAGTCAGTAGGATCGCATCCTGCTGGAAGACAGATTGTGTAACCTCAGAGGCTTCCAGGGAAACTCCAGTCCCAGGGAGAGAGTGGGACAGTGGCATGCTCTATAGAGAAAGCACCCCTTGTTCTCTCTCTCTGCCTCCCCAACCCCGCCCCACTGATCTCCCTCCTGGTGCAGGCTGTCTTCAGAGGGGCTGTTGGAGCAGAAGAAAACATCCAGCTCACCTGTCACTGAGTATCCCCTGTTGCAAAGGAACACAGGCTCTCTGGCCTCCAGCCCACATCTGCGGAAGCTTGGTTGGAGTGAGGCTGCTTACGGCTGCTCCCCTTTCAGTCCATGTTTGGTTTCTGCATCCAAGAGGCAGAGTGAGAATCAGACCCTGGTCGGGGGTGATCCCTGAAGGCAACGCAGTCATATGCAGTCTCTTGGCAAGCAGCCAGTGCTCTCAGCTGGGACACCCTGTCTTCAGGCATGCTGCTCTGTGGCCCCGCTTACAATGGTGACGTTGCCTGATTCTGGCCCTGGTTCTGCCTATCACTGGCCAGGCAGCCCTGAACCAAGCTCATACCGCTAGGGCCTTAGGAAGGGAGAGGAATGCAGGCAAAAGTCGTCTCCCATACACAGCTACCTAAGGAGGAACAGAGCCTTAGGATGTTAAGTGGAACAAACCAAGTCACCACCCACATGTAAGAATGTGACCACGAGCGAGAAAACCCACAGACACACCTTTCTAAGGGTGGTGGCCTACGGGATTAGCTTCTCTTTCTCTTCCAAGTGACTGCTCTCCCCACCACTTGGCCTCCACCAGAGGGGGATGTGGGCAGTGCACGCAGGACTGCACGGTGTCTTCTGCAGGGGTGAAAACAGTATTTAAAGCCCCTGTGACTGCAGGTGCCTGCACCTTCTGGGGGTGGGAGAGGGCGTGAAATCCTATCAGCAGGAAAGTCCATCCTTGCTGCTCCGCTCCACTCGCCCAAGCCGGGCTGGGAAGAGAGGAGAGAGGACTTCAGAGGTGCCCAGGCTATTCCCAGGGGGAGGCCTGTGTGGTCCCCGTTTGTTTGGAGATGATAAGGAGTCCATTCGAGGGAGGAGCTGCCTTCTGAACATGGGAGTGGCTGACACTACCTCTGAGGGTTTCAGTGCCTCTCCCGTGTCCAGAAGTCTTCTGATTCTGATGCAGGGGGCAGGATGGCAGGGGTACAGGGTAAGGGTATGAGGGCTCAGGGGCTGCTAAGGATGGGGGTGTTTGTTTTGTTTTAGTTCCTGCCACCCCACCCTGCCCTCTGCTCCCCATCTCTGCCTGGGTCACCCATCACTGAAAGATGTGAGTTGCACACCAAGGTGGCAACCAGAGGGAGAAAAACAGCCCCTAGGGATAGGGAAGGTGGGAGTTCCGTGGAGGCAGCACGTGGATCAGGAGAGCTGGGCAGCCAGGGGCAGAACAACCACCTGCCAGGGCGGGATTAAAAAGCAGGCATCCTCACGATAGCCTAGGATACCTTTGGATTGGAGCATTTCCAGCTGGAACGTTGCCCTCTTGCAGCCACGTACAGGTGGTGCTGACACTCAGGCCGCTCCCAAACGTTCTATCGTGCGGTTATGTCCACCCTGGGTTGCAGCCCATATGCACCCTGGGAGGACTGCTGAACACACCGCCAGGCCACGGAGATTGTGCACGCCACTGCCGGTCTGTGTCCAGACTAGCAGCAATAAGGATTCTGATTCTGATTAAAGCCCCTGTGACTGCAGGTGCCTGCGCCTTCTGGGGGTGGGAGAGGGTGTGAAATCCTATCAGCAGGAAAGTCCATCCTTGCTGCTCCCCTCCACTCGCCCGAGCCGGGCTGGGAAGAGAGGAGAGAGGACTTCAGAGGTGCCCAGGCTGTTCCCAGGGGGAGGCCTGTGTGGTCCCCGTTTGTTCAGAGATGATAAGGAGTCCATCTGAGGGAGGAGCTGCCTTCTGGACATGGGAGTGGCTGACACTACCTCTGCGGGTTTCAGTGCAGAGATAAGGAATGCCAGTCTGGTGGATAATTTGATGCGTGCCTTGTTCTGCAGAGTGATGTATTTGAGAAACAGCCCTGTAACGAGAAAAAGCCACACTACCCCTCTTTAAGTTCAAACACCACTGTGCCAGGCGCTTTTCTAGAGGCAGGACAAGGTATGATGCTCAGAGCAACACTCTTTATTAGCCCAGGGTACGGACAAGGGGGCTGAGGCTCAGAGAGGGTGGCAACCCTCAGATTCTGCAGCTAACAAGAGGTTGAGCTGGGGTTAGAATCTTGGTCCAGCACACCCTGAAGTCACTATCCTTTCCTGTATGGAGAAGACACAGGTGTATCCTGGGACCATGGCTAGGAAATGAACGTGAAACTCGCATCCTGTGAATGTTATGAAAGGACATAGTTCCCAATATGTTTAAGGGCGTTGGCTATGGGTTTGGGATGAAACCTCTCCCCGCTGTAGAAATGTGTCCTTTCTACTCTTCATAAGGGATGTGTGTTATTTGGAAAGTTTCAAAACTCAGTCAGGGAGGTCCCCCTCCCGCCTAACCAACCTATCACCCCAGGAACGAGGTTTCAGCTGCAGAGGTAGTGACAGCTCCCAGGTCCAGAAGAATTAGGATTTGGGGACTTGGATTTGAGTGATCTCTTAGGTTCTTAAAATGGGCCTCCTACACCCTAAATACTGCTCCCTCAACTTCAACCTCCACAGTTGGTATCAACCTGCTGTCAACTAAAAGTAAGCTCCTAAGCCCCCCACCAACTGAACAGACCTTCTTTTTGCCAAGGAGACCCCCCCAAAAAAACCTTAAAAACTTAGTTCTCAGCCATGATGGGACAGGAGATCAGACACACCTTGTTATACTTTCTCCCTTTTATGGTTTAGGCACAACGACTGACCAGTACTAATGTTAAAATAGAGAATAGAACAGACTGTTTGTGGCAACAAGATACCAACTTATAAGCAGCAACCTCAGGCCACGCCAGGCAAGGGTCGAGCCGCGTACTCTACACTTAGAGAACGGATTCTGTTCTCACGGCACAGCGTCTTCTTTTTCTCCAGCAGCTAAACACTCACCGGCCCGGAGATCAGCCAGATTCAAATGACTGCAGCTCATCCGCCCACAGACGCGGACTGACCCCATTCCACAGCCATGACTGCAGCTCGGATTGGGCAGGAGACTGACTTCAGGAACCTCCTCCAGATAAGAGACCCCTGACAGTGGACTGGCTCTGGTTGCTTTACAGAGGCTGCTCACTTGAGTGCCTTCAAGTCCTGAAAAGACCTTTTTGACATTTAGGGCCTAACTGTGATACACTTAAATGTTAAGACTCCAGCCCAGAGTGAACACAGGAGACATGTCACACGGATGTTCAATATGCGTGCATCAGGACCACCTTCATGAATATTCATAGTTCCTCCTGTAAACTGCTGAATATGTATGTTTAACCAACCCATTCAGCATAAAGCTCCTTCCCCAACCCCTCCTCCTTCAAAGTGCCTGTCTCTGGTCGTGCACAAAGGCACACTTCCTAGACTGCAGGATGGCCGCCTTGCACCTTTATAAGAAGGTATTCTTTTCACCTTCCCAAATGTATAAATATTGTGTTGATTTTTTTTTTTTAAGTGAACACTGCTAAATGCTAAGCATTTGGTAGAAAACCACCATGTTCCAGAATCAGGCAGCCAAGCCCATCCCCATTCCCCCCGCCCACCACCCCTCTCCCCCCTTCACTGCCACCATCCACTTGGCAGTTGTGGGTTTCCCAAGAGGAGCCCAGGTATCCATGTGTCTCTCAACATGTGTCTTTCTAGTAGGAGCCTGTACAGCAATAGTGAAATGGCTCACACTCTCACACATGCACACACAGCCAGAATAAATTGTATAATCAAGCTCCTCTTAGCTAAGTTCTGTAACATCTGTTTGTGTTAAGTGGTGCTCTTTGAAAATGATTCCCCCCTCCCTTTATAAAAACAACCTTAATTTTAGATTGTGGAGAAATGGCGCATGACAATTATTTTTGCTTTCTTCAACAAGATGTGTTTAAGTAAATGAGATTCATTTCTAGAACTGAAGCGCTGAAAGAGCCTGATTAACAGAATCAGTGCCTACAATCATATGTAATAACTGTGGGCAAACAGCCCCGCGTGGCTGGGCTGCAGAGGCCACTGCTGCTGTGGGTTCGGCTTGCTGGCAGACTTCAGCAGATGGGCTGCTAATATAATTAGGAATCGTTGTGTTAAATGAGCCATTATTTAAATTATCTGCTAATTTTCCTATCTATTAACCTGCTGAAATAGAGAGAGTAATATCTGAGAAATCTCAGGCTGCTAATCACTAACTAGATGAATCACCCAGTTTTTCCCTTTAATGCAACATTTTACCTTATTGCAGCAATTAGCAAATGGCTTTCTGTAGGGTTATTGCCCAGTGCATCAACCGGAGATTAAGAAGGGACAGTGGGAGACGTCCACAGTCTGTTTAGGTTTCATCCAGGTGGCAGATTGGTGGCTAGACCATGGCTTCTAGCCGAGGAGGCTCTTGGCTTTCTCGACCACTGTTTTCTTGTTTATTTCACAGTCTCTGCATTAAAGGATATTTGGCCTTCAGAAAGCTTCTCTTAGTCCATTTGGGCTGCTATAACAAAATACCTTAGACTGGGTGGCTTATTGATGGCAGACATGTATTTCTTACAGTTTTGGGAGCTGGAAGTCCAAGACCCAGGCACTGGCAGATTGAGGTCTAGTGAGGGCTTCGTGCTTCATAGAGTCAGTGCCTTCTCTCTGTCTCCTTACATGGCAAAAGGGATGAGAGAGCGCTCTCACGTACTTTTGTAAGGGCACTAATCCTATCTCTTAGGGCCCCACACTCATGATCTAATTGCCTCCCAAAGGCCTTGCCTCCTAACATCAGTACGTTGGGAATAAGGGTTCCTCATACAAAGTTAGGGGTCAGGGCACAGACATTCAGAGCATAGCAGAGCATAAGGTGAGCACTGTGTGAGTATAACTTCTCTCACTCTCCCTACCCTGAGACACTGGTAGGGGGCAGGAAAGTGAGGTAGGGGGGAGGAGGAGGTCAATACAGGGTGCACTCAGAGTGGGCTATTGCAGTGCAAGGACTTCTGGGGGATGACACAGAGACCACTCCAAACTGTTTGCCTGGGGAGTAAGGGAGCAAGGGTTTGGACCCACCAGCTGTTTATTTTTGGTCGAGGGCTGCTCCCAGGAGCATTCACTCCCTGGCACGTCAGACCTAACTTGGACACTAGATAATCTCACTCCTGAGGTTACAGAAGCTGAAGTGAGTGCCCAAGGAATATGGGTAGGCCACCAGCAATCTCTGCTGTCTTCTCGCTTCTAGCTTTGCTTATACTTGGACATTTAAGAGACAAGTTTGTGGTTATTTATATAGCAGCTGGGAAGTTGACTAAGTTTAGCCTGCCCTAGCCATGTCTAGAAAATCTAAATTAATTCTTTGCACACATGATTTAGGAGTTTGGCCTGTTGAACTTTCTCCAGCTACTTCCAACTTCTTGGCAGGTTTGTTGACCTAATTGGCATTCTCTCTGCTCCCAGGTGGGGGCTCATGGACATGCTTCCCCATCTGAAGGAACAAGTGATTAGTGAATTCCTATTAGTTGCAGGCACTGTGGGGACCATCAAAAAGAGACTAAGAAGAGCTTTGTCCTTAAGGAATTTACAAGCTCATTGAGAGGAAAGAAAGGAAACCGGGAAACATTTGAGGACAATAAAAGACACGAGACAACCCTGGACACCAAAAATCAGGGCATGAGCTGTCAGAGAGGAGTAAATCAGAGCTGCAGCTGGGAGGCCTTCTGGGGAATGCAGGACCTAGCATGGGTCTCAAAGGCAACAGCCTTTGTACGGTTTATCGTTTACTCTCAGCCAGCAGGCAGAAGGGGTGAGAGGTGGTTTCTACTTGCATCAAAACAAAATAAGGAATATCAAACCCCACAAATCATGCCATTGAAAAAAATGAGTAAGCTGGCTGGGCACATTGGCTCACGCCTGTAATCGCAGCACTTTGGGAGGCCAAGGCAGGCGGATCACCAGGTCAGGAGTTTGAGACCAGCCTGACCAACATGGTGAAACCCCGTCTCTACTAAAATACAAAAACATTAGCCAGGCTTGGTGGTGGGTGCCTGTAGTCCCAGCTACTCAGAAGGCTGAGGCAGGAGAGTCGCTTGAACCCGGGAGGTAGAGGTTGCAGTGAGCCAAGATCGCGCCACTGCATGCCAGCCTGGGTGACAGAGCGATACTCCGTCTCAAAAAAAAAAAAAAGAGTGAGCTTTGTCTGGGCAGGGCCCGGCATGGGGAGAAAGTTTTGACTGTTTCCAAGAACAGTTCTAAAGGATTCTTCCTGAAGAATCCTTTAGAATCAAATTGCTCCAGAATCAGCCATTTTCCTTGTCCAGAGGTTTTAGTGCCATGGGATGCTGTGGACTGTGTGTCCCTGGTCACCAGGAGCCAAACTCAGTTTACTCAGTTTTCACACCTTGCTGGCTAAAATTGCACGTGGAACCGGCGCTAGTGTTTATTTGCTCACTCACCGTGAGCCAGCACCGTGAGGAGCATGTGTCACAGCATTTACTTCTCACAAGCACCCCATGAGAATGGTCATCACCCCCTTTCCTAGAAGAGGGAGGGTGCAGAGAGATCTGGGGAGAGGAACCCACCTCTTCCAGGTGCCAGGCACTGGCACGTGAATGGTGGAGGGAGATTGGACCCCAAGCCCTGCGTGCATTCAGTCATTCTGCTCAGTGAAGTGTGGACAGAATTTGTTTGATGGGAGGGTAGAATTGTTCTCAAAGGGCTTGTGACACAGAAGGAAGATGTCCACATTCAGGACATGTCTAGTTCCTACCCACCTGTGATGTGTGCCTAACGGTCATCCCTCTTTTATAATTATTTTGTAAAATCTGATGACGCGGTTTTGGGCGGGGCTGCTGGAACTGGGGCATATTGTCAAGGAAGTCTATGCCAAAGACGAACAGTTTTCATCGTGGGGGCATAGAATTTTCACACATCTTCTGGAATAGATCATCTAAACTCTTTTACTCTCAGATTTTCTGTATAATTGGTAGGTGCTCAAGAGATTTGCTTTAGAAATGAACAAGCCACCTTCCTTTTGCCTGGAATGTGCATTTCTCCCACTTGCCCTTCACTGCATGAACGTCTCTCTAACCTTGACTTTCATTTATTCATTCAACAACTGTTTAGTGAGCACCTACTAGGCTCCCAGGCACTGTCTGAGGTACTGGTGACAAAGAGATGAGCCACATGTGGCCCTACTGTCAGCTCTCATGGAGGGCGCACTGTGCTGGGGACATTATCTGGAGAAGACAGGCTCCTGTGTGACAGTGATGCACCCAGGACAGGGGCACAGAAGCCTTGGGAACACCATGTAAAGTTAGAGGAAGAGGTATGGGGGGAGGGCAGAGATCAGAAGGAAGGACTGGAGGGGGCAAACCAGGAGGGCGCATTTCCAAAGCTTCACTGAGGCCTGGTCACTTGCGGCCAGCACTGCCTGCAGGCTGGACAGGTCAGGGGAGAGCTCAGAGATGACCGTGGGCCTGGAGCACGGAGGTCACTGGTGAGCTTGGCCGGCCATGGAGAGCTGAGGCAGAAGCTCCATCTCTGCAGGTGGAGGAGAGAAAGGGAGAAAGGAATTGAGACGGGAGGTGGCCCACTGCTGGATGCTTGACCGCGAAGGGGGAAGGAACAGTAGCTGGAGGGAGTGTGTTTTGGGTTTTGCCATTTTTAAGAAGGCGAGAAGAAATTAACCACTGAGTTCCTGCAGTTCCACCTCCTTAGGTCTCTGGCAGCTTGGATCACAGATGGTTTTTAAGGGCAGGTCCTGGTGGACGGGCCATTCTCCCTACTAGATGCTGCACTCTGCAGGGGCCAGGACACAGGCACCGTCATCTTTGCTGCTGTCACCCCATGCCCCAGGTTCAGCACAGCAAGGACCCACATCTGCCCTGCAAAGGCCCTCGAGGCCGCTGATGTTGGCGGCAGGGTTGGAGTAGTTAAAAGCCAGTGATTTTCAAGGTAGAAGACTCCATCCAGCTTCTGCTGGAAAACCGGTTTTTGTTAGTTGTGATTGTGTTCTGGAAAAATGGAATGTGACTTCTATGGGAGGCTCCCTAGTATCAGGAAGGAAGCAGGGAACAGGGGCGGGACGTCAAGATCTCCATGGGCTGTTTCACATCTCCAAGGCGTTTCTGTTTTCCTCAGATGTAAAGTGGGGATCTGTCTATCGTATGAGCTTTTGAGTCATTTTAAGTTATGCTTTGCTTGGAAGTTAAGAACATTCCCTGAATTTGAGAATATATATTTTCAATGACATTTTATGTAGCTGGAGGGACATGGCCCAGGGCTAGGCTGGTATGTGTGTGTGAATACATGCATACATGCACGTGAGGTTGAACCCAAAGAGGCAGGAAATAATTTTGGAAATTCCTAGAATAAAGGAAGGGGCAGATTAAATTGCTAGCATGTGGCATGAGGTGAGGAACCTGGAAGGAGCCCACAGCCGGGGTGTTTGAGTTTTCCGTTGTTTGAGAGCGCCTCGTGTGAAATTTATAGAGCAGGTGGCATTACTATTTTTATCTCTGTGGTTGAGGCTACTTGCAAAAGTGGGTAATGGTCTTGGCTAGAATTCAACACGAGAAAGGTCCATTTCCAGTGTCACCACGCAGAAAATGGTGGTGGCTCCTGTGGGCCGCTCAGACACATGATGTGATGTACAGCCCAGAGCGTTTACTGTGCCCTGGAGACTCAGCCCTTGCCTGACTCTGTGGCTGCCTTATTTATTTGGGGCCATTTCTCTCAGATCATATGCTCTAGGAACCATCATCGTGGTGACTGGCTTTGCCAAGCTGTGACTCTGAGTTGAGCCTTCTTGAAAACTAGCTTTTGCTGGAACTGCCACGGAAGATATGGTTGTGCTGAATGCCTGGGCAATGAGAAGAAATCACCTGTGTAAAAGAATGCAGTCCACACTTTGGTCTGACTTTCTCTGCATTTGTGTTCCCTGCCTCTGCAGAGGAGTGACACCCCCTGAGAGGCAGGACCGGGTCTAGGCATGTGAGAACAAGCTCCGGTCATGAGGCGACGCAGAGGCTGCGGTGGAGCTTCAGAGGGAGGGAAGCAGGGTGAAGCGTCTCTGGAGAGAGTCCCCCTGTCACTGGGGCTGCTGTGTGGAGGGCAAGTCTTGTTCCTGCCTTGGCCCTGTCTAGTTACGCAGTCGCAGTCAGCGTGGACGTGCGTTGCCAGCCTGACCGGCCGGGTGTGGGATCTCCTGAGCTACTGAGTGCAGAGTTGCCAGCGAGACCCAGAAATGGTTGTGAAACAGCTTCCACGATGGACAGTGGGCACAGGGAGGAAGGCTGGTCTTGTTCAGAAATCTGTAGCTGTTCTTTTTTTTTTTTTTTCTCTGAGATGGAGTCTCGCTCTGTCACCCAGGCTGGAGCGCAGTGGTGCGATCTTGGCTTACTGCAACTTCTGCCTCTTGGGTTCAAGCAATTCTCCTGCCTCAGCCTCCTGAGTAGCTGGGATTACAGGTGTGTGCCACCACGCCAGGCTAATTTTTGTATTTTTAGTAGAGACGGGGTTTCACCATGTTGGTCAGGCTGGTCTTGAACTCTGACCTTGTGATCTGCCCGCCTCGGCCTCCCAAAGTGCTGGGATTACAGGCGTGAGCCACTGTGCCCGGCCCAATCTAGAGCTGTTCTTATCTGTGACTTTTAATGGCCAAGAAAACATATTTCCTACTGTTGTGCAATTAGTTATTTTTTTAGGGCAATTGATGTTTCTTGCCTAACATCCACACTGTCCTCTTCTCAAGCCCTAATATTCTCTGATTTGCCTTGTAAAGGAATTTTTGTATGTTTTTTTTCTGTCTCTCCTTTACCTCTTTACCCCCCTCCTTTCCCTCTTTACCCCGTTTTAGCCAAGCAACTTCCAAATTCATCTCGCCTCCAGGAAGCATTTAAATCCCCAACACAGAGACAGTGGTGAACACTCAGGGCCCTGTGCCTTCCCTGTGGCAGCTCATGGCAGCTTTGGCGAGGTATCTGCTGGTTGAGCCTCGGTGCTTTCCAGCCTGGGTGCTGGACACGTTGTACTTTGGAGCCCCCTCCCAGTGATGGTTTAGGTCCCGGCCCTTGCTCTTTTCACATCAGCCATAGAAGTGGCTTTTGCTCTTGTGATAATCCTAAGCTGGCTGCAAAGAAGGTGTCACAGAGCCAGCTCTGCAGGCGGCGAGGAGGCCTGGAGGCCGGCAAGCCTTGAAGATGGACGGAGCAAGTAAAGGCGCCGGCCAGCAGCAAGTGAGTGGGAGGCCTGGGGACACGTCTCCATGACACAGCCTGAGGGCTGCCAGCCCCTACCAGAAACTGGGAGAGACAAGAAGGGCCCTACCCTGGAGCTTCTGTGGGAAGCGCAGCCCTGCCCACACCTAGATTTTGGACTTCTGACCTCCAGAACTGCCAGAAAATAAATGTATATTATCTCATGCCAACCAGTTCGTGGCTGTTTGTTAAGGCAGCCATAAGAAATTAATGTAAAAAGTGAGTCCCGTTTTCCAGGAAACTTTAATCAGACCAACCAATGTTAAGATATGTCAGTAAAACTACAGAACGATGGTTCTAATATAAACAATACAACTATAGAACTTTGTGGCTATGGAAAGAATTCTTCAGTATCCAAGGAGAAAAAGTCACGTGTAATGAGGAAAAATAAGACATGCTTTAGATTTCTCCACAAATACTCACTGTTGGAAGACACTGGAGAAACATATATATAAAGTGTTAAGAAAAAAAAATATGACCCAAATGCACAAAACCCAGGCAGATCATTCTTCAAGTGTAAAGGCCATGGATAGGTGCTCGCAAGCATGAAAGCCCTTGGGGAAGATGGTGTCCAACTTTGGGTGGGGCCCGTGGGAGGCTGAACAAAACCTAGCCATTGGGGAGCTGGGTGAAGTCAGAGACAGGAGGACTGGTAGGAAGGAGAGAACCTCTTTCCTTATAGAATGACTAAGCAACTGTGGGAAATATGGATATCAAAAACAAATCTTGAAAATATATAAACAACAGTGTAACCTATGGAGAGGTTGGTGGGACTCAGATTCCTGGTGACATATGTACATTCACCACCTCATCTTCCTTAATGGAAGGAAATTCTGACAGATGATAGATAAAAAATATTGGCAGGTAGGTAAAAAAGAAAGATGTTCATGCATTATGTAAAATTACAAAAGGCATATCATGAAAGTAAAAATAATGTTATAATCCAGCACTTCTTCCCATCGCTCCCTATCCTGGAGCACCCCCTGTCCCTTCCAAACGTCTTGATTTTTTTCTTTTTTTTGTGACAGAGTCTTGCTCTGTCACCAGGCTGGAGTGCAGTGGTGTGATCTCAGCTCACTGCAACCTCTGCCTCCCGGGTTCAAGCGATTTTCCTGCCTCAGCCTCCCGAGTAGCTGGGACTACAGGTGTGCGCCACCACACCCGGCTAATTTTTGTATTTTTAGTAGAGACAGGGTTTCACTGTGTTAGCCAGGATGGTCTGGATCTCCTAACCTCATGATCTGCCTGCCTCGGCCTCCCAAAGTGCTGGGATTACAGGTGTGAGCCACCGGGCCCGGCCAATTCTTGATTTTTTTAGAAGTGTGCAGAGTGGGGATCCCAAAAATATCATTCTAAGTTGCTAAATCAAGAGAAGAGGTTAAGATATATCACATAAAATTGTAAAGAAAATGACTAGAATAATTTAAAAATAGATGTAAAGCTTGCAGTTCACCAGAACAATTATTAAACACCAGAAATCTGTAAAGATGAAAAGAATAAAAGAAGAAACATTATAGCAGACAGTGTCACATAGGAAGAGATAGGATGAGGAAAAATGTGTATAATTGGATGCAAATTGATAAATTCATCTCTTAAAATAATTCAGTTTGGGGGAATGTTTAAAAAATGGTGCACGGATTCTGATATGCCTGCCCCCTTTGAGAATCAGCTTGTGGTGAGTTACTCATAACTTAGTGTTTATTATTTAAGAGCAGAAAAAGAGAGAACCCTGTCCTTCAGGAATATCTGGTTCAACCAGACTGACCTAGGGACGGATCTCCTTCACTTACTTTGACCTGTTACTGACTATTTGATACATACAAGAATTACTCAGCCTCCAACAATTTCTCTCCTGTAAAATCCATGTAAATGCAGATTTGCTTGGTGTCCTCTAAGTGGAAAAACCACACACTGATTTCCCTCTGCTCTCACACCACAACGATCAACACAGAAGACTTCCGGGACCAAATGTGTGGGGATTTCTCCTCACCAACAAACAATCGATCGGTTCTGCGACAGACACCAGCTGCGTATCCTCTAATTTAGTTCAGTTCCTACACTGTCTGCCTGGGGATGGCGTGGGACCCCAGAGTGAGGGCCCAGTCCCCCAAGACTGCCCCCAGCTTCCATGCCAGTTGCGAGCTCCGGGTCATTGCCTGTGCTTCTGATCGATCGGCTACAAATGGAAGATTTCCAGGATCCTATCCTTGGTTTGATTAATTTGCTAGATTTACTCACAGAACTCAGGAAGACACGTACACTGGTTTATTATAAAGGGCATTACAGAAGATACAGATGAAGAGATGTGTAGGGTGAGGTATAGGGGGACAGGTACAGAACTTCCGTGCCCTCCCTGTACACGCCACCCTCCGGGAACCTCAGCTGTCTGGAAATTTAATGAACCCTGTTCTTTTGGGGTTTTGTGGAAGCTTCATTATGTAGACATGATTGATGAAGCCATTGGCCATTGCTGATCAGCTTAACCTTCAGCTCCTCCCCACTCCCCAAGTTTGGGGGTGGGGCTGAAAGTCCCAGTCGTCCAATCCCGCCTTGCTCTTTCTGGTGACCAGACCCCATCCCGAATCTACCTAGGGGCTGCCAGCCATCAGTCAACTCACAGCATACAAAAACACATCACTTTGGAGATTCCAGAGATTTTAGGAGTTGTATGCCAGGAAATGGGGATGAAATCAAATATGTATTTCACAATCTTTCATGCCCTTTTGTACGTTTATGAGAAATTAGGATTAAATCTAACCCAAACTGTGGCTTTGAAACTTGGGGCTGTTGAGCATCTAATATTTGGATGAAGAACCAGATAATAAATTATTATATATAATACATTATATATATGTAAATGTATTTTTATATATGTGAGATTACATTCTATCTGAAATCAACCCAAACACCTCTGTAAAGGAGCAAGCTCTTACACATTTTCTAGGAGCTGTGTATTTGTAAATCGAAATTAAGAATAGCGCATTCATTTACTAAAACGAAGATGTTTAAAGTAACATTTATAGTCTCATTATTTAGAGTGCCTTTGCTGGCCAGGTGTGGTGACTCATGCCTGTAATCCCAGCACTTTGGGAGGCTGAGGCGGGTGGATCACTTGAGGTCAGGAGTTCAAGACCAGCCTGGGCAACATAGTGAGACCCCCATCTCAAAAAAAAAGTGTATTTAAAAAAAAAACAGTAGAGTGCCTTTGCCATTGTTTTAGATTCACTTCAAACCTTCATCCCCCAAATCTGTTTCTCTACCATTCGTAAAAGTTTTTGTGAACTTGATCTTCATTGGTCGGGAGGGAATTCTCCGAAGTCACAAAGTAGCTTTTCTTTTGAGAAAACAGGGGTGTCACCACAGGTTACAGCACTGCCCCTGGAAGATGCCCAGGACTGTCGTTCATTCCTCTCCACTATTTCCATGGCCTCCTGTAGGGGAAGGGGCAATGGCACTTAGTAGATCAGGGAAGTAGGAGCCTGACAGTTTCTGCCAACAGCTCGAAAACTGTGTGTGCAGAACCTACACACAGCTGGTTTGTGTGCACAGACTGCATTATTCTTGCTTATTATTTTGGAATCTGTTATCTTTGTACCAAGGGCAAAACGAGTGTCTTTGATTTTACCTTTGCAAATAATTTTGTTGTCGATTCCACAAATGTGTGAGTGTCGGCCGGGCGCGGTGGCTCACGCCTGTAATCCCAGCACTTTGGGAGGCCGAGGAGGGCGGATCACAAGGTCAGGAGATCGAGACCATCCTGGCTAACACGGTGAAACCCCGTCTCTACTAAAAAATACAAAAAAATTAGCTGGGCATGGTGGCGGGAGCCTGTAGTCCCAACTACTCTGGAGGCTAAGGCAGGAGAATGGCGTGAGGCCAGGAGGCGGAGCTTGCAGTGAGCTGAGATAGAGCCACTGCACTCCAGCCTGGGTGACTGAGCGAGACTCTGTCTCAAAAAAAAAAAAAAAAAAAAAATGTGTCAGTGTCTACTGTGTGCCTGGCCCTGTTACAGGCATCCATGGCAGACAGAGCAGCAAACAGCAAAAATCCTTGCCAGAGGGAGGCTTCACGCTGGTGGGGCGGAGGCAGCAGGAGCTGTCGGGACCCCGTGAATGGCATGATTGCGCTCCGGGCCCAGGCAGTGGCTGAGTTGGTTACAAGAATGCGCTCGGAGTCTGACTCTGGGTTCCAGCCTCAGCTCTGCCACTTACCCTTGTAGAGTTGAGCAAGTCAGACTCTCTGCACCTCAGTGTTTCCATCTGTGACGTGGAGTGAGGACTGTGCTGCCCTCAGAGCTCTGTTATGAGGTTGAAATAAGCTAATGGATATAAGAAGCACGTACAGCAGTGCCCAGCCCACTGCAGGCGGTGTTCAGTGTCTGCTGTCACTGTTATGTGAAAGGTGTGGTGTTATGGGAGGGAAAGGGATGCACAGGCCGGCAGGAGACTGGGAACAGCAGTTCTCCCAAAGGGCCAGCCAGGGTCAGCTTCGTGGAGAAGGTGGCGTTGAAGGAAGCCTGGAAGGGAGCGATGGGCCGTGCCACATGGACCTGGACCTGGGTATCCTGGGGAAGAGCCCCCACCCCAGCAAGGTGGCCAGGGGAAAGGCCCTGCCGCTGGGGGATGTCTGGGGCATTCACGGAGTGGCCTGGTGGTCAGCGTGGCTGGGAGGAGTGATGTCAGGGCATGGCGAGTGACTCAGCAGGCCATGTGAGGACTTCGCCAGTTACTCTGGATGATGTGAGAGCCATGGGAGGTGGAGGGCTGACTCCCTCTGACTTAACTGTAATAGGACTGTGGTGGCTGCTGGTTGGAAGTAGGCCTAGGAAGGAAGCAGGGACACCAGTGAGGACGAGGAGGGGATGACAGTGGTGTGGACCCCCACAGTCTCCTTGGAGGAGGTGAGGGGTGGGCAGGTGTGGGCCAGAACCTGAAGGTGGAGCCCTCGGGACCTCCTGGTGGCTGGATGTGGGCCATGAGGGGAAGGAAGCCCTAGGGATCACCTCCGGCATGGCCTGGCCTGGCCTGACCTAATGGAGCTGCTGTCTACCGAGATGGTCAAGTCCACCAGGAGAGCAGGGGTGGGGGCAGCTGGAGCTCAATTCGGGACGTGCCAGGCATGAGATGATGTCCCATCTCAAGATGTTTCCTGGACCTGCTGTAACTAAGTACACAAACTGAGAGCTTAAAACAACAGGAATGGGCCAGGTGCAGTGGCTCATGCCTGTAATCCTAGCACTTTAGGAGGCCAAGACGAGAGGATCACTTGAGCCCGGGAGTTCAAGACCAGCCTGGGCAACATAGTGAGACCCCATCTCTACAAAAAATAAAAATAAATTAGCCAGGCATGGTGGTGCATGCCTGTGGTCCCAGCTACTTCGGAGGCTGAGGTGAGAGGATCCCTTGAGCCCAAAGTTTGAGGCTACAGCAAGCGATGATTGTGCTGCTGTACTCCAGCCCGGGTGACAGAGTGAGACACTGTCAAAAAAAAACCCAGGAATGTATTCTTTCACAGTTCTAGAGGCAAGAAGTCTGAAATCAAGGTGTTGGTGGGGCCATGCATCCTCTGAGACTCCAGGTGGAGCCGTCCTTTCCTCTTCCAGCCCCTGGCCATGGTTGTCAGTCCTTTGGCATTCTTGTGGCTCCGTCACTCCCATCCCTGTCTCTGCTGTTACTTGGCACCCCCCGTGTGTCTGCTTTCCGTGCATTTTCGTCTCCCTGGAAGGATGCCTGTGATACTGGATTAGAGCTCACCTCCGTGGTCCTCACCTTCACTTGATTATCTCTGTAAAGACCTTTTTTTCCAAATAAGGGCACATTCACAGGTGCAGGGGTTAGGAACTTGAGCATCTCTTTTTGGAAAACACATCTCAACCCATAAAAGATGACTATTAGCCAGCCAGGGAAAGGTGTTGAATAGGTAGAGCACAGAGTGCATGTGCAGGCCAGGCTGAGAGGTACACTTGGGGGTCGTCAACATGTGGATGGCATTTAAAGCCTTGAGACTCAGTGGGGACCCCAAGGGTGTGAGTGGATGGATCCCAGAAGTGATTCCTGAGCTGAGCCCCGGGAAAGTTCAGCAGGGTGGGGAGATGAGAAGCACCTGTCCGTGAGACTAAAGTGAGGAGTCAGAGAAGGAGGAAATCAGGAAAGTGTGGGGCCCCGGGATCCAGAGTGAAGAATATTTCCAGGAAGAGGGAGCGAGACTGAGTCAGATCCTGCTGATGGGTCAGCTCAGAGACAAACACTGGACCCAGCTAAACTGAGGTCCTTGGCAAAATTATTTTATAATTGTTGATAAGATAATCCTAGGCAAAAACTTGCCTATTTTGATTTTTCTTTTTTGAGATGGAGTATCGTTCTGTCACCCAGGCTGGAATGCAGTGGTGCGATCTCGGCTCACTGCAACCTCTGCCTCCTGGGTTCAAGCAATTCTCCTGCCTCAGCCTCCCAAGTAGCTGGGACTACAGGCGTGTGCCACCACGTCTGGCTAATTTTTTGTATTTTTAGTAGAGATGGGGTTTCACCGTGTTAGCCAGGATCCACCCACCTCGGCCTCCCAAAGTGCTGGGATTACAGGCGTGAGCCACTGTGCCCATCCGATTTTGATTTCTTTAGTCTATAGCTTTTTAAACCTGTTTTTCAACCTTTTGGGCTATATCTACGTGGTCTGTGTTTATTTCTAAAAGAAGTGTTCATTCTGTAAACAACTGGGCATGTGTCTGGACTTGGGATAGATGCTGGGCATAAAATGATAAGTAACATACACACCTGCCCTGAGACATCGTTCACTGGGGAAGATGAGTGAAACAGTGGGATACAGGGCAACAGCCCAATAGCATTGGTCCCTAGGGGACTGCAGATTAAAACCACAGTGAAATACCTTTCCACACCCATTAGCATGGTTCACATTGAAAAGACCAACACCGCCAAATTTGGGGGAGGATACAGAGCAAATAAACCAAATGGCCCATGGACCCATCGCTCATGGGAATATAACTTGGTGGACCCACATAGCAGACCTGTTCAGCAATTTTCTTTAAAACAGTAAAAATGTATCTAGTCGGCTGGGCGCGGTGGCTCACGCCTGTAATCCCAGCACCTTGGGAGGCCGAGGCGGGCGGATCACGACTTCAGGAGATGGAGACCATCCTGGCTAACACGGTGAAACCCCGTCTCTACTAAAATTACAAAAAATTATCCGGGCTCGGTGGCGGGCACCTGTAGTCCTAGCTACTCAGGAGGCAGAGGCAGGAGAATGACGTGAACCTGGGAGGCAGAGTTTGCAGTGAGCCGAGATCATGCCACTGCACTCCAGCCTGAACGATAGAGCGAGACTCCATCTCAAAAAAAAAAAAAAAGAGTATCTAGTCTATGATCCAAAAAGTTTCACTCCTAGGTATTTACCCAAGAGAAATGAAAATATATGTCTGCAAAAAGACCTGTACAGTGTGTCCATAGCTGTCTTATTCATAGTAGCCTCAAAATGGACACAACTCAAGGGCCCGTCAAAAGCAGAGGCAAATCATGGTGTGTCCCTGCATAGTGAAGAGAAACAAAGGGCTGATGCAACATGAGGACGTCTCAAAGACAAGTTGCACTTAAGAAGCTATGCTAAAAAAACAAACACACAGAAGCCTACATCATTACGTTTATAGAATGTTCAAGAACTGATGAAACCAGTCCATGGTCACAAAAGCCAGAAAGTGGTTGCTTCTGGGGACCAGAAGGGAAAGGGGCATAAAGGAACCTTTTGAGGTGAATAGAAGTTTCTGCATCTTGGTTTGGGACACATGCCAAAACTCACCAGGCGCACATTTAAGATCTTGCATTTTTATTATATGCAAATTATATCTCAAATAACCTAAAAAACAATGCTTGTGACAGGCGTTCCCAGGTGCCGTGCATGGAGGTGAGGGGCCACCACATGCCAGGAGGAGGCTGGGAGGCATCCTGGGGAGGGGAGGTCACGTTGGATCGGGGTTTCCAGGCGAGATTTGGAAAAGCAAGGGGAGGGTGAGCCCAGTGGAGGGCTAAACCTGGCCGAAAGCCCAGAGATAAGAAAGAGCTCAGCCTTGGTTTCAAGCACCAGCGGCCTAAAAAGGAAACCCAGTTATTTAACAGAATCCATTCTGTTATAAGGCTCAGTGTGTACCTGAGACAGGACCATTTTCCCCTCTCCAGTGCAAGCTTCTTCATGGACTTTCTTCAGATTTCAATTTTATAATAGCTTTTTCTATTCTCCTCGTCAGTATACTTTTTTTTGTTCCAACTGATAAATTATTCTTGCTACTTAGTTTTAAAAACATTATTCAAGAGTATTGCCTTATTAAAATAACTTGATGCTTTCTATTTTTTTTTTTTCTCCTTAAAACATAAAAGCTACAGATTCTCGTTGACACTGGAAGCAGTAACTTTGCCGTGGCAGGAACCCCGCACTCCTACATAGACACGTACTTTGACACAGAGAGGTAAGCGCTGGCCCCTTGGCTGGTGTGCTGGGCCGGGGCACTGCACGATCAACATGCTTCAAAATGCACCAGAGTATGACAGCCAGAAAGCTGTTTCATTTTAAGGGGGATACCGATATGTATGTGTATGTATACACACATGTGGACATGTGTATGCATATGTACATGTTCATTCCATCCACAAATCCACAGCAGGAGTCTCCTCATAGCCTTCACGCATTTACATGAGATTCATTTTCTAAAAATCCAAGTCAAACACAACTCCTTTAGTTATCCCAAGTCGCAGGGAGCTTGTGACCCTTTGGTGTTTATTGCAGCAGCTTTAGTTCTGCAGTGGAGGTGGGCTGGAGCAGGGGACAAGGTCTTGGGAGTCTGTGAGGCCACTCTGGCCGAGGGTGTGGGTTTGCTTCCTCAGCTGAAGGGAAACATGGAAACCCACCTTCGCATAGTTCAGTAGGGGTTACGGTGTGGTTCATGGAAGCCATTTCTGTGGGTTGGTTTGCAATACTCATTTGGAAGAGTGAGTTTTGTGAGCACAAAGTATTAAGGGCCAAGACTGGGGTTGCACATGAGCAATTATGGGGTGGAGTTGAGAAAAAAAAGTGGAGCCTGATGGAGGTCTCTGGAATAGAACAAGCCTTGCCCATGCAGGCTTCCGAGCAGCCCTGGGTGGGGTTGTGGGGAGGCCCCCAGGGGCTTGTGGCAGCCTTCAGCTCTGCGGGAGCCCATGGGGTCTAGAGTCACCGCCCTCTGTGAACTGGAAGCTGCTCTAATGCTGTGCACGTTTTGATGCCACAACTATTTTTACGATTCTGAAATTTAAATTCAACAGACAGCCACGTAAATTTAAATTCAACGGACAGAACAGGTAAATTTAAATTCAACGGACAGAACAGGTAAGCTGACATGCTGGTTTGTTTTTTAGGGTCACGAACCATCTAGAGGCTCGGAACTGTCACATTGGGTTTCCCTACTGTAAATTCTTTTCCTGACTTCCCTTTCTCACTTTCCTTATCCTCAGTGTTTTGTTCTGAGAAATAAAGGCCAGCTCTAGTTGGGGACAAAAGGAGGGGGAAAGAATAGCTGAAGTCTTCTGAAAATGCCAGGCAATTTAATAAAGCAAGATGATTTGCTGTGTATGAAAGAAAGCATAGAGGAAACCCTGTATATCTATTCTACCTACACCACATCCTGGGCTCCACTTTGGTGCCATAAATGATGGGGCCTCCTGCACGTATGGCTGCAGCTGCTTGCTGGGGAGAGAGCTGTGGTGGCCAGTGCTCTATGAGGCTTCAGAAAAATATGGCTGGCCCCTCCCTCAAGGAACCTATAGCTTGGTTTATGGCTTCATGTGTTGGTAAGCTTTCTTCATTGATATTCCTGGATACAACTCCTGCCTATGATCACTATGTGTCCAGCTGTTGCTATAACCACAAACGTGTGTAGAAGTCGTGGTGGTGTTGCTCTCTGTGTGTGCAGCAGAGGTTTGGTTTACGATGGCTTATGCTGCCCCTTCCCACTCAGATCTGCAATCCATCCAAGTCCTCAGTCCCCAAACAGCCCTCACCTCCAACTGTTCACTCTGGACTGCTCATCATGGAACAGGACTTGGAGTTGGTCCAAACCCCTCATTTTGATTCCTGCGGCACAGGAGTTCAGAGAGACAGGGGACTTGCCCAAGTTCAAGCTTTGAGGCCAGCAGTCCCCAAACCTTCAGCCAACACCTGCTTTTTATAACAAGTGCTTTGTCATTCCCTGAAGTAAATGCAAAGGTCATATGACTTATCTACATACACAGCTCAAAGTGCCCTGACGTAATATGGGGGGAATACAAGGGAAGTAATGTATAACCGGCTAATCAGTACCTCAGTACGTGAACACTCCGGCTCCGTGGTGCTGGTAGACCACACAGTAGGCAGATGCTGGAGGTGAGTTAACGTCACCATGGACATGTACACCCAGTGTAGACTGATCAAGGCAAGCTGACTTAGACTCACACACCCCAAGCAGCTCAGCTTGCTGTCTTAGACTGTTGTGCTGCTATAAAAGAATACCCAAGGCTGGGGAGTTTATAAAGAAAAGAGGTTTATTTGGCTCTTGGTTCTGCAGGCTGTTCAAGAAGCATGGTGCCAGGCTCTCAGGCTGCTTCCAGTCATGGTGGAAGGTGAAGCAGAGCCAGTGTGCAGAGATCACATGGGAGAGAGGAAGCAAGGGTAGGGGAAGG
The DNA here is from genome assembly GCF_028858775.2 of Pan troglodytes. NCBI lineage: Eukaryota > Metazoa > Chordata > Mammalia > Primates > Hominidae > Pan > Pan troglodytes. The sequence continues at coordinate 41,901,257 of NC_072420.2, forward strand.
ACGTGCCAGCCTTTTTTTTAGCAATCGATCAGCCCTCCCTGGAGCTAACAGAGTGAGATCTCAGTCATTATTATGGGCGAGGCACAAAGCCATTCTTGAGAGATCCGACCTCACCACCCAAACACTTTCCACCAGGCCCCACTTGCTACACTGGGGATCAAATTTCAACATGAGAATCGGAGGGGACAGATATCCAAACTCTATCAGTTGCTGATATGATTTTCCAGAATGGAAAAGAATCTTAGGAAAGTTCCAAGAAAAACAGAAAGAGAATCAGCTTCCCTGGATTTCCATAGTAGCAAATATGCAATGTATACTAAACCTGTGTAGAAAAGATGGTATGCACATGTGAATGGGAGGTGCATTCTATGCTCATATGATCCAGCAGATTTCACCCATGTTGATGCCCAGCGCGACTTTGGAAAGTGGTGTGGGACGGGAACAATACTTCATTTTGCATGACTGCCCTTCACATTCCAGGATAACCAGCATGCTTATCAAACACACCCCCAAAGTTTCCAAAACTTCCCCTAGGGGACAGGACCTTCCCCATTGAGAACCGGTTATCTGAATAGTCCCTGATGGTCCCAGCCCTGTGTTGTTTCCACTGCTGGGCTCTAGTCTGTATGACACGTTTTCCACATTTCCCCCTCACTGGGGCTCAGCACACGGGGGCAGAACCAACACACGTGGAGCTTGCATTTCCTCATTTAGCAATTCTTTCCCCCTTAGAATAGGTGTTTCTCTCATCATCTGTAGATGCAAGATACAATAGAAAGAAGCAGTAAAGCACAGTAAAGTCAAGGTTAGGGTGATGTGGATGGTTACTTTCCAGATTTAAAGGGAACCACGCAAGTCAAGCCCTGTGGATGGCTACTTTTTTCATGGCAGATAAATAGCAGTTCTGTGGCAGCCGCTCATCGCCAGAGTCCATCAAGGTCAAAGTATGCTTCTCAATCCACACATCCTTTCACTATGCAGAGGCAATTGTTGAAACCTTCAAGGGTAAATAATACTCTGCATTATCAAGACTATGTGCAATATTTCATCAACCGTAGACAACCCAGCATCTTTCTCAGCTCCCTTCAACTGTGTTCAGTGTTTGGTTGAGCTGTGGTTCTCTTTCAGGCTACCGTGGGACACATCTCTCTTACTTACCTGCTAGCCCTGTTTTGCATTCAAGTGGCAGATGGTTCCTGTTTTCCATCCTTTGGGCTTCTCTAGTCCATATGCGTTTGATGAATATGAAAACTGGGATCATCCAGAACTCATTTGATGACTAAGCCTTCCCTCCTGCTAATCTCACAAGATAATTCAGGATTTCTTGCCACCATTCTGACCACTCAAGGTTCTGATCTGTTTCTTCTTTTGTGGGTAAATAAAAAGAGAAAGAACACACCAGTGTCTGGGGAAAGCCCCTCAATGGTTGGTTTCACCCCATTGCCACTTCCACCATTCAAATTCAGCGTACCTTCCTTATTTGCGAGTACTGCAGAGACTGACTTATTACATATAACACATCACTCACCTTTTGGGTGTCTACCCTGGTACCGCCTTTCTTTTCAAGAGACCATTCTTCAACAGAACTGTAAGGTTTCTTCTTGGCTGAATCAGATGTGACGCATCCCACTTCTGCGTTTGAGGCGAGTTCTATTCCTTCAGCTGCATCCCTGCTACCATGCTTGCTTTGCAGATTAAATTCTTAGATTGATATTAACTTGTTTCCTTTTATCTGCTTTTTACATGCTTTATTATGGTTGATATGCTTTATGATTGAAAGATATGAATATTTTCTTTCAATGTCAATTATGTATAATTAATTTGTCTAATGCTTTCATGTAACTTTAGAGTTGGCCTAAGTTATACTTTCAACCATTGTATTTGATGGGAGCCAAGAGACTGTCCTTTTGCCTTCTCAATTTTTGACAAAGGTTTCTTTTCTGAGCTGCAGCTCTCTGCCCTGTGATGTGTCTGTATTTGCTTGTGCTTCTGATCTCTCTTAGTTATAATAAGGTTCTGGTTGGGTTTGTCCGCCTCTGATTCACGTCCTCAGTCTTTGGATATTCAGGTCTAATGCTTCCTGAAACATGTTACAGTAATTGGAGATTTGGCGTGGGGTTCTTTGACAAGATCTCTTTGATTTATGGAATGAGATGTCAGGCTACCATTAGTCATTTGTGAGCTCGTCTTTATCAGAATCCATCTTTTCATGGTGGTGAATGTTCCAGTGAGTTACTATAGAGCAAAAAAAGAAAAAAAGAAAAGAAAAGATCATGTATTTTTTAAATGTACATCTTTTTTAGCCAATAAAATCTCACCTCCAGCTAGTTGGCTTGAAGAGAGATCCAGTATACTCATCCCTTGACCCTCCACGAATCTATTCAGGAGATTAAGTATATTTCCATTAAAATGTCTCCTTACTTCTGTACTATATCCGGGTTGAAGCTCACAGAGCAAGAGACCAATTTATTTTCCTCAACTAATGTTTGTAAGGGACTTCTTTAAGGAGGCTAAACTGGATACAGACCAAATGGCTTTCCATTCAATGAGGACAGATATTTTTACCTGATTATTGAGATCATTTCTCAAGCATGTCCATCATTTGCCTGGTAGAAGGGGACTTGCTGTTTTGGAGCCTGTGAGCATTTAACGTTATTGAGGATGTTGATGAACCACCAGGCTGGGCAGGCTGAGCTGACCCTGAACCTAAGGGGGTCTCATGCATTCAGGTCTGGTGACTTCGAGAATCACAGAAGATTAAGAGGGGCATCTGGTCACCTGGGCCAGGACAGTAAGCCCACTGGTAGATTTCAGACCCTGAGAGCCCCAGGGAAGTCCTGAGCAGAATTCTTTAGGAGACTCAGCATTCCCTGGGTCGAATGACTTAGGAGAACCAGAGCTGACCCAAGGATTGAACTCTAGAATTCTGCACATCCACCTTCTCTTTTCGTGTTCTCTGCAACCAACAGCAGGTTTCTTTTGAAATAATAAAATGTTCTGTAGCTCTTTTCCCCTCAGTTCAATTGATTTCACTTTTTAATCCTGCATTCCCTGAGCACTCTTATCAGAGGCAGAACATCTTCTGAATTTGGTTCAAAGTGTTTTTATTACTGTGAGCGGGCTTTTTCCTGGCCACCCACATCCCTGATTGATTGATGTTTCTGAGCACCCAGAATGGACATTGCCAAGGAGAAGCCCATCCAGGTTTCTTGCTCCATGTATTTAATTATTGTGCAGAGCAATTGAGAGCCAAAGCATTTTAGTCGCAAGAGGTGGGACGTTAGAAAATGAAGATGAAGGCATGTTTTTCATTTAAAGTGCTGGAAACTCTACGCTAATAATAACCCCTAGAGTCACTTATGAATGATTCTTCTCTGGGGTTTTACTCAGAGGTTTAGTTCAAGGAACCCAGAGAATATGAATATGAACTGAGAATTACCTTTTTTTTTTTTTTTAACATTATCTAGGACTGTGCTTTCTACAAGGCTAGCCACAAGTCACATGTGGCTATTTAAATTTAAATGAACGTTAAATAGAAGTTCAGTCTTTCAGTTGCACTATAATCGCATTTCAAGTGTTCATTAGTCACAAGCGGCCAGCGTATTGGGCAGAATATTTCTGTCGTCACAGGAGGTTCTGTTGGACAGTGCTGGTGCAGGGCAGAGAGGAACTCTGCCGTTTAGACACCGGTTGCACAAGAGCTTGAAGCGTCACCACCTCTCCTTGACCTCCTTAGCTGAGACACCCCACACACACTTGCTCCTTTCATGGGGTGGTTGGACTTTAGAATGAGACAGCTTTAGATTCAGTAAGAGTAGCTCCATAGGAGCATTTTCCAGAAAACAAACAAACAAACAAAAACATCCTGATGATATGCTTTGGGTGCAAATCTCATGTTGAAATGTGATTCCCAGTGTTGGACCTGGGGCCTCAGTGGAGGCATTTGGGTCATGGGGACAGATCCCTTATGAATGGCTTGTTGCTCTCATCAAGGTGATGAGTGAGTTCTTGCTCCGTTAGTTCACATGAGAGCTGGTTGTTTAAAGGAGCCAGGCACCTCCTCCTCTCTCTCTTGCCCCAGCTCTCACCATGTAATGTACTGTGTCCCCCTTCGCCTTCCACCTTGAGTGGAAGCTTCCTGAGGCCTCACCAGAAGCAGATGCCAGCAACATGCTTCATGCACGGCCTACAGAACCATGAGCCAAAATCATACCTCTTTTCCTTATGAATTATTCACCCTTGGGTATTCCTTTATAGCAATGCAAACATGGCCTAACAGACTGGAATTTTTTTTTTTTTTTTTTTTTTGAGACAGAGTCTCGCTCTGTTGCCCAGGCTAGAGTGCAGTGGCGCGATATCGGCTCACTGCAAGCTCCACCTCCCGGGTTCATGCCATTCTCCTGCCTCAGCCTCCCGAGTAGCTGGGACTACAGGCGCCCGCCACCACACTTGGCTAATTTTTTGTATTTTCAGTAGAGACGGGGTTTCACCGTGTTAGCCAGGATAGTCTCGATCTCCTGACCTCATGATCCACCTGCCTCGCCTCCCAAAGTGCTGGGATTACCAGACTTGAATTTTCTAATAATAACTCATAGCCTGAAAAAAGGCAGCAAATGATTAATTATAATAATAGCAGCTATTTTGTGGCATATCTCCTGTGTTCCAAGCTTTTGTTCTACATGCTTTACAATATTAACTCTTTTAATCTGCGTAATTAACTTCACGAGGGATGGTATTATATTATCACCATTTTTTAGTTGAGGAAACTGAGGCATAGAGAAATAAATAACTTGGCCCTGGGTCACACAGCTAATAAAGGATTGAACTCATATTTGAACCCAGGCAGTATAATTCCAGCTGCCTCTGCTGTCTCTGGAAATGACACCAAAATATCCAGAGTGCTCCCTCTGTAAGGAGACCAGCAACCTGAGCAGGAAACTAGAGAAGACATGCTAAATAGATATGCAGGCTGGTTCAGGTTCTTACTAACACTACAAATTCTACAGTTTTCTATAGCCTGGACAGAGTGAAACTAAACTTTTCAAAAGGAAGTCATAGCATTTTAGACTGTTTAGGAAAGATACAATTACTCTACCAGGGCCGGGCAAGGTGGCTCATGCCTGTAATCCCAGCACTTTGGGAGGCTGAAGCAGGTGGATCACCTGAGTTCAGGAGTTTGAGACCAGCCTGACCAACATAGTGAAACCCCATCTCTACTAAAAATACAAAAATTAGCTGGGCATGGTGGCATGCGCCTGTAATCCCAGCTATTAGGGAGGCTGAGGCAGCAGAATCGCTTGAACCCAGGAGGCGGAGGTTGCAGTGAGCTGAGATGGCACCATTGCACTCCAGCCTTGGTGACATAGCGAGACTCCATCTCAGCAACAACAAACGATTACTCTACCAGACCAGGTAGTATGGTTTGGCTGTGACCCCACTCAAATCTCATCTTGAATTGTAGCTCCCATAATTGCCATGTATTGTGGGAGGGACCCAGTGGGAGATAATTGAATCAAGGGGGCGGTTTTCCCCCATACACTGTCTTCGTGGCAGTGAATAAGTTTTACGAGATCTGATGGTTTTATAAGGAGAAATCCCTTTCACTGGCTTTCATTTCTCTCTTCCCTTACCCATGTAAGACATGCCTTTCACCTTCCACCATGATTGTGAGGCCTCCCCAGCCACGTAGAATTGTGAGCCCATTAAACTTCTTTTTCTTTATAAATTACCCAGTCTTAGGTATGCCTTTATCACAGTGTAAAAACAGACTAATACACCAGGAGTTGGCAAACTCTAGCCCATGAGCCAAATCTGACCTGCTGCCTGTTTTAGTAAATAAAGTTTTATCAGAACACAGCCATGCAGCTATGCAAGTTTACTTACACATTGTCTGTGGCTGCTTCCACATTACGTTTGAGAGCTGAGTAGTTATCACAGAGATCCCATGGCCTACAAACCTAAAACGTCTATTATTTGTTTCTTTATGGAAAGAAATTGCCAACCTCTGTTCTAGATCGTATTCTCCAAGCATTTCAAGATAATTAGTCTTTGTATATTTCTGAACTTGAGGAATGAACCCAAATTGTCAAAATGGACTGAATAATTCAGTATTTTTATTGCTATTCAACATAAGCGTGTTCATCTCCTCCCATGTGGCAGGCACATCTGAATTTATATTGGCACTAACACTTGGCATTCCGCCAATCTTCAAATACCCCATTTCAAAGACCTGACTGCATGTTACCTGGGTAATTTCTGGTGGATCCCTTAGTGCTCTAAGGACCCTCTGTGGTCACTTTTCTGTTTTTGTACCTGCCCATTGTCGGGAGATCTGTGCACAGAAAACATTCACTGAATGCCTCTCTTACTTTATGATCACAGTGGAGTGAACCAAGATAGTAGGCAAATATTAAAAGCCAACCATCTTTATATTCTGTACCCCATTATGAAGTTAGAATCAGCTGTTTCCCCCAAATCCGTTTGCCAGACCTTCATAAAATAACATATTTCTCCTGATTATAAAAATAATGCATACAAACATGGAGGGACCTAACCACAAGAACAGGAGTCCTCCCACCTCCAATCCTGCCACCCCAGCTGGCCACTGTTAATATTTGAGTGTAATAAATAGTTTTGAAGGAGAGTCTGTCTCATTGACGTATTTTTCTTTTAACTTTTTCTCTACATCATTTAAAATTTCTTAGAAAAAGAAACATTTTTCCCTTGGCACATAATAGCGCATCATATGGATATGCTGTAATTTACTGAACTGTTTCCTTGTTACTGAGCATTTGGATGGTTTCCAGCTGTTTGCTGTTATACATAAAACATCACGACCATCCTGGCACATGAACCTCTGTCTGCTTCCTGGGTGTCTCCTTAGGGTCAGAGTCTCAGAAGTGCAGTTACTGAATTAAAGATAGTTAACATTTTTGATGCTTATGAGATATACCAAGAATGAGTTAATGAATAAAAGGCCAGATAGGGTGGCTCATGCCTGTAATCCCAGCATGTTGGGAGGCTAAGGTAGGAGGATTACTTGAGCCCAGGAGTTTGAGGCTAGCTCGGGCAACATAATGAGACCCTGTCTCGGCAAAAAAAGAAAGAAAAATATTAGTTGGGCTTGATGGTGTGCACCTGTAGTCCCAGTTACTCAGTAGGCAGAGGTGAGAGGATCTCCTGAGCCCAGGAGTTCAAGGCTACAGTGAGCCATGATTGTGCTATGGCACTCCATCCTGGATGACAGAGCAAGACCTTTTCTTTAAAAGAAATAATAAATGAATGAATGAATGAATGAACGAATGATCATGTCATCTCCAAACTTCTTTACTGACCTTAAGCAAGACTGCACTAGTTCATGTAATCCCACAACAAAGACTTATTAACACGTGTTAATGTTCACAGACTGATTATTAAAACAGAGTGAAATCAAGCCTGCAGGCGAGGATCGCTTTAGTATGATCTACTGGGTGATTTGATATTTAGCTTAGAATCGTGATCGTTTTCTTAGGAGGAGCATGGTTTGAGTTCATAGACATTTGCCTAGAGATGTTTCTTAGGTTCCTTCCTATATTCCAGCAGTTTTCAAACTCAAATGGGCATAGGAATGACCTTACAGGGTGGGACTCCCCAGGGCCATGACACCTGCTGTCCTCTCTCCACAGTGCTCTACCCCTAGAGAGCCCCAGGTCTCACTGTCTTCATTCAGGTCTCATGCAGACATGGTTGGATCCAAGAGTTCTCTCCAACCGCTGGGTCACTTGAGGTCCCCTTGCCTGCTTTGTTCCCTGGGTGGCTCTCGTCCCCATAACCACCATTCCCGCATTCATTATCTCTCCTCACTGCAGCATAAACTGAGGGGGCAGGACTTTCGTCTGATCTTGTGAATGTCGTTCTGCGTCAGTAGCTCTTACCTCCAGGGCCACGTGAGTGTCAGGCTCTCGGTCATGTCACAGTGATTCATGTTCTGGCATGCCATTAGCGTCACTGCCCATATTTTGGTGAGAGTATAATCACCTTTGGGGCATTGAGGGAGAACCTTGAGAAGGACCTGTGACATGAAGGACCTGGGCTTCAGCAGGTAGGGCTTGGTCATTATTTGTCACATGAGTTGTATGTGTGAACCTGAACTCCAGCTGCTGCGGGCACAGGCTGGTGGAGCCTCCCTCTGGGATGCCGGCACCTACCCGTGTCACACAGCAGGAGCGCAGCAGCCCTGCAAAGCCGGAGGGCCAGGCAGGTGCCAGATTGGGTTGTGTCCTTCAAAGGGTCGTGTCCTACGGTGGCCAAGCAAAGCACCTGACTTATAGGGTTTAACTTGGGTATAGGGAAAAATTAAACTCAAGCCACATGTTTACACCAGTGCATCCCTTCCACATGACATGGAAAACACTGTTACCAAAACATTAGCGATTATGTTTTTGGGGGAAGCTGTCGCTTTGTTAACATTGATGCTGTTCATGATAAAGAATGGCTTACAGGCTTACAGTAGACTTTCTGTGTTTAGGATAGCTGCCTTGGACATGGCAACCTTATCTTCATGGTTCGGGAACATGGATACATAAGAGAATACAAGGGGCTTAGCCGGGCGCAGTGGCTCACGCCTGTAATCCTAGCACTTTGGGAGGCTGAGGCAGGCAGATCACAAGGTCAAGAGATCGAGACCATCCTGGCCAACATGGTGAAACCCCGTCTCTACTAAAATTACAAAAATTAGCTGGGCGTGGTGATGTGTGCCTGTATTCCCAGCTACTCAGGAGGCTGAGGCAGGAGAATCGCTTGAACCCGGGAGGCGGAGGTTGCAGTGCGCAGAGATCACACCACTGCACTCCAGCCTGGGTGACAGAGCAAGACTCCATCTCAAAAATAAATAAATAAAAATAAAATAAAATAAAATGAATACAATATGCTTTTCTTTTCTTTCTCCAGGTCTAGCACATACCGCTCCAAGGGCTTTGACGTCACAGTGAAGTACACACAAGGAAGCTGGACGGGTTTCGTTGGGGAAGACTTCGTCACCATCCCCAAAGGCTTCAATACTTCTTTTCTTGTCAACATTGCCACTATTTTTGAATCAGAGAATTTCTTTTTGCCTGGGATTAAATGGAATGGAATACTTGGCCTAGCTTATGCCACACTTGCCAAGGTAAGGCTAATCCATGGATTTAAGGAAATCAAATAATAGGATGAGATTCTGAAAATCAGTCATTAAAGGGCTGACACATGAGTCTTGGGCTGTTCTTGGAGACAGTGAGAACCACGTGGTGGAAACAGACCAGCATTCACACAATTATATTTCCAAGCATTTTTTAAATTGAAGGTAAACAGCATGATTCTTGGAACCTCCCTGTAAGACAGACTAATAGCATTAACTTTTTGTTTTATTTTCGTTTTATAGTTTAAAATGTTAACAGAATTTGAATCATGTAGATTGTGGTGTGTGTTTAGGAGTTTTTACTAAGGTGGGATTAAAAGAAAACACATTTATTAAATTCATACGTTTGCGTGAAGATGGAGCCTGCGGACGGCCCTGGAATGCAGGCAGGGGGTGCTGCCCTCCGCCAGGCTGGGACGTGGCCTGTTTTCCTGGCTCTGCAGGGGACACCTCCGAGGAGACACCCAGCATGGGAATATGGGCAGCCTGAAGGCATGCCCTGGGGAGAGCCAGCCCTTCCCAGTGGTGCTGAGCCCCAGAGGAATTGTGGAACCCTGCTCTTGCCATCACCAGAGCCTCCCCACATGGGGAAAGACAGAATTGGATGTTCCCCAAATATTTGTACTTGGGGCCTACCCAAAGGAAATATGTCTGTATGCAGGAGGAGGGAGGCAGGCAGGGGAATTTCCACCTGGAGGCATTGCCAAAGGCAGGCGGGAGTAGACGCTAGGGGTGAGTGCAGGGCTCCTGGAGTCCACATGGGTTTGTATGTTTATTGCGGCATTATTCACAATAGCAAAGACTTGGAACCAACCCAAATGTCCAACAATGATAGACTGGATTAAGAAAATGTTGGACATATACACCATGGAATACTATGCAGCCATAAAAAATGATGAGTTCATGTCCTTTGTAGGGACATGGATGAAATTGGAAATCATCATTCTCAGTAAACTATCGCAAGAACAAAAAACCAAACACCGCATATTCTCACTCATAGGTGGGAATTGAACAATGAGATCACATGGACACAGGAAGGGGAACATCACACTCTAGGGACTGTTGTGGGGTGGGGGGAGGGGGGAGGGATAGCATTGGGAGATATACCTAATGCTAGATGACGAGTTAGTGGGTGCAGCGCACCAGCATGGCACATGTATACATATGTAACTAACCTGCACAATGTGCACATGCACCCTAGAACTTAAAGTATAAAAAAAAAAAAAAAAAAAAAGAACTGCAGAAGGAGACCAGCTCTCCTGGCCCTGTACCTGGGCACCACGCCCTGGCCTCACCTTGCTCAGCGTTAGGCTTGGAACCAGAGCTACATGTGGAAGGAAACAGAAGTGATTGCTGGAGCAACAGGCCCCCACTGTCCCATGAGGATAATCTTCCCATCGTGGAAGAGCATTTGTTCCAGCTCAAGTTTATGAGCAGATGGGGGTGGGGTGGGGAGGGCATGAGGAATTTTACAGCCCTTGGCCTCTCCAAGGAGACAGAATCACAATTACTGAGAGCCTATTAGGCCCTAGGCTGAGAAGATACAAGATAAGATGTGGGTCACTGAGTGCTCAGGACTCCCCTGTGAGGCATACTTTGTAAGGTCGTATTCTCCCCATTTTCTTAAAGGTTGTATTCTCCTCATTTTCTTTTTCTTTTTACTTTTTTATTTTTTTGAGAGTCTCACTCTATTTCCCAGGCTGGAGTGCAGCAGTGTAATCTCAGCTCACTGCAACCTCTAGCTCCCGGGTTCAAGTGATTCTCGCACCTCAGCCTCCCAAGTAGCTGGGACCACAGGCACACGCCACAACGCCTGGCTAAGTTTTGTATTTTTGGTAGAGATGAGGTTTCACTATGTTGGCCAGAATGGTCTCAAACTCCTGAGCTCAAGTGATCCATTCACATCAGCCTCTCAAAGTGTTGGGATTGTGGCATGAGCCACCGTGCCTGGCCTTATTCTCCCCATTTTCAAGATGTGGGGATTGAGGGTCAGTGAGCTGTTGCCCCTTTGAAGTCAGGCATGGAGCTTCTCACTGTCTGCAGAGCCAGGGCTGGCTCATGAACCTTTTGTCCTCTGTATCATAGATAATTGCAGACGGATGAAAACTTGCGTTCCTAAATACATTTTCAAAATGCTTTATCTGTATGTGACTGGAAATGAAAGATGTATATGACTGGTTTTATGCGAATTGTTCCGAAGATGATAGAGTAAACCTAAATTGCCTGGAATTAATAATATGTAAAGATTCTGTGAGAACAGACCCCTTCGGGGTTTGCTCAGACCTCCCGACTCTCCGTGCGACATTTTATCTTTTCATTTATGAAATTCCAAGATTACTGACAATTGGCTTCCCATTTCCAGGGTTTGAGGAGACAGCAGTAGGACTCAGGAAGCAGAGTGTGGCTGGGAACAGGGCCTGCAGGGTGAGCTGGGCGGACTGCCCACAGGGGTCTCTGAGACAGGTGGGCTGAGCGCTCTGCAGTGGTCAGGTTGTGTGGTGGCCCCTGGCCCATTCCAGGGGCTTCCTGTCAAGGCTGTGTCAGGAACACCCACTGGGCTTCTAACACTATAGCTGCCTGGGCCCCACTGCTGCTGAATCAGGTTCTCTCAGGGTTGGTTGTGGGCACCTGGATGCTTTTAAGTCCCTAGAGGGATCCCGAGGCACAGCCCTAGTGAAGGACTTGCCAGAATGATTGCAGCTCCTTCGCTGTGTGCCAGGTACCACTCCAAGTGCTTTATAGGTATTGGCCCATTTAAGCCCCAGAGCGGCTCCAGGCAGCTGCCCTTATCCCTGTTTCACAGGGAAGGAAGCAAAGGAACAAGTCACTCGGCTGGCAAGTGGCAGAGCCTGTCTCCCATCGTGTTTGCTTTGCTTTACCGCCTCTCAAGAAGGTGGGTAGAACACCAGCTGGGGGCACCCCCAGGCCCACCCTATAATCCCAAGAGGTGATTTTGTCTCACTGGTTGACCCAAACGCCCACAAGTGTTCTGACAGAGATTGCATATGGAAATCGTGCTAGATTCTGCCTCGGAATTCTGCAGAAGCTGAGATGAAACAAGTAGGAGGTCAAACACAAATGGACTACACCAATGAGAAGATCTGTATCTATTCCATGGTGGAGTTCCCCTCTCACTCCCTCTGGAATCACAGTTTTAGTTCTCACGGATAGTAAATAATCATTCCTGTGAAAGACCATGGGCACCCAGGGGATGCCTATAGCGTCTGTGCTACTATAGTTAATTACATTTTCATCAAAAACTAACAACTCAGGGTCACCAACTCCAGTGTCTCCCAGTTGTCAAAGCCAAAATCTAAACTCAGGTCTATCACTGACTTCCTACATGACCACCGGCACCCCTGGCACACCGGCACCTCACAGCTGTTTACAGACCTTCCCGCTTCCCTTTGAGTCTCTCTGGAGAAATGAGGGCATCCTCTGTATGTCTTGCTGGATGTGAGGGAGACACAGAGCACACGAGGGCTTCTGAAATCTGGCCTTGGGGGAATAAGAAGCCTTTTATGCTTCTGGAGTATAGATTTGTGCCTTTCCTGCTTCTTTCCTGCCAGAGTTCATCTGGCAGAGCTAAGCCTCACCCCAGGCTCTGGGGTCCGGGGGATACTGTCCTCCCAGGTCAGCCACCTCTCATTTGCATGGTGGACAGCTACGGCTGACAGGCAAACAAAAATGTCTGTGGCCATGGCAGCTCCTAGAGAAACTCTTCTCTCCTTACTCTCAAATGCCTAAGATTAGGATCCACCACCTGCCACGGTAACCTACTTCCAAGGCTTCTCACACCCCCTCACAAGGCAGTCATGATGATAGATGTGACTGCGTCGAATGGCTTCCAGAAATATGATCTTATTTGTACAACAGAGCCGTGCCCAAAGGAAGAATGCCAACCAGTGGGAAGCTCTGCTGGGGCTTTCTGAATTCCTAGACCCAATCACAAGCTGGTGTACTGTTGAACCATGAAAAAATTGAGTATAAACACCAGGAATGTCTGTGGAACGTGGCGTCTACACTGGGTGACCCATGTCTACACTGTGAGTCCTAAGCGGGTGCCCCTCTCTGTCGCCCTCCCGCAGCCATCAAGTTCTCTGGAGACCTTCTTCGACTCCCTGGTGACACAAGCAAACATCCCCAACGTTTTCTCCATGCAGATGTGTGGAGCTGGATTGCCCGTTGCTGGATCTGGGACCAACGGAGGTAGTCTTGTGGGTATCTTTTAGTCTTAAAGGGGCGAAAAATCACAGATGGATGGGCTGTTTTTTTCTGTTTTATTAAACACCTGAGCAGAAATATTAGGCATGTAGGTGTGCGTAGGTACTGTAAAACTTTCATCCTCCTTGTAGTAGATCTTTTTAGAAATGGCTAAAATTAGGCAATCCTTTATGTCATCCTGCCATCTGGAAGGATGATTCTCATCGCTTCTCCGAATTCCATTAAAACTTTTCTTTACTGCCCTTGGAAGGGCACTGCTTTCTGTGGGTGGGGGAGGGACAAGTGAGGAGCGGTGGGGGGTGTGGTGAGTGGACCTGACTGTGGGTAGGGGGCCAAAGGAGAGTTCATAAATTTGGCAGGGAAACAGGGGCCCTTGTAGATCCTTTCTCTCTCTCTCTCTCTCAACACACACAGGCACACACACACCACAGCACACGTGTTTGCTGCTGAAACAGAATCAAGGCCGTCAGCACTACGGAGGTGCTGCAGCCTGAGCTTCCCTCCAGGGGCCGGCACCCAGACGTCAAAAGTAGTAGGGGACAGGAAGAATGCACTAGAAGGGGGTGCTGCCAGTCCCTTTGCTGTCTGACTATGAGAGGCAGGATCTGCACCCCGGTCCTCAGCTACTTTCATTTGCTACCATTTCCAGGCAGAGGACAGCATAGGATTTATGAGGAAATGTTTTATGATTTTGCACAATGAAGCTTTGATCAGGGAAGTGCTTGATCTTCTGTTCTCTGACCTCCAAGGAACTAAATAATTGTCAGTCAGTGTGGTTAACTGTTTTATTGCATTTCTTTGAAGGAAAAATCTCAATATTGTAAAGCTAAACTTGTATGTACTTTCTTTGGATAAGAGAAACCTCCAAAGCATCTTGATTAGATGAGGGCCTAATACCATCTGACCTTTGCAGACGTGGACCCATAAAATTCCTTGTTTTATTTTATTTTATTTTATTTCATTTATTTTTTTTTTTTTTTAGATGGAGTCTCGCTCTGTCGCCCAGGCTGGAGTGCAGTGACGCGATCTCAGCTCACTGCAGCCTCCGCCTCCCTGTTCAAGCGATTCTCCTGCCTCAGCCTCCTAAGTAGCTGAGACTACAGGTGCGCGCCACCTTGCCCGGCTGATTTTGGTATTTTTAGTAGAGATGGGGTTTCACCATGCTAGCCAGGCCGTTCTCGAACGCCTGACTTCATGATCCGCCCGCCTCAGCCTCCCAAAGTGCTGGGATTACAAGCGTGAGCCACCGCGCCTGGCTCCTTGTTTATTTTTTAAGCATTGATATTTGTTTCATGACATTGTCACGAAGTAGAAGCCCTGATTGCAGTGAAGTTTCTCTTTACAAGTGCATGCGTCTCTGTGTAACCTGTTGATATGTCTGTGTATTTTTTCTCTTATACCTGTAAATATTTTCTGTCCCAGGTCTTGGGTGGAATTGAACCAAGTTTGTATAAAGGAGACATCTGGTATACCCCTATTAAGGAAGAGTGGTACTACCAGATAGAAATTCTGAAATTGGA